>NC_136704.1:16387162-16760850 GCF_947650265.1 Symphodus melops
TCATGCAATTAGTTGTCTGCTGTACTGCTTTCCTGTTACCGTGCAAAGCCCAGTAAACATGAACAAGAAACAAGAACATGAAAGTGTTTGTGCAGTTTTTATTTATTTACATGCTTTATTCATTTCTTGATGTGATGCCTCAAGAGTTTTCTTTGAAAAAGTTCTCTTGTTCTGCTTGACTTGGATGATATTCTGTTTTAATTAATTAAGCACTGCACAGAATTTCTGTAAGAAATACTGTTGAATCATGTTAAGATATAATTTACAGTATATTTTCATTATTTAGTATTCAGTTTTTCCCTTAATGGCGGCAACTAGAAATATTAGCACTGCTGATGTCTCAGTTAAGCGACATGATTTGCTGAATGTTTTCAAAAATAAATATATTTTTGGGTTGCGGTAGGAAGAATGGATTTATGTTCAATATGAGACCAATCATTTTAAAATTACGGAGCTATCCATGAAAAAAATAATACAGAAAATATTTACAAACGTCAGCCTCTGCACATTTGATTAATACATTAATTTGCAGATGAAGAAGCGATCAATCGTGCATGTTTAGTTTAGTTTGAGTCGTTATGGTGTCTAAAAAAAACCCCCACATTTAATTTATTTAAAATGACCATATATGGTCACAAAAATATTTTTCTTGAAAAAATATGAAAGTTTTTCAGCTCAAAGTGAATCTTTTAACAAACTGTCTCTGAAATAATAATAGCCTTTAAATGATGTGATGAGGAATGTACACATGTTGGATCTGTATACTTCCTGGGAGAGTTTGATGTTCATGTTATTGAGACGGCTTGGATATGATAGAGAGAGGTTGACAGAGTCTGTCAGTGAGGACTCGGCAGCAGCTCTGACGCCTGGCGCCCTCTGACAGTCGCTCTATAAGGCTTGGTAACCAGCCTTTTTCCTGGGAGGTGTTTACTGTCACTGTGCGTTGTGGGCGCCTGGCAGCAGTATTTCTCCAGGCTGTCAATCTCCACAGACACTAACCTGCCATGTTAGATTTGACCTCCACAGGGAAGATTACTGTCTGCAAGCTTTGGAGGCATCCTTCATTTTTGTTCTGCTCTGTATAGATACCTGGGCCGGACGATATGCACAAACACGCAATATTCACCACATTTAAATTAGGCCTTTGTTCCCTTAATTAAATATTAAAAACATAACGCATGAACTATACAGGAGCTGTTTCTTTGTAAAAAATAATGAGAAGGGATTTTTTGTTTTCGTGGAAATGCAGCACAACTGTTCATGTATTTATAATGGAGTTGATTTCATTTTCCAAGAATACTCTCTTGCAACAAGCAGCAAGTGTTGCAGGAATGATGGGTTGTGTAGTGGCACTGCATATCCTTGTTTCTATAGAGCAGAGAGGAGTTTTGGATCAGGACATTGGCTGTGACTTAGATGCAGTATGTGTGTGGGAGGCCTCAGAAGCGCCTGTTAATTAACGGTGTCTGCACAATCAGTTTAGGCTCCAGACAGAATTAAGCTTCGCTAGGTATCAATTTGGGATCTGATCATTTTTGGAAATGCAGCTTTCGCACCATCAGTGCCGTTGTTCATTTTAGATACAAAAATACAAAAAACCAATACGTTTGTGAATATTTTGCCATTACATTTTTGAACCCTTTTCATCTTTGAATGACAGCTGTCTGACTTCAGCATTTCGATGTGATTTACTGAGTATATATTTTCTCCCACACTGACCCCTGACAACATCCTTTTTATTGTCATAGCATTCTTTTTACACTATCAATTACAGTTCTGTAGTCATTGCAGGCCACAGTGTGGGTGCACATACAGTTAAGTAGTTTTTTTCCCCCCAGGCCTTTGTTGGCATCTGTTTTTTACGCTTTTTGCGCTACGTTTGTTTGTTGACTTTCAGTAGACTTGTGTCACCAGGGCAAACAAATATGGCTGAAAAAGAAGATGGCACTGAAGCACCCAAAACTGCTGTCCCTCAAGTGGACACGTGAGGCTTGATTCAAAAGTAAGTCAATATTTATAGTAAAACATACAAGTTAAAATAAGCTTGATTACTGTCCATGACAAAAAAAACCCAACTCTGGTCTCTACAGTTATCATCTGTAGAAAATCTGCTTTAGAGGTGTTACATATTTCAATAAGTCATCTGTTCGTATTACACACAGTAGTGGCTGGCAGTCATAAGTTGCATCACTTTTTGAGTGGCAGAAGGTTGGCGATTACTGTCTGCTAGATATCACCTCTGCAGGTTTAGTAATGCAACTCTTCCACATCCAAAGAGTTTATTCACAAATCATACTTGTGATTCTGAATGGGAAAAGTCCACTTGGTGCAATGTCACATGATCTTGTAATGGGGGAGCTTTCTGAAACCATATGAGGTAATTTTGCAAACTATCATACTACACTGATACATATTGGGATGTTGATAAATACAAGAAATTATACCAGATAAATACAATGTTTTTTCCCCTTAAAAGCATTCAAAATACATTTACGTTACAATCTTCCTTTTTAAAAATGTGGGTTAAAGTGAATCCCCATCTGTAAGTCTGTAAGACATCGGTGTAAGTCTGTGTTCAGATATGACTTTCTACCTTCTTTTTACATCTTCCAGGTCAGGATGAAAGTCTTGACAAAGATGCTAGGAATCTTTTTTTTTTCCAAACTTAGTTTTATTTTTAAGTCCATGTGGAACACTTTCTGCATTTTCTAATATTCTCTTAAAAGAAGATAACTGTGTCTGGTATGGTTACAGCTGCCCTGCCAAAGGCTGGTTCAGACTGTAATAATGTTGTTTAAGATGGACATCACATGCATTTACAGCTTTCTCCATTCTTATCATCAATTGACTGGTGCTTTAAGAGCGGGGGTTATACAATCATATAAAACCTCTGGTTATGGCCTGTGTTCTGTTTAGTCCTTGATAGAAACGTGGCGTTGCTTCCCGCTGTATTTCTGATCATGAAAATTATAATACGGAACAAAGATTAGAATGAAATTATTGTGGCCGGAAGGCATTTACACGCCGCACTGAGGCACACTACGCAGGGTGCGGGGAGGGGGAAAAACCCCTAGTCCCCAAGAATAATGATAATACATTAGGCTGTGAGCGTGCTGGTATTATTGCTGTACATTATGTATGTTCCATTTATACTACCTCACACAGCCCAACCGCTGCTGACGGATAGGTCATTACTCCCCGCACCGATGAACACTTATCAGGCCCCACTGCTGTTTATGGCCAGAATGAAGAGCACTTGTCAGTCAAGGTCACTGCTTTGTGTGTCCTCTTTAATAGTTCCTTCTTCACAGTTGTTGAACTTTGTATGCTAGCTCAGGCACCCCTCTAAGTACCCAGAGAGATGGGCCGGCTGCTTAAACGGGGAGATTCAGGCTTTTATGTTCTCTGGCAGAAAGTCTCTTCTGACTGTGTGAAGAGCTGCTGTTGGTTGGTCCTGTGCAAGGTTTGTCTGGTCCGAACACCGTGAGATCACTGCCCTTGTCTGAATGAGATACTGTGTCATTTATAAGAGGGTAGTTTTGATAGTGCATTCCTATGCTCGAAACGTGGGGATGCTGCTAAGGACTTCAGATTGAGTGTTGTCACGAAGTCTGGCCAGCATCCCAACACAGTGTTTTATAAATCTGATATCAAAGAAGAACTAATTAGAGACTGCATGTCAAGCTGCTGCAAATGTTATCTTCAGTTAAAATTTGTTCTGCCTATTTCTAGGTAAGAAATTCCCTATTATTCCTATAAATCCAGATCTGAATGTAGAGGTCCTTTTTTTTATTAAAAAAACAAGCAGCTATAAGTTAGAAACATTAAAGCGACTGAATACAGCAGCTTTACTGTTGTAAAGTTACAAATCTGTTCCTCTAACTCTCCTAAGCAGATTCCAAAAACAGAAATGTCAAACACATGTTGTACTTAGATATGTTTATTTTCATACTCTTTCCCAATTATGTCTGACAGCAAACTGTCAATAGAATATTTAAAGTTCTGTCATACATAGGCAAATAAAAAGCAAACCATATCAGTACGGGCTTTATAGTAAACTGCACTTGTTTTCTGAGTCTAGAGCTTGAACTGGATTGGTACTCCCCATCAGCCGATTCACAAATTAACGGAAATTTAAAAAATATCATAACCTCTCTAATTGATGTGCTTCAGTAAAGAAAAAAAAACAGAAAGAGACTGGTATGAAACCTATTAGTGTCTGCTTTACTGCTGAAGCAAATGAGCTGCTTTCTCGCATGTTTGCATGTGAGTGTCTGGGCGTTTGTGTGTGTGTGCGTGTGAGAGTGTATGATAAGTTCGGGTGACAGGATCCTAAGAGCCAGCTCTAACTGCAGGGCCAATGCTAATGCATGGCTGGTTGCGTTACACCAGCTAGTGCTGAAATCAGAAGTGGCCCACAGTGCAGTGCAGAGTTTGGCCCTGGGACAAAAACTGATTTTTGGTTCCCTTGGATTCCCTTAGCCTGAAGCCTGCTAATATTTATCATCACTGCACAAGTCATATCTGTGTGTCTTGTCGCACTAAAAGCCTGCACAAGCAAAGGCGCACACTCTTGTTTCTCTAGACTGCTTAAGTAAAAAGGGCTTGCCCCATGGTAACTGTCCATGTTGTTTTATGTTATGTTTGGATCTCATTTGTGCCTGCTGTACTTGTTTTCTTCACTACCAAAAATTATCACTCTGTTTTAAGCTCTTGTATTATTGATAGAAACCTTGTATTCTGTAGTGTTCATTTTCATGAGATGGTTTTCATAAAGACATTAAGACAACATTTTTCAGATGTTGTCTTGACCATTGTGGATACACAAAGCTAAAGATGTTAGATTTTAACCACAAAGTATGATAAAGCACACTACAAACAGGAGAATTCCACTGTCATGTTAGGTTTACATCAGCATCGCAGCTTATGAGATAAGAAAAGCAGATCCCGTAAAAATCACTCAGGTTTGTCTAAACAGTCAACTTCAGCCTCTGTCACTTATTTCACTCAGCTGTCATAAATCCAAAATGGCCGAGTTTGACAAGGTGATTCTCATTGTCACCATTTCTCTTGTAAGTCACCCAATGTAATTTACAGTCCTCACCTTCCCTTCCTGTTTCCCCAGAAACCCCCTCCACACAGTCCTACTGTAAAAATGAACAGTTCCTGTTTCTGCGCTTTGATGCAATGCTGACAGGAGTCACTTTGATATACTTCCGAGTATGAAATTTCGATCTGTCCTGTTTTTTTTTTTTTTTCCTCTCCCCAGGCTTCATCTTTGCAGACATTGGGAGCTGTCATTGCGCGACACCCTGTGATGTGGGTGACACTCAGCCGATATGACAGGTGCTGGACAGCAGACGCACTCCCAGGCGAGCTGGCTATATTTCTTCAGGTAAAGTGCTGAAATGTGTAAAAATATTATCTTTAAAT
Organism: Symphodus melops; assembly: GCF_947650265.1. Classification (NCBI taxonomy): domain Eukaryota; kingdom Metazoa; phylum Chordata; class Actinopteri; order Labriformes; family Labridae; genus Symphodus; species Symphodus melops. Next base: position 16,392,596 of record NC_136704.1, read on the forward strand.
TTATCACAGATAATATAAATTCCCAAACACATACCAGAGATGTGCAATCATCCTCTAAAAGAAAAATGCTTAACAAACATCACATGAGTTTTTCAGATTTTTTTTACATAGTTGTTATGAGCCATCTAATTATTAAGCTAAATTAACACCTTGTATCATTGATCAGAGTTTTTAAAGATTCTCATTGGACATTAATAAAGATATTTAAAAGATACCCTCTGGCTATTTAGTTAGGCAGACTGTAACTGCAAAGTCACACATCTTAAAAGTCTTCAAAAAACTGAAATGTGAAAGAACTCATAAAAAGTCTCACCATGCTCAGAATATCGTTTCAGTAAATCAAGAGTTTCGACTTTTATGGCTCATTAAGAGGAAAAACTGTCTTGTTAAGATGGAGGATTTGTTCCAGTGAATTCTGGGGTGGTGGTTCTGCAGTGGACCGTGGGAGCCCACAGGGTGTATGTTCACAGTGTTTCCTGGATTAGACACCTTAGTATGGCCTGTGGAGAGATGTTCGTCGTCCCCTGTTCACACAATCTGCCTGCTACAGCTGAGCTGCCCTTTGCCAACAGGCCTGGAGACAGGATGGACAGATTTAGATCCACATGTCGCAGTTTTCTTTTGCTGCAGCTCACCACTTATTGTATTCACACTATCTATGCTATTATAGTTTAAGTAGATCTTTGTTGGGCAGATAACAACATGCTTTCTTCCATATTTGCTCATGAATGTGTTTTGGGAGAAAGGCACTTTGCGGATGTTTAGATAGCTTTGTTATTCAGCAAGCAATTACAACAAGTGGTGTTATCAGTCCATCTGTGAGAGGCCAAGTTCTGTGTACCAGTCTGTGGAAGAATGTTCAAGAAGTCAGTACACTTGCATTGTGCGTTTGTGTGCATGTATATGCATTTTCTGTTGTGTAGTATTAATATTTAATGAGATGTTCCCATGCAATAATTTCTCATCTTTACATTTTTGTTTTGGTTACTGACTGGTTGAAGTGCCAGTTCTGTCCGTAACTGCACAGCTCACAGCTTATGAGGCCTATTGTTTCACCACACACACACACACACACACACACACACACACACACACACACACACACACACACACACACAAACATGTTGACATGCTCATCCGTCACTAGGAAAACTGCCACAGGCTGTGGCCTTGGCACAAAGACATTCTCTGAGCTGAGTGAAGATGCTTGGAGCCAAGATGCGCCCAGTCAAAATGTTAAGAATTTCAGATGCCAGAGTAGACAAGCACAGGCGTTGATTTGAGGAGAAATGATGTTGAAGCAACTGTAGATATTTATTACACAGATGTGATGCTTGTTTTCTGACAGCTGTGTACGCTCACTGGTTGCTTTTGTTATGGCAGTGAAAACGGAAAGGAAAAGGAACGTGTTTAAAGATTAAAGAAATAAATAGTTAGCTCTAAAGTAATAATTCTGTTAGAGCATAGACTTTTTTTCAAACCCTGCCTCGCTGCCTCTAAAATTAAATCACCAAAAGAGCTACAGCAGAGCTAATGAGACACCATGTGCAGAGGGTGTGGTCAAGAAGCATCGTTTACTCCGAAGCAGGAGCTATAAGCAGGCGTTGTTATCATTATTTTGCATCTGCATTCGTTCAAGAAACAGCTGTTGAATTTTGAGCGAGATTTAAAGTGGCAGGGCCCGGAGTTGTTCTTGTTCATTCAGCTAACTTAGCCTTGACATGATAGCTTCTGGCAAAGGTTTGTGCTGAACTCAACATCTCTGACAACCGTCAAAACCACTGACCAGTCCTCTCTCCCTCTCCGTGTCTCTCTTTCTTGACTATTTACATGTTTCTCTTCCCCGTCCTCCATCTTTCCCTGCCTTCCAGGATTGCCCATTCCGGGGGTTAAGACCAACATAAAAAAAGTGGGAAAACGAGAACCTCTGATGCCACTAGATCAGTTTCCTCTGCCAGTACTCATCTCCATCACTGCCACATCAGCTGGTCCCAAGGTTGTGAGGTCATCCGAACATCTGGCCCCTCCGCCATGTTTCCTAAGGTCAGTGGGTAGCATCTGTTTATGGACCCCACCACCTTCAATGTCTCTGACAAGCAGGATCACACTGAGAAAGCAGACAAAATGCTTTGATCAGTCACAAGTGTTGACAAGCTTTGAATCTGATGTAGGTTAACCTGTCACAGTCAATGCAGTCCCTCTACTTATAGTGAAGTTATATCAGAGGATATCAAACCATAGCACACAATAGCCTTTGTGTAATGGAGCTCAATTGTTGAGCACAGTCCATTTAAAAGCTATCGGATTGTGGCGCTGGTGGTGCAGTGGTTCATGTGTGCGTCCCATGTATGGAGGCTGTAGTTCTCAACGAGGGTGACCCAGGTTCAAATCTGACCTGTGGCTCCTTTCCTGCATGTCAATCTCCACTCTCTCCTCCTAATTTCTATCTCTTATCTCTCCAATAAAGGCCCAAAAATCCCAAACGTATATTCTACATTTAAATACGGGCTTTAATAGAGATTCCTTGTCTTTTGGTGGACACTTGAGGAACTGCAGTTTTTTGCTCTTCCACATTTTCCAACACTGCTGGTCCTCGACATAAAACATTTTTATAAGCAGTACTCGTTCACTTTGAGCTCAGGTGACTCTGCCTCTGTGTTGTTGTTTTTTCAATCTCACAGATCTTTACATTGGTTTGTCCACCCCCATGTAAGTGACACACAAACATGTTGCAGGTATTTAAGCCTTGGTTGCTGCCAATTTATGTCATGTGAAATCTAAAACTCTACAGAGGAGAAATAATCGTGTAGATTACTAATTTTTCTAAAAAATGTGTTCGTTATACTTTTCTCTTAAGAGAGAGATAATCTGGCTGACATATCCAGAAACAACAGAGCCAGTGATGTAGGTGATGCATGTTTATAAACCAGATGATTTGGTGGCAGGCACCTGTCCCTTTGTGTCTGGTCCCGGTGAAGTTTGAGCAGCAGCCGCTGCAGTGATGTCAGGGGCTCTTAGGGGTCAGGACAGGAATTATTGAACAGAGGGTAGCTGACAGAGGGAGCTGGCACTGGGAGCAAACAGATGTTGCAATCATAAAGAAATACACAACCTCTGAATTAAATATGAAGAGTGGGGGCAGCAAGAGTGGAGCATGCAGGTGACTTCTCTGCTTCCTGGCCAATCACAAGGTTTGTTGTTAGTGAAAGCACCACTTATTGGTCAGGTGTTGTTGTGATGATAAAAAAATGTGCGTTCTCTCAAATCATGCCAGTTTCTAAGAAAAGACCTGAGATGTGACCAAAAGCCTTAAGAAAAAAAGAAAAAAAAAACTTCTTGCAAGAAGACAGCTGTTCGGAACATACTGGAGATTCATTATTCAGGAGCAAAGAGTCTCTGGACGCAGCACGTAATGTCAAAGTGTTTTAAAGCATTTACGCCACAGCAGCTCAGTGATGAAATCTGTAAAAGAGAGAGGAATCTGACAGAATGTCCTCAGAACATTGTTTTACCACAAGTGTTTTGTTTCCCAGTCATTTTACAGGGCTCCTCACTCACAAGAACTACAAGTCTGTCTGAATATTTGATGGCAGCAGAAACCATTCCTGTCTTTTCTGAGAGAGCGAGACAGTTCAACGACTTCTGTGCACGTAAACCAAGTCATTTGTTCTCCCAGTTCTTTGAAACCGTTCAAGTGGAAGTTTATGATACTGCTAACTCTTAGTGATTCTTCGTGTTTAAACTTTAAACTCTATTTGATCACTGCTTGGAGAATCAACAAAAATCGACTTCAAATTCTGTTGCTGCCGTAATTGTAATACGGTGCACAGCGAGATGCTTCAGATCCATCAATTCCTTCTGGCCTCGTCTCCAAGTTAGAACAAGAAGTAAGCAGCAGAGTTGGGACAAAATGCTGATTCTGCAATATATCGTCATCCTGACTGGCATGATGCAAGTATCAAATTGTTGGTGCCAAATATCAATATTGTACATAAAATTTCTGATTTTTTTATTCTTTAGTTAATAAGATATTGTGATGCATTATATGATTAGTCTGTGATATACTGTATCAACTATCACTGGATTTCTGTAATGTGATTTTAAAGTTCTCGTCAACCACATACCACTTATATTATCATAGGCCCTGCTATTCCCACCGCTAGTGTTAAGTATGGATAAGTATTCTTTAACAAAATATACATTATTATTCATCATGTCAGTGCTAGTTTCAAACACACACAATTTTTTATGGAAAATCACAGAGTCGTGGATCAATGAACCAGATGAGAAAGTTGTATATTAAGAAAATAAATCAATTCTTTACACGTATTAAAACTAATTATTCAAAATATTGTCCAAGATATTGTATAAAACAAACAAAAAATGATGCTGCCAGAGTAAGTGTCAAAAGATCGATTATTTGATGTTTATCACTTAAGCATGCAGTTCATCTTAACCTACAGCAAAGATTTTCTTATGTTTTTACATGCTAAAGAAGACATTTGAGATTTCTCACCCTAAGAGCCCTCCCTATAACAATTTATTATTTTAAAACATGATGTATTTGTGCCTCAAATCCAGCGCTGCATATCTCTCCATGTTTATCTCTGAAGTGGATGGCCTTCTGCCAGTTCGGCCTGGCTCCGAGTGCTGCAGTGTCAACAGTGAAAAGTGAGGGCCAGAGGGGTGATGTAAGTATTGATACACTCCTTGAAATCACTTTGTCACCGCCCGAGATACCAAAGCTGCCGGAGCAACACACGGCAGGAAAGACGATTGAGAATTCTTGGCAGAGGGTCGAAGGATGCCATTAAAAAGGCAAATGTGATTAATTTTTCGTGAGAACGCCCTCTTCTTGGTGATTGTCAGCGAGGTCGGCCTAAAGGGATGTGACACAGAAATTACTCTTCCTCCTGGCGTCTAATGTGGCTCGTCACTCTGAGGAAATATCTCTGAGACGGGGGGAATGACAAAAACGCTCTCATCTAATAGACTAACTATTTGTCCGGGGCTCATGCGGCAGAGATCTGGCTCAATAGCGCTAAGTGATCTATTGCTTAAACACCACAGATCACTTGTTATTCAACACAAACAAAAGGGTTTTATCTCAAATCAGCGCTGAGAGCTCCTTCACATTTGTATGGATGGGGGACAAAGGCAATTTAAAACAATCAGGGAAACAAAAGTGTACGCACAACACATTCTAGAATTCTCCTTGTTTCATTGGTACTCATATTTCATCCTTTTAACACCGAGTGTCTTGCTGTGTCAGTGCTGTCAGAGTTCTCTTTAAACCTCTTTGAAATGAGACAAAACCCCCTGCGGAGTGACATTTTCCAGGCAACACAAGAGTGCAGACCACATTTTACCCGGCTGTTCATAAACACACAGGCAGCACTAAGACCGCTGCACCTGTCTCTTCATGTACATGTGCTAACAACAAAAGACAAGTCACAGGTCACTCTAAAGGTTATGTCTGTATCCATTTCATGCACTTGCAGATGCATGCTTGTAACAAATGAACACGCTACATTTTCTGTGAAAGTCGGCTGCAACTACATTGGCAACAGAAATCCTTCCAGTCAGCCTATTGAAGCAACACATGTAGGTTAAAAGGAATGTTGCTTCTTGTTCCTACTCATTATCGTGGGACTTATTGATGCGTTTTTTTTTGTTTGTTTTTTTTTTAAGATTTGTTTTTGGCTTTTATGCCTTTATTATATAGAGGGAGGACAGTGGATAGAGTCGGAAATCAGGGAGAGAGAGTGGGGAGAGACATACGGGAAATGGGCCACAGGCCGGACGCGAACCCGGGCCGCCCGCGCGTGAGGACTGAGCCTCAATACATGGCGCACTGCCGCTGCACCACCGGCGACCCCATTGATGCGTTTTTAAGCCTATGCAATTGTGCTTTGCGTTTTCTTCAATCAAAAAAAAAAAAAGAAATTGTAGCTCAGTAGTTTTAATTGTTTACAGATGTACCATTGTCTTTAGAATGAACATGCTTCAAGAGTTGAAAGTTTACCAATAATAAATACAAAAACTGACGATTATCAAAATTTTCATTTACATTAGTATTTATTTAGCATCTTTTAAGTATTTACTAGGATCTCAACCAACTTAGCACTTTAACATTGACATTCGGAGAAACCTAATAGAATAAACAAAACGTTATACTGTATATGCTAGAAATTGCTAAATTGAACTATGTATTTAAAGCCCCATATTTGTGTGTAGCTTAGCTGTAACTGATTCCCAAGACAACCATGTACAGAGCTGAACTTTCGATCTGAGCCTTTAAACTCCACACAGAAAAGTAAAATCATTTTGTCTTCTGGAAAGAATAAGTTGTGAAATTGAGGGTAAATGTGACCAGCTGTTCTCTCTGAAAAGGAGCCTTTTTCTGAGTGCTGAAATGATTGTTAAAGTCATATTTATAGCCCATCAGAGGTGAAAATATCTTAAACCCTTTTTGCCCATAATCCTGTAGTAGTCTTTGGTTTGTGTGTCCTCTTTAAGATATAACGATCCCGCTGCTGCACGCTGGCAGGTCAGGCTTCTGCACACACAGCGCTGTAGTTAACTTGGTGAGAAAACTGCTCACGTTCTTGTGTCCCATTACCGCGACCACCTTGAGATAAATGGCTCTTTCTCCCCTCTGCCATAAGGTTTTATATCTAACGACATGTGTTGAGTATCTGACTGCGGGTTATATTGTTTCTGCAGAAATAAAACAATCACTTCTGCGGCTATATCAGTGCGCCTGCCTGTGGTGTGTAACCGCTGGACCATCTATACACACTGTTTATAGGTGTAAGGAGGAGGACAGTGGCAGGTGACAGGTTAACTCTGCTCTGTAAATTCCTGGGCCGTGTATGATGTAGCCTGTGATCCTGCAGGCCTTGATTAGATCTGAGCTAGTAAATATCCTGTGATTAATCAAAAGGGCTTGTTCTGCGTGTAGCGTCCCTGTGTCACCTTCACAGCTGGGGAGCTGGGCCGCCTTGTTTACCTCCATCTCAGACCCCATCCTCATTTCATCCCAGCTCACAGAGGGCTGGAATATCAGGCTCCTGAAAAACTCAATGCGGTAGACATGGGTTGTATTACATCTGCATCTAACATGAGATGAGACAAAATTTTGATACAGCAGTATTTCCTCATCCTGACTAGTTTGATACAATTATGAAATCGCCGGCAAAATATATGGATATTAAAAATAAATGCAGTTAAACTTTGAAGGAGACTTTCATATTTTTCCGTCAATCAGATACCATGATGTATTATTTTTATGACTGACTATTACTTCCTATATTTTAGCGTCCCACACTGTCATTTCTTTTATACATGTAACTCTTAAGAAGATACATATTATATATTGGTGATAATTTTGCTTTCATTAAAGCCCATTTAAGTACAAATCCAAAGATTAGTTTCAACTAATAAAAGTATTCTTTTTCCCTTTTTCAGTTGTTTTTTACTGAGCAGATCTCACACACACCATCCTGTCACTTCAAATTTAAGTGCATTTATTCACATCTGAAAATAGTTCCTTACTATTTTCTAAGTTTAAGAAATGTTTATTGAATTACAATCTCCAGTTTTTTTTTTAAAATAAAGATGAAAATAGATTAACCTTTTTTTCTCTAAGATTGACATCTTAAGCTGGAACTCATTTGATAGAAGCCAAGTTCCACAGGAAGCGAAGATCATTTTGAATTGTTTGAAGGCACTCTTGCTCATCGTTTGCTTTTAGCTTTTATAATGGGATTTGTAAAGACGTATAGATAAATGCAAGGCTTATCCTTACAACACAAAGTAATTAGCCCTCCGAGAATATCCCCTTTGAACGGCTCTCCTACAAGCTTATAACATCCATGAAACATGTTAAAATGAAGGCCTACATGATAATGGGTGATTAAAGTAATTAATAGTCTGAACTAATTACTTTAGCCAGTCGAGATTCATTTACTGCTGATGAGTAAGTGGTGTGTTTTGAGCAGTGCTTGTCCAACTGAAACTGAACCATTTTAATTACCCATCATGCTCTCCTCCTAATTTTCAGCAGGGGTAACATTTCTCATAACTACAACTTTTTCAGTTTTTCTTTGTTATAAAAACTCTGCTGTGGGGTGTTTATCATCTTCTTTGTACACTTGGAAAATGCCTTCTGAGGTCCCGACTTGTCAACATAGTCTTGTCCTCAGAGCGTGATTATACTGATTGCTGCCCCCCTTTTTCATGTTGACCCTGTGATTGTCATTCGAAGACGGTGTAAGGGACATGCATGTCATGTTAATAAAGACATTAGACCGCATGTATTCCTCCTCCATAGAAGGGAAGTCTGGACCTGTCTGGGAATATAGATCTTTAATTGCTTTTGCGTGGTGGTGCAGCAGAATTGTGCTTCGGAGATGTCACCTCTGCCAACCCTGAGTGCACGTCACTGTCAATAGGCCTGAGAAATCTTCCTAACAAGCTCACGATTACATAAATCTATGGCCGCTGTGAATATTGCACTGAAGAGACTGAACAACTTTCAAGGAGACTTTGTGTTTGATGTTCCTGGGTTTGATTACTTTTTTTGAAAAAAGAAAAAAAAAAAAGAAACCTGTTCTATTGGAAGTGTGTCCAAACAATCTAGGTCTGCTAATTTTGTCATAGTCAATTTAATAGCGTGGCCGTGAGAAAGGGCAGCGATGGAATGAAGTTCCTGAGTGCTTTGCAGAGGGGCGTGAGTGGCTTTGACAGGTCTGGTAAAATATGCTCCGCTGTACCTTTTTCCATTACAGGACCAGGCACCACAAATGCAAATCACAGTCCTCTCTCAGGAGGTCATTAGAAAAGTGACATATCAAACAACTGGCTTCAAGTGGCAGACACAATCTAACATTATTGCTACATCAGTGTTTTCATATTTTAATTTCTGCTGTTATTATCATAGCTTTTCAAACTGTCCTCTTCCAGGGAGAGGGAGAGGGAGAGAGGGAGAGAGGGAGAGAGGGAGAGAGAGAGAGAGGGAGAGAGAGAGAGAGAGAGAGGGAGAGGGAGAGAGAGAGAGAGAGAGAGAGAGAGAGAGAGAGAGAGAGAGGGAGAGGGAGAGAGAGAGAGAGAGAGAGAGAGAGAGAGAGATGCTTTTTTTTGAGCAGCCATCTAAAGTCATTGTTTAGATTGAGTCTGAGCGCTCACTTCCATGTTTAATATGGCAGAAATCCTTGATGATCAGATTTGTAACCACATCCTTAAGAGAGTGACTAATAGACTGGCGCTGTCTCATGGCCTTCTATGAGGAGATGATGAATTGGCTTAATGGTGAGCAGACCAGAGTGCAAAGCTGAGGGGGAGTGAGAGGGGACATTAAATGACATGGTTTTATAGCCTATCAGCATTGTCATACCCCTGCTGTAATTTCAGCCTCTATTTTCTCTGCACCATAAGGCGGGTTGGATGTTAGGCCCTAAGCTCCGTTAAACACGCGACTTTCAGGTATCTGGTGCCTAGTGGTGCCATGTGTCATCACCTGTAGAGGAAGTTGATGTGCTGATTGAAGAAGAGTCTCAATTCAAACAGCCCATCACTTTAGTCCAGATATGAGCAGATTAATACATTTATATCGCTATGTGTATGTATTAACCTGACCGATAATTTATGCTGCAGGAAGAGTCAAACATACTTAATAAAGCACAGACAATGCAGAAAACATAAAAAGTGCAAATGCAGGGTACATCAGCGAATGTACTGTTGACTGCAGAATGATAAAGTTTCGTTTTGTTCATAAAAGGCAGGGTTGGTTATTTTCTCTAGATACACTTCTTAAGGATTCTTATGGTCCTGACAGACAGATTAATAACTCGTGTGCTCTGAAAAAGGAATGAAGAAAATCTGTCATTTGTAGCAGTGGCAAACTTGTAAAAGCTTTGACCAATGTCTGCCACGAGGTACCAATCTGATGAACCAATCATGCCTTCCCGTCTCCCTAATCATTCTCTACCCCATGCACGCATGAGCCCACACTCAAAGCATGAGCTGAGGTCTGCTTCTGGACCAATAGTGCGTGAGTGAGGGGTGTGGCTTTTGAGAGAGCACAGAGGGGAGGGGGTTGCTACTTTCAAAATCATGCTGGTTTACTAAAATTACCAACCATGCTTTTAGTTTATCCTCATCAACAGGCCAAACTGTTTCTTAAATGTGAAATGTTGTGTTTTTGGTCAAATGAGCAAAGAGAGCTGATCTTATTCAGCTGAGAGGGTTGAGCTGAAGAGAGAACTATTGTAATACAAGTAATACATGCTTTGATCAAGGCTAATTCATGAGCTGGCTACTAAGTCAGTTTGGTAAACTTACAGTAACCCGATCAGTAACCCTATCATGCAAGGTTCAAGGAATGCGGAAACACAGTTTCTGATTTGGGCAAAAATATGAATACTTTAACTACGCACCAAACATCAACGTTGCTCTTAATGAGCATTGAGCTAAGCAAACTGTGTCTAGTGCCTCACTAGCAGTGTGGCTACAGACTGTTAGCATGCTGTAAGATGGCCTAAAGGGACTGAAGTCTTTGAAGTGGTCCAACATGAGACGTAACATGTATTCAGTGTCTGTTGTTTTGAACTCACTGTGCATTGTAAGAGCCATTAGGCCGAGTATTTACCAGATTGTTTTCAACACAACTCATTATTTGTGATAAATGTGCAGGCCTATTAAAGGGAAACGCTCTAATTTTAAATGAGTGGGATGCACCTGTCATTAAGACTCATTCACTAATAACGACTATCCACTGAATAAGTAACGACCTTTCTCATTTCAGTTGACTTCTCAACCGTCTGTCTTGTACGCGTCTACCGTTTGTTAGCTGCAGAATGATTATTTTTGTGTTTGCTGTCAGTCCTCAGGCTGTATTCAGTCTGCTCTACAGTTGATTGAAAATAAATCAGAAACCTTTTATGATGATGAATTAACCCTAATCAATAGGCTGAACAGTCTAAAATGTTCAACGCCAATGTTTCATTCATATGAGCAATTAAATTAAAACGTTTTAGACAGTTGGTCAGTATTTAAACCTTGGCTGTAAAAACCTTTTTTTTTATCCTTTTTCCTTACATGTAATAAATACATTTACGTTTGGATTATGAAAATAAGTACAGTTTGCAGCCTTTAAGGCCTCCATCAAAAGTGAATTACTTCACCTTCACTTTCATGAAACTCATACGATTGGTATGAAAAGGCAGAACATTTCCATAGAAACAATGACATCGTACTCTTCACCTGACACAATTTAGTACAATTTAAAACACTCTTTTATGCAGAACATGTGAAGTATGTATATCATAAAACCTGAAGAAAGAGAATCAGCGGTGTGTGATAGATGGTTCCCTGTTAAAAGATACTGCCCTGTAACTTTGAAAGACCTCATGATAATACAAGACAGGGGGGCATGTGACCTTCAACCATTAAACTGTTCTGATAATTGTCTAATAATAAAATGTTTTTATTGTTCTAAAACCCTTTGGTATAATTGAATTTCACTCATCTTCTTTTTTTATTCTATCTTTTTTGCTGAGGCTGTGAAACATCACCATTACCGCTTATAATGATGGTGTGGGATTGGTTTTTCTGGATTGCTCGCCATCCGTCCATCCACCTCCCCACTTTCCTCCCTGCAAACTTAACATTTAAACCGCTCTCATTACAGCACAGATTACAGAGTCCTAATGGTCCTTATTAGCACCCACTGATCCTTGGCTGGGCCCATGTCCTAACATCTTTTAATTAGCATTCTAGAAATCTAATCAATGTAATAACTCAGAATAATCTCCCCTTTTTGCACTTATTTTCGCCTACTCTTTTATTCCAGGATGTTCTTGGCTCCAAGGCTCAAAGGCTGATGGAACAAGGCCCATTTTCTGAGGCTGGCAGGTACGTGACCAAGGAGGTGAGGAGACCTTGAAGAGCTCATAGTTGAAGGGCAAACATGATCATAGAGCAGTCTGTGAGCTGTGATCAAATACATATCTAGAAAACACAGCCTATGCATACGAGATACGGAAACAATTGTTTTTTTTTTACACCATATGTTCAGGTAAAAGGAAGTAGATCATTGAAACAACATGAAAGGCTTTATATACCTGTTTGTGACAGTAGAGAGGCTGAGCTTTTCCTCTTAATGCCTTGTAAAGCCTTCAGTCCTGTGGTGTGATTTGAAGTGAAAGCCAATGTGTGGTTTGGCAGTGGACGGCCATTTTGTGTCTGGTCTCATGCATTGTTTCACTGGGTGTCACATTGGCTACATATCAGAATCCTTGGTGGCGACGGCGGTGAGCGAATCTGCAGGTGTCATTAAAGCATTTTTACGGCAACAGTTGAGCAGAAAAAAAGGACAGACGATGTGAATCTTTTTAACAAGTTTGCAGGTTTGTAGCTCAAAAAGAAATCCAGTTAATAGAATATTAAACCTTATTGCTCCCTTGATTTGTTAAATATTGTCGGATGTCAACTCCATTTTTTTCTTCCTGTTAAAAAAAAAAAAAGTAAAGGATGCAGTTATTAGGCCATTGTGACCAGCATCATTGTGGGAGAAGCTAGTCCCTGCCAGCCTTGTATTCATACACCTTCTGTGTACAGTACAGTGCTGTTGCCAGGTATCCAGGGCAGACATTTTGGCGCAGCTTTCGCAGAACTGACAAAGACACCAGGGTATAATGGGATGCAGACCTGCCATTTCCCAGCAGCACTGGTGTGCCCCTCACTCTAGGATGATGAATGGTCACATGCTTATGACACACATTTGCTCATACACTAAATGACACACATGCACACCTTTTCATATACACGCTAACTTACAGGTGACTCTCCTGGTTAGGTCAAGCAGAATCTTCGGCATATTAATAAACACACACAGGCTCATAATCAAACCAAAAACAGGCAGACGTTCTCACTGCAGCGTGCATTATTCAGAGCCAGGTGTAGGAGGAAGGGGGAATAAGGTTGTGTTTATTAGCTGCTCCCTTGGTGTTTTCTAAATTGCCTTGTTTGCTCGGCACAAGCACACAAACAGATGCTGTCCTCTCTGCTCTGGGTAATTCTCAGGGTCTCTGGGTATTTAGTGAAAGGCCTACTGTACCACACACAAACAAACAGGCGTACAAACATACACACACAGGCTTATTTGTGTCTGCACATAAGGTCTATACATGCAAACACACAGACCGGGCCACTTGAAAAACACATTTGCGTGCTAATTCTGCACACTGACATTCAGTTTGATTCATGCAAATAGGAAGACATAGTCTCCCCACATAATTGGAGGACCCCCATACAGCAGACTTCACAGTCCCCAACTCTCTCTCAATTTCACTCTTATTAAGAAAATCTGCATTTAGGAGGGACCAATGCTATCAGTCGAAATTAATCTGCTTTGACTGATTCCTAATGTGACCACAGTCATCGAGTAATTATTGTCTGGATGGCTGTGCACCAGCCTCATAACCACTGTCCGCCTCCTCCTCCATCCTCCCCCCTGAAATAGGGCCAGTCTTGGTGTGCAAGTCCCTCTACAGCAGGCTGGTTACAGTGGGTATGGCAGGCATGTCATTTAGCGCTTGATCAGTGAGTCGTGATTAGCCTGCCCTGTATTATTGTGATTAACGTCCACCCGGCGGATGACTGTCCTGTTGTCACCAGTGATACCATCTGATCTGAGACTCTGGGATCAGGGCCAGTGGAAGAGCCTGGAATCGTAGCAACACAAAACTGCTCACTCTGATGAGCTTCTCTTAAATGCACACAAAAACACACACTTCAACTTCTTTCCCGTCAGTCACTAAATCTAATGCATGTAACGAGTGCACAGCTTTTTCCCTTTGCAGCTTTGTTTTGCCTGTGTGTCCGTTCGGATTAGTTAAGCCACTAGCTCTTCTGTAGCCTACATGTTGTAGAGTATTTCCATCAGGCCGGATGTCTCTGAATGCTCTGAAATCTAAAACCTCAGCTGAACAGTCCACTGTTTCCCTCCTTCATCTCACACTTCTTTGGCCAGCAGTCGATCTGACCACAGCTGATTATAGTAACAAAGGCAGTCCAAGAGAATATGCATGTTCTCACTGTACGTCAAATTAGATCACAGCAAGGAAGGGGGGGGTGCAGCATGCTGACCCCCGTCTCTTCTCCTCAGACAGCCGGTCGCTTACACAGAGGAGGATTTTGAAATCAGGCCTGTGGACAAAACTGTGGCTGTTGGCTCATAGCTGCAATTTAAAAGACAAAGAAAGATTTAAAAAAAAAAAAAAAAAGCTCAGATTAAATGGCACCTAGTTAAAGTGTAAATAATCTTTTTGCAGAGTTGTTGTGCTTTATACAAAACAGTAGCACTTCAGAAGCGGACAGTAGCGGTCTTTTTATAGTAGCGTTACTTTACAAGCGCACAACAAACTTGTTTTTTGGTTCACTTTAAAATATTTCCAATGCTGAATAAGGTAATTCCAAACAGTTCTGCGTTTGTTTTTCCAAAAACGATGGTTATATTGATTGATGTAGTTTTTGTCCAAGAGCCTCTGTGTTTGTTTCATTTCCCTGTAATTACTCGCCTAAACTCGGGACCCCTTTCTCATGGCTGTTGTGCATGCGCTTGTTGGAAAAGAGTCAGTTTTGATTACAAAGTAAACGCTGCAGCATAAGACAGGGTGGTGGTGATGGTGGTGGTGGGGGGGGGGACATACTGATATGCATTCTATCAGGATGATTTATGCAAATTATGCACATTATTCCCGCAGGAATGTCTCTTCTGAAAGTGCCAGGATAAATTGCCGGAAATTAGCCATAAAATTCACTGTGCAGGGAGTGTGAGGTGAAGGCCGCCGCGGAGCCAAGGACATTGGGCCGCCTTGGTTACGCTTGGCCTGGCCTGCCTCCCCCATGCTTGGCATTCATGGCTGTTAAAGACCTCTGCTCAGACAGATACACTGAAGCCTGGAGTAGCACTCTGCACATCAGGATGATCAGCCAAGCAAGTGTTAGACTAACGGCCACAGTTTCATGCTCTACTAACATGACAGATTTTTCAAGAGGGAAGCAGGTCGTCTGTTTTTTCTCTCCGCATTGATGTCAAAATCCACTTTGTAATCCTATATCCCTAGAAAGTGTGCCATTGATTGAAATTCAGTGAATGAACTGGAAGCAGTCAGTGCTTTCATTGCTTTTATGCCTTTGTTTACTATGTAGTTAACCTTGTATGCTGTGCATCTTAATCTTCAGATTAGAGTCTAATCAGAAATCTGTCCAGCAATCAGGTAATGAATAGTTGTTTCATAAACACGTAAACAAGTAGCTGTCTGTAACCACAACACACCATTTAGGCTCTATGAGACAGTTACCTCTTTATAGCTTCAACTATAACTCTCTATTGGTCAAGCTTTTCATTTGTCTCAGGATATCTGAGTGTGTGTGTGTGTGCGCGTGTGTGTGTGCGTGTGTGTAAAGGGGAAACAAAGAGAGAGTGTGTGGGTCTATGAAGTGAGCAGTGAGTGATTCACGCTCTTATTGTGTCATCTCATGTCTTTATTTCAATCTGGAAGCCAGAGTTAATGAATATCGGAGAGTGGAGATGAAATCCACCTCACTTTAGCTTTAATGAACCCTGAGTGGGTTCGGGATCTGCATATTGATGAGGACAAGTGATCCCCCATACACACAGACACACGCTCATACACACACAGACCTACAGCAAATACAGAGATCCCAGCAAGCCTTGTGCTGTTACATTTACAAATTCAAGTTGTTGCCCCTTTTACTTCAGTGTGACTGAAGTTTTTAATACTGTTGATAGTCTGTTCACTTGATCCAGAGAGGCTGCAGTGTCAGTATGACCGCTCTAATCAAACAGTGGTACATTATTTGAACGTAAAGGTCACAGGAATGTAAAGTTCAAAGCTGTCTAGCAATAGGCCGTAGTAGACCAACAGTTAATTTGGTGTTACTGTATAATTAGAAATATCATACACTGTTAAATTCAGACTCTAACGATGAAAAGTTCTGCAAGAATCTTGGCAATGAATTTATAATCATTTAGATCAAATTAAGTCCCATTTTTTAAAATCCAGATTAAAACTCAGATAGAAAATCTAGTTTTTTTTGTGCGACTTGTCCCAAAACAACCAAAGACTTGCTGAAATGTCTTCAGTCAGCATTCCAAATGTGATTTATTCTGTTTTGATATTTGCACAATGAAAGCACTTTCGTTCAGTGCACCTGTGTTTGTTTTCTCAAAACCAGAGTGAATTGTTGTAGTGAAAAAAAACAACAACAGTCGACTCTGTCCAAACAACGTCACAAATGACTGCGCTCTGCAACGACACGTTTCAATCCCAGAAGAATAAAAGAACATCAGATTACGGCCCCAAAGACGGAGCCCTCCGTAAACAGGGATTAGGGGGATTGGGACTGTAATCTGATTAATATGGAGGCAGTTGGAATATTAGAGATGTTACTCAACAATTGTATTCCAGATGAGAGGATAATCACGTGTTACTACGTCATTTATTGTACCCTGTTAAAGCTTTCAGACCTAAACACGCCACCATATGTTTACCTGACCTCCAGGCTGCCTCAGAGAGAAAAAAACATGCCACTATAATGAATTAAGAGCTCATTAGGCAGCAAAACATACAATTAGAAATGTACAGCAAGCTTTTTTCATTACAAGAAAATTGGCCAGCTGAAGTTTCTTTATTTTTTTTTTGTTTTGTTCATGGTTAAATGTCCGAAGCCTAGAACATGTTTTATTCATGTCATGGCCTTTTAAGTCATGCTGTCTGATTTTTGTATCATACATCTCTAAGATTCTGAAAACAATCTCTGAAAGAGAGACTATGTCCAATCAAGATTTTTTATATGAAACAAAAATACACAAAACAGGTGAAGATACAGGAAAGATGAACATGAAAGATCAGTGAAGGTATTGTTATATATAGTAGTTTTTAAACTTTTAGACTTTTAAAAACAATAAAAAAAATGAAGTTTATTCAGTTTCATGATTTCTGCTGTTTAAAGTGCTGCACGGCTTTTTTAAAACAGGCTGACGGCACTGTTGCTGGTTTCTCCAGATAATCAAACTGAGCCAAGAAGAGGGACAGAGTTTATTTATTTGGCTTCAGTTAAGTGTCAGCTTTTGCCGGGATCATCAAATGATCAGACTTTTGAAAATTGGGCTACAAATTTAGAACAATACCAAATAAGCAAGGTGGACCTGTCTGCACTGTCAAAGTCAAGACCCTTTTAAAAACATCAACATTAAATACAGGAGAGGAGACTGAGTTGTTCTCTAATAAGCTAACACTGTTTCCTGGTTTATTGTCACAAAGAAATTGGTTCTTAGTTGAAACTATTCCATATGTGAAGCACATGTTTGTAGAGCTATTTAATTACTACTGTGCCTCCATAGCTTATCATAGGTTCAAGTCTTTAAAAGTGCTTGGAAATACACTAAACCCGAGTAAGTCCTATAGTTGCTCAGTTTTATGAACCTGCATTCTGTATACACGGTACAAAGAAAACATTATACACTGCTATCAGTGGCCTGACAAAAGTGAATTACCAACCAGCACTTGATTTGGAGCCTCAGTCGGTGCAGCACATATATCTCCAGACTCAGTGTTTGACACAGCATGGAGGGATCCATCGCCCCAGTTTGGACTCTTACTGATATGAAGAGGGCATTTCAATTCAACACTCTTATGTATATTTTGACTTTCATGTTTATCATCGTTGGCATTCATCACATTCACGGTATGAGTAGACGCCCTGCTGTCCCTTGATATGGTAAATTGAACATTTTATGGTTTATGAAAAGGGGCTGTTTTTTATCTTCCACTTTTATTCATGAGCCCCTAGACTGGCTGTAAACGCCTTTAAGACAGATCCAGCTTTATTAGACTCATGAATAGAAGCCATGTTGCCTGCTATGACTGTTGGCTGTGTTTGGTGGACACTAAAGGAAACTTAAGCCTCACGATGTTCCCTTTTCAGTCCTGTCTGACCCACCAAAATAACATTTCCAGGACCTTCACACGTTCCTCTTGTGTTGCTTTAGCGGGACAACGTCTTCCCTTTAACGAATTTAAGATTGTCTTTGCCTTCAAACTGTCTTTTTCTGCTTTTGTCTGCTTCCTTTGGAAGTGTGTTCTGTTTTCCCCACGCATATGGCTCTGTCTCTTCCCTGGGGAATCGCCTCCTCTGGGTTAATATGAATATTAGTATGGGTTAAATGCTCCAGTCATTTGTGCATTAATGCATATTGCATAATTAATACTTATTGTGAAGTCTCAGTTACCATAGAGTGTTTGTCTTTCCTATAGGTGGAAAGACAAATGCATTTCTACTTGAAAAGTTTAAATATGAGAGTCCAGATGAGCCCCCAACTGAGCTGCTGACAGGATTTTCATGCCAGAGCTGCTCTGATTATTCCCATTCTTGATTAAGAGCTGTTCTGTGAAGATTCGTGGCATTCATGAGCATGATGGGATTAAACAGGACACTGTAATGACCCTGTTGTCGGAAAGGCTCTCCACACTGACACAAAGCTGAGATCTAGAAAACCATAGTTCGCTGTTCAGAACAGTATTATTGTTGTTGTTGTTTCTGAGAAAACAGATTTAAAAAAAAAAAAAAAAAAAAAAAAATCACGGATGAAATTTTCGATCTAATCTTTTTCTGTGGTTTGTTGTTATTCATCTACTGCATTTAAGTCAATTTGGTGAAATGGAAATATATTTGGGTGGATGCAAAATTATCTGGATTTATTCAGTTATGACTGAAGCATGTCCACATCTGAACTGAAAATGACTGCAAAAAAATGTGCATGTTATTTATGCTTCTTAAAGAATTACCAAGATAATGGTTCTTCTCTTTTATCCTTTAAAGTAAACCTCACTTTCGGATTCAGATCTTTCTGATACACCTTTGAACATTATGTAAGGAAAGTACATATTCATAAAGTAAATACTTCAATGACAAATCTATAATTACTAAGATGTCAGTACATTATGTTATTTCAAATCAAATAGCATAAATGTTGTTAAAAATCTGTTGCCTCTGTCCATGGTGCTGAAATATTTCAAACGCACTGGCTTTACTTTCTCTGTGGCAAAGTATTTCTTGCCTTATCCTCAAATAAAATCTGTTTTCTAATAGGCAATGACGCTTTCTCGAATTGTGAATTGAATACTAGTCTCACGAGATTTGTGATTAATCAGAAATATCGTGACCATTTGACCTTTTAAGGGATTCCACCTGAGTCAAAACGTGATGCCTTGATGCCTCGATATTCACGAGGAATTTCTGCTTTTAGTTTGAATGATGTCAGGGTTTTTTTTTTTCGGACTGTGGCTGCTGTCTTTATCTGAATGTTAAAATGTGGACAGAGACAGTAGGAGGACAAAGGGCGCGTGGATGGATGCGTTATGATTAAAGACACCAAATTACGGCAATGATCAGCGTCGTAATTGCATTCCTTAATCACATTCTGGGGCTCTAATTACCTTAACGATGTGTTTCATTACGTGAAGCCAGGTATTACAGTTTAGTTTTCATGCGCACTTGTTTTCGAATTAACACACTATTACACAGCGACATGTTAATTGTTTTAACAATCACAATAATGGTTGTCGGAGTTTTTGTGCGGTTGTTTTATTCGAGGAGAAAAACACATTAAGTTTCTGCCTCGAGATGAAATTCTCCAAGCAGGACTGGACCCCCCCAAAAAAACAAAAAAACCCAGAAAACTTACCGGTCCTGATTGAACAGAAAATGAGCATTTGCTCTATGTGCTGGACAACAACAAAGAAATCATCCCCTTAAACAGACGCAAGGAATTTCTAATTTTTACAACTAAGACTGAAAAACTTCACTGCCAAAATAAAGCAACAACTTAATTTAGATTTCATCGAAAATTAAATACAAAGTCAGTAAACTTTGATTCCACTAAAAGTCACACCAGATAAAAAAGAACAAAAGTTTTCTGTTGTTCAAAATATTTTAATAAAGCTTTTTTTTTAACACTGAAATACATACAAATGGCCCTCTTCGTTCATAGAATAACCAAAGTATAGACAAATTGTCCACAGCTTGACCTGACAACGCGATTCATCAGAAGATCTCAATCGTTTGTGTGAGGAGGAAAAAAAGACTCAACAAAAACAGCCTTCACCAATTTAGAGACTACAAATGTGCAATGCAGCGAAATAACCCATACAAATAGCCAAATAAATAAATAACAAAAAACAAGACATCGTAGCTGATAAACCTGGGTCCATGTTCTTTTCATTTTTCTGCCATTTCTGTGTGTATTTCACGGTACCTCCAAAAGGAACTTAAATTCTATTGAGTAACTCTGACTGACTGATCAAACGACTTATCATTTTCATTGAACTTTTCTTTGACCGTGACATTCCACGTGCTCGGTAGAAAAGTTCATTCATCAGGCCTTGAACCAGTTAGCAAAGCAAAATGTCTCTGTATGAAAGAAAATAGGCCCAATAAAAATAAATAAAGGAGGAAGCAGCAGAAAGTAAGTATGGGAGGTGAAAAGTCGCAGGTTGTCAGGTCACCAAAATCTCCAAAAGGTCCAGAACAGAGCAAGTGATCAACAACTCTCTCATTCACAGGCCTACTGACTTCTGTTTGGTCTTCTGTCATTCATACCAGCACTTCAAGGATGATTTTATATACACAATCAAGTATTGTTTGAACAAAAAAGCGCGTTGTGAATGCATTTAGTAAATATTATAAAATTATTCATCGGCATTACTTCTTTGTCTCTAGCCTACTGACTTGGACAACAGCAGCCTCGCAGGTTCTCCTCTCCAAAAGTGTCCTTATAAGTGGTGTCTCGTCTCTTCTGTGCTTCTTTGTGAGTCCGTGTGAGCCGCAGTTAAGGCTTGTCAGTGCACTGTTTGCAGAGGCTGGAGCTGGCATTGTTAAACAGGGCACATTTATCGGGACAGGAGGACCCGGCCACTCCGGTGGGGAAGGGGTATCCTGGCGGCTGGTCGTACGCGCCCAAACCGGGAGCTGCAAGCGCAGTGGTGGCGGGTATGGAAGCAGCGGAGATGGCCTGGCCCTGGTTGAGATATGCCACCAGCCTTCTCATTTCTTCCAGTGCTTGTGCCTGCATGAGGATGTAGTTTTTCGCGAGCAGCAAAGTGGCAATTTTGGAGAGTTTACGCACCGACGGACTGTGCGCGTAAGGGATGACCCCTCTGAGCTCATCCAGCGCGTCGTTCAGATCGTGCATCCGCCTTCTCTCTCTGGCGTTGATGTTTAGCCTCAATGTTTTCTGCTCTTTGGTTTTCTTACCTCCCTCGCCTTTCCCCGCGGGCACCGTCCGCCCGTCGGCCAGGAGCACCATGTCGCACCTGCCGTCGCTGTCATCGTCGGGACTCTGCTCTCCGCCGCTGCTCTCAGCCACCAAGGTCCTGTTGGCGCTCTCGCCGTAGTTGACGCACAAAGATCCGGTGGGCAGACCCAGCGGCCCCCCTCTAACTCCTGCCAGTCCTCCCGGCTGGATCGGGTCCTGGTCGGTCTGGTCAAAGCAGCTGATAGGTGACTGGCGGTCTCTTGCTGGCAGTTCTATGCCTGCCGAAGACCTAAAATGGTCCATCTTTTTAGTGGACACTGCACTGAGAGTTTTGTGAAAAAGGTCCGCTGCTCCTCCGTTCAAATTCATCCTTCTGTCCATAGCCGCGTGGATTCCGCCCCTGGAAACTCTTTACGCGTCTCGGAGTTGTTTCCCCTTGTTTGACTTTAAAGAGCTTAGTTGTGTGAAGTTGCAGGCTGCCCTGACTTGTCAGCCGAGGTGTGGAGATAAGGAGGAGACTCGTGTATTTAGTGCTGCTCTCTCTCTCCTGCCTCTCTCTCTGTCTCTCTCTCTCTCTTTCTGTGTCTCTGATTCACCTTCACCGGATCTCCACGATCATCCTCTTTACGCACGAGACGCCCGAGTCTTTTTACATCATTATCTCGAGGCGGGTTATTAAAAGGGATTCGCCTATTGGGATAGAGACACCCTCTCCCCCTCACACTCTCTACCCAATCATGTTAACGTTTTAATTAATGGCAGTTAAACGATGACAAACAATACCGCGTGCGCGCAGTCTCTCCCTCTGAGTGTGTAAAATGCTCTGTATAACGATGATTTGTGCGGGGCCATTTGGTTTTTTTAAATGAACAAATTCAGTGATTGCCTTGTGGGATTTACTTAACAAAAAAAATAAGTTTTCCCTTTTGTCAATCTCAACCTAAGCATTTTTAGAAGGTGTTTTCCTTCCTTAGTCACCATAATTCACAACATGAAGACTTTTTTTCGGTGTGTTTATGAACTTCTCCTTGTTCTCTTTTATTGCGATACCAAATCCATGACGTGTTTCACAGCAAATGTCACATTTTTTTAATCAATTTTTTTTTACTGCTGACGCTTCAGATTTTAGTTGAAATTTTGTCTATCAAAACCAAAATCCCAGTACTTTTTTTTTGCCCACATGACTTTTACTTCTGAAGTAAATCTCTCCAAACTTGAACATAAATGTCACGTTCCTTGTTATATAGTAAGTCTGTCTTACACAAAGCATCAGATTTCTTACTACGCAGCCCCCTCCCAAATATTAACTTTTGCTTATACTGCCATCTAACGGCTTGTGTAGTGTAGTGCATCTTAACAACTTTACCCAGCTTTCTTTAACCCCTTGAGCCTTGTTGGATTGTTGTATACAGTATAAATAGCAATTGATTCTAAATTCTATTGAATATTTACATATACAATTATTTACAGTGTGTGTAAAACTTTCATTGTATGTATCAATAAGCTTTAAACAATTGTGCAGATGCAGAATTTGCTTGACAGTTTACTCTGTCTTTGCGCTTTTAAACTGATAAATAACATCACACGTAACCTCATTGAACTTGTGTTTACAACTAAAGGAAGTCTGTAAGTCTGGGGAACAATCCGCAAGAATTCAAGTAAAGAAAGTTGATCGCATATTAGCTTGCATTAAAGATGTTGGCAGAGCCCAAATACGCTGAAAGCAAAAAAAAAAAACCACGATAGTATTCCATTTAAATGTAAAGCTATATTTGCAGTTCCTTTATTGTGTTGGTGGATAGTCGAGCTGTCCGTGGTGCTGTGATGTCCTCAGCTCTTTTCCACGCCAGACAAGTCTTATCTAAACTCCAAAGATCTCTTCACTGTTACCAAGGGAACCCCAAAGCACATGTGACCAACTCTTGCACAGGGGAAACATTCTTTTTCACCTCAGACTTGCACAAAAAACATTCACTGTAATGACTCTCCCCTTGAAACCATTTGTCGATAACAGCCACAAAGCATTACGTACAAAACAGTCTCTCCACTTCCAAGTTGCCATGGCTAGTTACCATGGCATGTGTGCTGCCCACATTAAAGATACCTTTAGCCGTGATAGCAAATGACCCCCATATATTAAAACCACAACAAATGTGGTGTGGATTTTTTCACCCTCAGAGATGGCACCCTGGCAGATACATATTTTGTTGTTAGATCAGAGCTGTGAAGAAAAGTCTGCACTCCCCCCTCCAGTATGTCACACACTGAAGACAGTAACGGTTGCCAAGAGAAAAGAGAAGAGACTTTGTTAAGAATCCATGTGCATAGTTTGATAACATTAAGACGAAGAGAAATGTAATAAGAGAGAAGGGAAATGTGTGTTTATCAGTTTAATCATTGTCTGGTAGCCATTCTATAACTAATGCTGAAAATATATTTCACTGCTCATTCAGATTGATCAATCATGGCATAGCAATGGTCATTGTTTCCATCCTCACATAGAAGTTCAGCTCCCGTGCGGCGCCCATTGCTCCCTCCCTGTGTACCATCCAGTACAGTGTACTTCATGACTTGTTACTGCTATTAAAATTAAACAAATAAATCCTCACCCAAGAAGAAACACTTCTGATCAATCGTGTTGGTGACAAAAGGTCTCAACAAGAAATAATAATGATTTACTGTGTTTTTTTAGACAACTCCAACAAGTCCACTGTATCTACAGTGTCAATTAACATAATTCATAATTTTAAAAAAAAATTGTCACAAATTAATCCTAACTTCCACCTCAATTTATTTCTAACAATTACATTTTTCATCAATCACACACGCGCTGTGCACCTTTTATTTATTCATTGATTCTTGACACCTACATTAAGCATGCATTGGATACTGTTTTGACGACAATACCTCCTTATACTGAAAGATGCATTTTTGTCTGTTACTTTAGGTTTTTCTAGAGATACTGTGGTGAAATTTGCCTATACATGTATGAATATTAAGTATTTTTGAATAATATGTACACTGGGAATTTACACTACTCAAAATAAGTTATGGATGTTGTGAGGTCCTCAGTGGGTTACATACATAAGGTGTTTGTTTTTGGGATAGGGAGGCAATTGTATTAGTGTGATAGACACACCTCATTTTGTGTTTTCCAACGTAATGCTCTTACTGTGTACAGTTCGCCTTACATATTGGGGCCAATACCAAAAAATACAAAAAGACACACCTTTTTAATGTGGCATCAATTTCAACATTCTGGGGGTCTAAAAAGCTGGTATTGTGAGTAAGTCATTCCCAGTTCGTTATTCAAGCAGCCATGAATGCACAACCTCACTTAACAGACGAGCAGCACCACCTGGCCAGCGCGCCTTCAGGTCGGTAGCAGGCAGTCAGATGTTGCTCGTGAACTTGGTGTGTCTCAAAGTGTGATCAGTAGACTTGCAGCAAGACACAGAACTACTGGCAGCGTTTGTGACAGACCCAGGAGTGGAGCCCCACAAGTGATGGACCGCAATGATGACCAGTACCTAAGGACCTCTGCACTCAGACACCTTTATGCTACTGCCACACAGCTGCAGGCCTGTTTATGAGAAGTGAGGGGTACAAGGGTTTCAAGACAAACCATCCGCAACTGACACGCTTTGGCTTGAATGCCAGACGACCATTGCAGGGGACTCACTGACACCAAGACACCGCCGTGACACCACAGCTCGACTTCAGGAAGTGGGAGTGCCTCATATGGTATGGCCATCAATGTCCCCTGATCTGAACCCCATAGAGCACGTGTGGGACCAGCTAAAGCAGTGACTAGATGCTCGTACACCACCCCCTCGTGACCTGGCAGAACTGTGTGAAGCACTTGTGGAGGAGTGGAATGCATTCCCTCAGAACATCATAAGGCTAGTTAGGAGCATGAGATGTTGCTGTCATTGTGTTAAATGGTGGAAACACCCGCTACTGACTGTCAATTTTGGTTATTTGGGGCTATCTTTGTTATTGTCCAAATTGTCGGGGTAATAAATATTGCTGGAATAATGAAAATGGTGCTTCTTCTCATTCATTACCAGTAATATTAAAGGGAACTATTACCTATTTCATTCAAATTCAGACCAAAAAGGAAATGCAGTCATATAAACTACCATATCCCTAACTTAGAGGGATTGTGAGTAGTGTCAATGCCAAATAACTGATCTGCTTACTGCATTTGTTATCAGAACAAAAATTGTTTTCATGCTAACTTGTCATAGTGTAAATAAGTGGGGCTGAATGTTTTTTGCAGCAGCATCACAAATGCAATAGGCCAACACTTGCTCAACACACCAAGGTGAAAGTTTTATCCCTTTTCCAGCATATTTCAATAGTGTACGTTTGCTCTCCTGGCTCAGGCTCCATTAGAGGCCATCGAGGGCAGAATAGTTTAGGAGTTATGATCTTACGAGTGGCAGAGACAGTCACTTTATCCTGGAACAGCAAGAGAACACCTTCATGGCCAATCAGGTCCGGCTAATGAGACAAGATGGGCCAGGATGCTGCTACAGCCATTACAGCCACAGTCTGTCAGCACTTTGGTAATGAAGAGACCATTGAAGCTTAAACTGGGTAAGAAAAGAGAGCAAGTGTCCATTAAGACTGGAACAAAAGACAAGTTTAGACTGTGTTTCAACTTTACAAAACAGTATTATACGATGATTTTTTTTAAAACTATTTTTACCTTTTTTTTTACTGCAATAACTGTTGTTAAACTGCATAGGTCCAATCAAAAACAAAAGATATACTTCTATTTTAAGAAATATGATCCAATTTAGCTTTAATTGGTTTTGTTCTATGCTCCAAATATGAATATAAGACTTTATATATACTTTATTAGTGCCCTAGTTTTATAGTTTTCTACCACTAGAGGGCATCCTTTCACTTGAAATAACAAACGAACTTCCTGCTAGAGGTGATGATGGGAAACAGGAGCATGATGAACATGCTTTACGGCATCCCCGTGGATTTTTTTCAACTTTGAAGATGTTGGTTATCAGTGGAGGCCAGACTCTCAGGCTGTACAGAGCTGATAGGAACATTTAATTCGGTCATGTTTTGCTCTAAGCCGGAACTTCCAGTGTATTCATGACATGGCATGTTGGCTGCTCCATTTATTTAATAGACCCCCCCCCCCCATTCGCCCGTGTCAATATAGATACCTTGGAAGTTGATCATACCCAACAGAGATTTATTAGTGCTTCTTAGCTTTACTTATTTGCCTCTTCTAATTTCTGGATTTTTCTAAAATCATTTTATAAAGGTTATTGAGGTAAATTGAAACACACACACACACACACACACACACACACACACACACACACACACACACACACACACACACACACACACACACACACACCAGTCATGCTAATTAATCAAAATCTGATATATGGTGTGAACTCAAATTTCGTGAAGGAAAGTCTGTGTTTTGGATCTAAAAATTCAATAACTATGTATGGTTGAGATAGTGTAAGGTCTAAGTCGCGATTTCTCTTTTTCTATAATGAAACTTTCAACTTTTGGATAAACCTGCGTCTCCGTCACAATGTAGCATGATGCAGTTCCTCTGAGGGCCAGTAGGTGGCATACTAAGACAGGAAGATGTTATTTGATCCGATAAAAATGCCTTGACGCTCTCTCAGTTGCTGGACTTTGTCTCATCAGTTCCGTCAAATGTTATGTTTCTGAAAACCACTTTATGGCGATTTATTCGGACTTTTGAATACGTTGCTGCTTGAGCTGCTCAACCCACCTCCTCATCCTCGTGTGCATGGAAATTAATGTGCAGCTCAAATAAATCACACTTTAATATCCCTGTTACGCAATGCCTGTTTTAGGTTATTGCAGACTGAAGATAATGAACATCCTTCACTGTGGAAAACAATTTCTTTTTTTCTTTCTTTTCTTTTTTTTTTTAACAAGTAATTCTGTTCAGAGCAGCAAGGGAAAAAAATGTCTGGAACACGATGTTCACTGACTTCCACTGCAGATTTGATAACTCTTGAAATAAACGACAGTAAATCTTAGCTGGGTTGTAAAAAATAAGTAGTATGCCGTTATGTTAAAGATATTATAAGACATGAATATTATTAAAATGAGAGACTTAAGGCGACAGCATTAACTACACTTTTCACATCCGTGTTGCAGATTTTCTCTTTTTCATTTGTTAAAGACATGTCTTCAAATGTTCACCTCGATGTGATAAAAAAAAAAAGAATGCTTTTTTGGATTTCGAAACACCCTCGCTTGTGTTGTATGTGTTTCCTGTGTACATTTAGGTAATACGTCGCCGGGTCCGGGCTGCATTCATGTACCACTGTAACACAGTCGAGGCCCTTTCCCCGTTTGCTCTGACAGGAGAGTGAAACAAAAGGCTGCTCGGTGGTGCGCAGATTTCAGCACCACAGAGGATGGACAGCGCTCCCCGGCAAGCCTGTGTATGTTTATGGACAGTTCCAACTGACACACACACTTAACAAACGCACAGAAGCCATCAAACGAATGTCAACATAGAAACCAGAGCTTTGAAATGGTTGTATGTATTTACTTTATTGTTAAAGGAGAGGGGAGAATGTTCAGAACATAGGCAATGGTACATTTGGAGACGACAGAAATACCTGCAGTGTTTGAAAGAAACAAATATGCAGCTTATTGAACAAATAGAAACAGTAGAGATGTGACAGATTCCGAAGTAAAAAGGATCATCTCTTGGCATTCACCGCGTGCCTTAATTGTAAGACATTAAATCAAGGTCCGCTGTGAACACGGAGAGACACAACCCGCTGTTCTTACTGTGTGTAAGCATGTGTTCGCATGCACGTGTGGATGAGTATGTCGCCCATCTTATTCACTACTGTGGGAAATGGGTACACACCATAAACCTTCAGTGTTACCCCGACTTTATAAATATAATTTTACTATTGCTGATTGGAGGCCGTACAAAATGTATCAGGATGTCAAGTTTGGCTAAAAATAAAAGAATGTCAATATTCCCACACGTGTCCAAAGAAATCAAATCCTCTCCCGGTTGGTGTGCTGGCGTACCTTATTATGTATAAAAACATTAAACATAAAAGAATGAGGTAACGTTAAATGCCTTGAACGCAAAATCGACCAAAAGGTAGTTTGCAGGCAAAATGATCATACTTCCCAGGAAGCTTTCGCGGTCGAAAAATGGCTCCAGTTAGGTTTCTAATTCGACAGCTTCTTCCAAAAGTGCAGAAAGCTTTAAAGTCCTCTCATTATCCCAGATTGTTCCTACAACAAAAAAAAGACAAGAAAAAATGCGTCATGAACTTCAAACAGAATTGCAGATTACAGAATGTCATATCCCACATTGACCTGTTTAAATTAAAAACCACCAGGCATCCATAAACCAGAAAAAAAAGTCGGTCCATGGTCCGAATAATTGATTTTCCTTGTCACGCTTTTTTTTCCTCAGCACACATCACGGACACACACGAGCAAGCAGCTTCTTCTTGCGGGGTCACACATTGAACTGCCGCAAATCACACTTAGGACAGCCGAAGAGTCTTGATAACTACGGGTTTCCTGGACACAGCGTATAGGCGTCTCTGCACGCGCTTCTCACCACAGAATACTGACCGGAACACCACGAGCCCAAGCTGCGCAGCGCGAGCGCACCATCGATGCTGCCTCAATGGGACTGATCTCTCTCCGTCCAGTCTTTTCCTCTGACTTTGGGATTAATGGAGCTTCAGCCAAACAAATGAGGCATCTGCCTTCAGCACAAGAGGATTGGGATGAAGGGGGAGGGGTGACGTCACTGGGCAAACAGATGTTCCTCTATATTACCCAGCGTCCTCTTCATGACTGCCCTGCGTCCTTGAAACTCGGAGGCAAATTGACGACTTCCAATTCGAAGTATTATTAACGTTGATCGTCGATGTGGTAATAGCTCCGCGGGGGGGGGGGGGGGGGGGGGGGTAAACTCGGTGCATGCGTGCTCGTGTGTTTGTGTGCGCGTGTGT
This sequence comes from Symphodus melops, assembly GCF_947650265.1. Classification (NCBI taxonomy): domain Eukaryota; kingdom Metazoa; phylum Chordata; class Actinopteri; order Labriformes; family Labridae; genus Symphodus; species Symphodus melops. Next base: position 16,421,966 of record NC_136704.1, read on the forward strand.
GTACGGACCGGCAGAGGAAATGCCAACAATGGCCCCGCAAATTGTGAAGCCCTAAATCTGGCATGGGCTGTGAACGGTTATGCAACATTTCACTAGTCAAAAAAGGGAACACACGTGTACGCTCACACACTCACGATCATCATACTCTTACAATTGGACATGCGCACATTCTCTCTCTCTCTCTCTCTCTCTCTCTCTCTCTCTCTCTCTCTCTCTCGCTCTCTCTCTCGCTCTCTCTCTCTCTCTCTCTCTCTCTCTCTCACGCACAATGATGTAAATGTAGGTTGCTTGAAATAAAAGTGTTCCACTCCATGTGATGAGCTACAGCTGATTTGTGGTAATTGGAATAACATTTGCATAATAGTCTGTTATGATAACCAAAATAGATTAACGTGATATATTACTTAATTAAAAATAGTGGCACAGGGATGACACAGCTATAGATGCAGTTACAATTTGGTATAGTATACATACACAGAGACTGTTGACTAATGTAGGCTGGGATCTGCTGAAATTCAATTGGATGCAGTGCTGTCTTGTCATAAGTGAGTCTCGCCTGCTCTCAGGTCTGAACCTGTCAGAGCCTCTCAGCCCATAATACAGATGACCACTTCTCCATCTGACAGCTCACGTTTCACCATTAAACACTGGTATACGCTGCATGTGAATCAGTGGAGTGCAGATATAGGAGGAGTGAAGAGACGCAGGCTCGTATGGTAATAGCACAGATTTACCCACTCTCTCTTAAAGAGAGTAGAGGAGGGATGCAGAAACAAAGGAGAACGCCATTTTAGACGTAACGTTCCCATCCCCTGAAAACCGCTCAACTCTCATGCATTGACTGTAATTGTATCTTCATCTCAGCACATCATCGTATTTCTGCTCCTCGTATATATGAGCACCGACAGGAACACGACCTCTATTGTCTCAAAGCACCGCGCAACGGACAAACGATGAGGCTCGGAGCTGCATCGTCCTCCTTCTGCTTTTTATTGATTATGCAACCGTCGACATAAAATATATGTGCGCCCTGCTTGATGTTTTGCTCTCCTGATTTATAATCTCCTTTTCTTGGAAATGGCTTATTCCTTATAGCCCGCTGTAACAATGGCAAGTGCAGCGTGCAGAGAAACGAGAACGGGACCAACATCTCACCAAATGATCAGCATTCTCCTCTAATGTATTGAAATGCACTTATACTTACGTTTAAAGTAACATTACAAAAAAAAAGATCAATAAATAATCGAAGAATTCAGTATTCGAGCAAACGCAAGCAAAAGATACTCACCCGGATCTGCTCCACGCCATATGGTGGATCCCATGCTCACTGCCCTGCTAACATGTATCCTCTCTCTGTTGTTTTATTTCTTCTTGTAGGCGGTATCACTTCGATGTAGATCTTTACATCACTGAGGCATCACAGTGGCTTGTATTCCCGGTTTCCTGTCAGTGTTTGGTAGCGGACGAGCAAAGAGTCCGTTCTCCTCGAAGCTGGAACTACCAATGAGAGCGATGCTGGAGCCTCCGCAAAGCATGGCTGCGCTTTCTCGACTTTTTTTTTTTTTTTTTTTTTTTTTTTTTAAAGAGGGCAGGTCGTTCTGTGCATTACAATAAACTCTCTCTCTCTCTCTCTCTCTCTCTCTCTCTCTCTCTCTCTCTCTCTCTCTCTCTCTCTCTCCCTCCCTCCCCACACTTGCACACGCACACTGACAGGCGAATATTAATCGTATTCGCGCTTTAGAATAGGCCTATCCTATATTCCTGCTTTTATGTTATTATTTGTAGCGGATAGTATGTAATTGTTTGCATTCATTTTACTGCTACTCTTTTTGGCGTTCATAGCACTCAGTTGTAGGACTGTATTTTGTATGTGCATAAATATAATAATCCAGGAAAGCTCTAAACTGTAGCAGCCTATAAAGAGATTTGCCGGCCACACTTAATCACATTCAATCGGTTGTCTTGAGCGGTCCATTAGTGTGTTACAGTTTCAAACACAGGACCTATATCCTGGGGAGGTCCAATTTTGCATTGAGCAGATTAAGACAAACTGAGGGGAGCTGACACCTCCTCTCATGCTCAAGTTAAATGTTGAAGTTGGGTTTTCTTTGACAGGTCTTTTCTTACATTCCCACTATTTCCCCTCCTCAAATTCACAAATGCAAAATGTGAGAAACTCTAGATTTCTTGGCTGCAACTAGGTAGTAATTGATTAAAGCAAGTGGCAGTCCTCCACTGCTCGTTTGTATCCCCTTCACTTCCTGCCGTGATTGACTCCCAGGCAAAGATCCAATCGAAACCAGGAGCCCATGCATGATGTCACTTAAGTAACCTCACTCACCCTGAAACACACAGGACTGCTAATGCCTACGTATACCTCCAATCTATTAATACTGATTCTAGCATCACAAATCGCCTGTAGGTGTTGTGCACATTGTTTTTCTCATTCTGTCATTTCATCCACACCCTCTACTTTCACAGTTTCTCTGTGTTAGCTGTTTTATTGTTTCACTGTGTTACAGTGTTGGCCTTTTGACGGCTGCAAGATCCCACTCTGCGGAATGATGCAACGTTTGTGCGTGATGCAACACGGGTGAAGACACCATTTACAGATTTAACGTTTTGTCAACATGTTTGATTCCACATTTAAAGGGTTAGATGGAAAGTCTGCCGGGGCTTGCATCAGGCTACATGTGGAGGGAAGTTTTAAAGCTGCTGCTGCTGCTGTGTGTGTGTGTGTGTGTGTGTGTTGTGTGAGGGGGGGGGGGGGGGGGGGGGGGGGGGGAGGTATTGTTACCCCTGAAACAATAGGAGCTGCGAGGCGACATGCAGCGGTGCACAGATGAATGGCAGGGCTCTGGGATGTGTGTGTGGGTCAGTGGCCCGGGGTCTCCGTCCCAAAAGCCCCCTTTCCCAGAGCCTCACAATGAACCTGCACAAGGTCGGGGCTCCTACGGGTCACTGGGGCCACCCCCTTTTGTCCCGCACTTCAAAACACATAAACATTTATGAATCAAGAGGCAGCCATGGGCCCCATGGTTTTAGAAAAAAAGGGGGCCGCGGGGGGAGACAAAAAGAAGTGAGGGGGAATGAAAGTAATAACTAGTCGCTGCAGATGCAAATTCCATCATTTGGACAGAGGAGGAAGTTTGTAAAAGTTGAGGTTGGGGCTCTGTGCACATGGGAACACTCGGCGAACTGGATTTGGACTATTTATTAAACGACAGCTCGTTCATCTGTTTCTGTCGGCTGTTGGATTTGCCTTGCATGTCTTTTGGATGGGATTTCTGTCGCAGCAATACGTTGTTTTCCACACCTGAGGACTCACTGGACAAAATGGGTAGCTGACTGCACGGCGCTGATGTGACAAAGAAGCATTAAATAATGCTGTGAGGGGTAGCGTTTTATCATTTTGAATAGCATTAGTTACCGGACAGTAAAGCCCTTCACGTGCACAGATTTCTTCACACGGTGTCCACGTGAACTTTAAGAGACTGAAACCAAGGCGACATTAAAATACCGTGTTTCTACATGCATTCTCCATCGAAGATACTTATTTGTGTTCCCAAAGCAGGCCTTCTTCTACAGGTCGGCCGTATTAAACGCACTTGTTAGAAAATGCAATAAAAAAAAGGACAACGCTTTTCTTATTTTACAGCTGAGAAAATAACGCACGCTACAAAATATCATAGGCTACATGAAATGCATTGAACCGTGATTGTGAGCATTAAAGAAACGGTGTTGGTCTCGTTGGGAAGCAGTGGATCGAATTGTAAATCTGTAGGTGTTCATATAGGGATGGTGTCCATGCTGCTACAGGCTGTGTGCTCTGCAGCAGCAAACGCTGTAGTTGCATCATTTTTAACATCGAGATGCTTTAATAACAGCAGACATTCTGTCAGCCCCCTTCATTTTTTGCATCATATATTAGGCCTCCCCCACCCAAACACACATCGCCCAACGATGCTGCTCTTTGTGCTATATGTTTTCGACATCAATGCTGCTTACTGATACATCTGTTCTGCATCTGTCTAACCTAGTATATATTACCCCTAAAATTGTAGTTTTAAAATAATATCAATTCGTCCTATTGCCTAACAAGTTGGCTTAGATTCTTTTCTTTATTTTTTTCATCAGTCTTAATTAGATTTTAGTGAAAATAGCACATTGTTTTGAATTCAAACCTGAATTGATATTTTAGCTTTTGTTTTTGTGTTGCTGATGAATGTTAAAAAGTTACATTAAATTAAATCTTTGTCTTTGTTTAGACAATTTCTAAGGTATTTCTAGTTTAACTTAATTATGTTAGATTTATAGTATAATAGTATAGTATAGTATTATGTAAATGTATGATGGAACACTCAGTCATATCATGGATTCATGATATTAAACTGGAAAAAGAAGTTCTAGTTTTCTGCCTGACATGAAATATGACTGTCTTATGTTAGACAAGCAATACAGATAAGTAAGCATAGCTGCATTACCAGATAGAAACAAGGGGGCATACTGTATATTTGAGTAGATCAATATAAAATATTGAATGGAAGACTTGGAGAGCACGTTTCCTAAATAACAATGATTTTGTCAGATAGATTTGTAATCTAAAAATATTGAACAATATGAATTTGAGATCATTTTGCATCTACTACCTTTAATAAACAATTTGAAAGAATCTTTTTTTTCATTATCTTAATTTCATTTATAATTACAATGCATTGTCTTTGTTTTGTAGGAGAATTTGTCACATAATTGAATTCAGTTTGTTGAAACAAATATTTATATAAAAATTATGTATTGCCTGTTTTCGTCCCCAAATAGTAAACACAATTTTCCTATATATCACAGCATATGTGTGGTTGTCATGGGAACTGCGCAGTTACCACAATAGCAGTAACACCAGTTAAAATGAATTTGAAGAAGTTATAAGCATCTTATTTTCGAGCCACACGTCTTTTGCCTCTTTCACAATAAATATGCACAAAGGTTTTGTGACAACAGTAATGAGGCGTACAATAACAGTATAGCTTTGGTGTAATGTAAACAAAGATTATGTGGTTGGTGATGTTGGCCTGTATTTAGCCAGGCCTGACCTGAAAAAAAACACCACCCAAAAATTGTAGAAAAATCCAGGAGATCCCTCTTTGTTTCAAGACCTGACCTGATTCCATTTTTTTTCTTTATTCCCTAAACAAATCTCGACTACACCGTGCGCCTGCCTCTCCTGAGCAGGGACAGTACGCTCCCCGAGCTAACATCAAACACCAAACAGCAGTTGTTATTTCATGGTTGCGTGCAAGCAGAACCAGGTCATCTGCGCTGGGTTACAGGCCTGCTGGCTGTGTCTGTAGTGTTCTCTAAAGTTAGCAACTTTGCTTACAGACAATCAGTCAAATTCTTTTATTGTTTTTCTGTATCGCTTTTAATTATGCTAACTTAGTAATAGGCTACCTTGGATCTCAGTATAAATTATGTTGTAGGGAAAAGGAAGAATCTCTCGCTTAGATTTTGTCATTTGACTTAAAGTCAATGTGGTCACCCACACACTCATATTTCCTGCTATCATGCGTTCTCAGCTTGTTTGTTTTTGAAGTGGAAACCATAGCTTGAATTTTAGTGCAATAAAAAGCATACATGTTTTCAAAATTAGGACATTTTGAATGAATTGCGTCTTTTGCTTGATAAAGATAAAAGACTGGAAACTGTGATAATGAGACGAATGCCTGGCACTGAGCAGCCTTGTTGTGTTTTGTGTGAGTGAAGCAAGGGTGAGTGGGACCTTCCCCCATCTGACATTAGCGGGGGGTCAGATGTGCATGTAGGGCACCTGGCTCTGCACCTCCCCTGTCTCTGTGATGTTAAATGTCAACCAGCAGCGTCCACAGAAAGCAAAGTGAGCCTCCATTCTGATGCTTATGCCAGAAGAGGATCACATCCGACTCCCAGAGCCATGTTTCTCTTTTGTAAGGCAATTAAAGCTGTAAGAGAGAAATTTACAGAATCATTAACCTGAGATTTTGTTAGTGGTGCAAGGGTGGTTGTCTGGAGGGAAAACCCCTGATTTTAATGTGAATTTTAGATGTGAGCATTATCTTGGTTTGTTGTAGAAAGATGTATTTGGAGTTCTAAATCACTTGAAATGTAGCGGATTGTCCTATTTTCTGCAAAAAGAAATATTAAATTAAACAAATATATTCTGGCCACAGGTGTTCATGCTTCTGAAAATCATTTTGCTCTAATAACTTGTATTCCGGCAACGGGGTGGCCTCACATTGTTCGTCCATAGTTATGCTTTATTAAAATAGATGCAACAGGAGTGATATGATCAGATTGCTTATTTTACAAGGCCCAGTGCAGATTAATATAAAGCTGAATAACTGCATTGCATGCTTATCCAATTTTCCCTCTGATTGGAGATACAGTCCAGCATTGTTGTCTCAACCAAGGTGCAGTAGAGGGGAGATGTAAATCTACACTATCAGTCAGAGGAGCAGCAATGGCAGCAGTCAGGACCTTCCTCTCTTCCCTAATAGAAAGCCTGTTGAGGCCCAATCAGCTGCTCTGTTTCAGGCTTGTAAGTGGATTTCTCCCATACCCCCAAGGTTTGTGAAATGGGGGTCAATGGGTCTGTTATTGTTTTTTTCTCCGCCTCTTTATCCCCACATAGCTCTGTGATGTCAACAGTGAAGTGACAGAGAAAAAACCCAGAGAGGAAATAACTACTATTACGATCTGTGTGTGTGTGTGTGTGTGTGTGTGTGTGTGTGTGTGTGTGTGTGTGTGTGTGTGTGTGTGTGTGTGTGTGTGTGTGTGTGTGTGTGTGTGTGTGTGTGTGTGTGTGTGTTTGACTCTCAACTGTGCTGCAATTGTTCCAGTGGGCATGGGCGCGTACCCTTATGAAGAAGGGAGAGAGGTGGATATCACTTATCCAACAACAGGAGGGAATGAAACAGCAGTCGCTGAAAAAGAGCTGCTGAAAGTATTAAGTTGAGGCTGAAATTTATCAGTAAGCACAACCCATATTGTCTGTCAGGCTGGGTATGGTTCACTGTGCAGTAAGGTTCCACCTGAAATGATTTAATACGGAAACAAAATTGTCACATAGGCCATTTGTAATGCATTATACTGTATATTTCAAAGCGGGGCCACTATTATCTTCTTTTTATTAACATTTACTAAAGCAATGTGCACATTAACTTTGAAGCTTTCAAAGCAAGCAGGAACCAAAATGTAACACTAAATACAGACATTTTGAGCTGATAGCTTTCTGTCAGCAGTAACATGGCATTGTTTTCTGTTTTCTTGCAGCCCTACTGCCATTTGTGAAATGAAAGTGGGTATCCGTTATGAGGAATTTTATGCCTCTGCCTGCAATGTGATCATTGCACCAAAGCAGGGTCATAAATTTCCTTTGATATAATTGTATTAATGCAGCGAGTAATGGATGAGCATATGTTTCACACTGATTACTATCCCTCTCTGACTGTGTGTCCTAGTTGCCTTCCCATCCCCTGACTGTCGGAATGAGGATATGTGCCTTGAGTTAATGCTGATTGCAGCAGCTGCCAACACATGAATCTCCATGGCAACAATAATGGTTGCCAGGCAACCATGCTCTTTTAGGGACACTGAAAGAAGCCCAAAGGCTTACTAAAAATATGTATGGCTATAGTACTTCTTACATGCTGCAACAGCATGCGCGTTATGCACACAGTGACAGACAGTTAAATGCATTAAAACTGTGCATGTTAGTTTCTTCTATTCAGCTTTAGTATGTTACCCTGATGTTCCTGTACATGTACTTTAGCATGAGCACTCTGCTCTAAATGGCAGCCACAAACACTGATACTTCTCATGACATTAACACACAGAGGCATGACGGTGGAAGGAATGCCTCTTTAAGGTTATGTTTTGTGTTCAGAGCTGTGGACAGCCTGCTTCCGTGAGATAGAGATGATGGTTTTCTTATGCACCAGGAAAATGGGGCAACTGTCAGCCATCTTGGCTCCTGCACCGAGCTTCCCCTCGCAGCTCGCGCAGACCCAGGTGGCATGCGCACACGTGGAACAAAGCATTCCATCAGCGCAAGTGACATCACTGCAGTCAGCTCAGCTGTTTCTGCCTGTGCTATAAATAGTGAGGCGGAAAGAGCGGCTTGCCTATGCAGAAAATATTTAACTCCTGACCCCAAGCCTTCAGAGAAATAGATTTTTTTTTTCTCACACAGAAGTGGTGAACTGGATCTTTGCCAGTGCATCAATCATGAAATATTGGTGTTTGTTCATGCCCCCCTTATGGTTGTAATTCTAAGTGGCTGAACAGTGTTTTGCAAAATTGTGATGTATTATCTCGTGCTCGGTGCTGAATCCATGAGCAGTGACTAAGCTTTGAAACAGAGAGATGGAAATTGTGATTATATATTCAAAGTGATCATTCTTATTTAAAAAAAGGGATTTCAGATGAAACAGAGTTAATTATAGCATTTACAAAATTAAAGATATTTTGAGTCGGTTTTCCCTTTATTGTTCTTTCATTGTGTACAGAATCTGACATTTTGCAGAAACTCTTCTTTTTTCTTTTTTTATAACTTTCAAAGGATTTCTCTAATCTTGCTTTTGTTGCAAGAACACACATTTCAGCTTAGTCGTGCAGCTTGAAATTACACAGAGCAGTGACATTTGGATACCTTACAGTGACTCTTAAATAGGTCAGAACTTCACCTATGATGATAAAGCACCGTGTATCTCAGACAGGGATCCTCCTTCTGTTGTGGTGTTATCACTGCTCTTGACTCTCTGTGTCATAATGATGAGATAGTTGGGCTTTTAAAGTGATTTCAAGTCGTAGCCTTTGTAGCTGTCAATCATTTGAAACAGGGCGTTCATTCAAAAATTAAAGGATGTGGAATGATGAAAATGCCAATATAGGAGAAAGTGCCCAGCCGCACCAATCCTTAGAGCACGGGATCCAATCAGCGTCATCGATAATAAAGCATGTCAGCTGGCCTCGTGCACACTCCAACTTCAAACAAACACAAAACAGTTAAGTAGCACTGGAGCAGCCTGCCAGTCCATCCAGCCAGGCTGAGGGTTGTGGTGTGTCTGGCCGGGCGCCAGGACGTGTGCAGGGGGCTCTGCCATGGCGTTGGCCCTTCCAGGCTGGCAGCATTGAGGAGCGTAATGGCATTCAGCGGCGTGAATGTCCCTTTGTCTCAGAGCAGCGTGCCAGGCTAGCTCTAATGAGGCAACTCTTTGTGGCAGGCCTCTCAACATCAAGTGGGCTGGTGGACTCATTAACCTGACTACTGCAAATAAAGCAGGCAGGCACAAGAGACGCCTATGATAGCACACTTAAGGCCCGGCTGAAACCCCCCCCCCCCCCCCATCTTCTTCCCTCAAGTCTCTCAGGCTTCCCAGGGCTCCTCTGATAGGAGGAAATCAGCCTCTGGCCTATTTCAGGTGTCCCGAATAGGGATGGGGGAGACTTCCACTTTCCTTCTTCATTCTCCTTCTCACCTAGAACATTAATCAGTTTTTGGCTGAGATCTGTTATCTGTTTTTTTTTTCTTAAATAAACAAGCTGGGTTGGGTTGCTTTTATGAAACAGATGTAGTGTGTTGGTAAGGTTTTTTTTGTGGGAAAGAACACATAAGTATTACGTGCAAGCTGTCAATACATTTGGACCAAAGTAAACATTTGCTTTGCAAATCTTTTGGAGTTGTGTGTGCTAAACAATGACTAAAGTGATTTGACTACTAAAACAAAGGTCAATGTGTATATTAGTTACATTGCCCTTCCATCAATCTTTTATGAATTGGTACCCTGCTGCTTCAACGTTGCCTTTCGGTTTTCATTCTACTTAATCAGTACAGCACAAGTAATATAGCTAGAATAAAGGTTCATATATTTTTGTGTGATCCTTCAATTAATTAGAGGGGGAAAAATGATGTGAGTGGTAGATAATATTTCTTCCTCATATTCGATAAAGCAGGTCCAATTTTTGATGTTTGTTGTTGGTGAAAAATCCCTTCCCAACACATTTGAACTACCATGTGTCTGCTGCTTTCATATGTATCTTACTATCAGTGGATGTGTTGTCAGTCTGACTTCAGTTTCCCGGTTAATGAGTCAAGTCTTTTCATCACATCTTGAATCTTTTAAACATATCAACTTGGGCAACGTGTTGAAGAGTGCTTTCCCAGCTAAAGTAGCAGTTGTAATGTTAGAAACAGAGATTGAACAGTAGCAAGTCTCTTTCCATAGACTCCGTCCCTTGTTCTGGTGAATATTTTCAGCAAGTGGTGTTAAGTCGTACTGCTCTCCTCTGTGTAATGTATCTGTGTAAAACCATGGCACAAGCAGCTTTTCTCTGTGCTCTGACAAGGACAGGTCAGATGCTTGTGTCACCTTATGATAGTGTGTTGTTTTATATTTCTCCTTATTATTTATTGCTCATATCTCGGCCGGTTATTAACGCTCAGTGTTATTGCTTATGGGTGTAGACCTCCCAGATATTGATTCGATGTTAATGTCATGTACTGTTTGATATATGGCCTCTGAAATTGCTCAAGCATTTGATCGGGTTGCTTGTATGTAGATTAGATCCATTAGATATTCCCCCCTGCTATTTTTCATGATGTTTCCCGACATTCATTTTAACAGCCTCTCATTGTCCTCCCTGCAAAGTAAATGATTTTAATCGGCTGCCGCTGCAGACTCTGGATAAGCTCTGCTCAGACTCAGGCGGCAGCGCAGGAGGCAGGAAGAGGCTAACGCTAAAATAAGCACTAATCGAGCAAGTGCCTCATTTTCTGAAAAGGAATATTCATACCAACATCAAAGGGCTGAGCGCTCCTGACACTGACAAATTACAGATGAGGTTTCATTAATTAAGTAGGCCACTAATGTTTATTTAAATGAAATTTGGATATTTCATTATTTATCTGCCACTGCAAAATTATCTGACAGGATGCACATGGGTTGTGACTGGTAGCTGTCTGCAGAAAGTGGGCGTGTGGATTGAGGGAAACACGGAAAAGTATCTGTTTATCAAGATGCCTTTATGTCCTCAGAATGAAGGCAGAGCCTGTCAAAAAAGGAATGCTTTGTTTACATTTATCTTGCCAATCATGTGGTTGAACATGTAGAGATGGACAGAATACAACACAGTCTCTGAGGGTAATGTGAATGGAAGTTTATCTGTCAAAGAAGAAGTTGACAAAGGAATATAAGAAGAGAGTAACAGGGTGAAAACAACGGAGGACTGTGAAATGAATGAAGAGATAAAGTGTGATAAGAGGTGAGACCGAAACACCACATAGTAGTTAATAAATCATCAGAATTTCACCTTTCATAGGGTATTTTATATTATTCTGTTAATCGGACATATTGTATCCTTTTATCATTATCTAGTACTGTACGTTTTTTTTTTTTTTTAGCAAAGAAGCCACATTATTATTGTGCATCTCCTATCAGGTGTTGTATCATATTGTTAGTTAGCCTGTGATTCTCATCCCTGAACAGAACACATCCAATTCATTTGACTCCATGTTGTTGAGATAACGGCAGAGGCTCGTATCTGCTCTCAGTAAGCAACTCAGCTTTGTTACCTTGTGTTAAACGACTCAAACCTTACAATCTAAGTGCTGATTATCAACACCAGCTCTTTTGTCTTTTAATACAGTTATTATTTCAGCTTTAAAACTTGTTTATTTGTTTTTAAATGATACAGAAGGCACTGATGCATTTGTTGTAAAGCACATTCTCTCAACAGAACCACAAACTTAAAACGCTTCTATGACACTGTTCCCCAGGGTACGATCAAAGAGACATGTCCAGCCTGCGTGTGCATACATTTAGACACATGTTCATGTTTGTGAGCTGGGCTGCCATTGTCAACACAACACATGTAGACGAATTGCTATTGACAGGTACACACAATCCACCGTGGGCTACTGAGAAGACTCAATAAAATTGAAGGATAGTCTTGTTGAGATCCAAGGCCTTCCTAATTTCCTGTAATGGACTCCTCCATGCTTTGAAATGTGATTTAGTCTGGAGTGGTGGGTTTAGTTAGTCTGTTAGCCCCTCTGTCCATCGCTCCTCCCTATAACGGAGAACAGAGGAGTCACAGGCAGTTTCAACGTTCATGCAACAACCAACCACAGCCTTTAATCTGTCCCACAGTAAAACACATAACTGAACACAAATCAATTGTAATTACTTTGGATGGAATTAATCCAGGTGTCAGAGTTCAAGCTATAACCGATACAGCAAAATGTGTTGCCTGGATTTGGGCCGTCATTTTAAACGGATGCTGCAGCTCTTTCTTTTAGTGTATGAGGATACTATTTTTTTGTATCCTTATATTTCACTCAAACCAGTGTATTTTTTAATACACAAAATAATGGTTCTACACCCTCTGCTAAGATGTTCAAACAAACATGCTCTTTAGTGGTTTCTATTGTCTTTATTCAGAGACAGGGTTGTCTAAGCATCCACGCTTTTCCTTTAAAAAAAAATATTTCTGTGTGTGTGTGTGTGTGTGTGTGTGTGTGTGTGTGTGTGTGTGTGTTGTGTGTTTGCTAGTATGAGACAGGTGGCAAATGACATTGCAAGCCAACAGGCTGAGGTCGACCTCACCGGGCATAAACCCAAGCTACATTATCAACTGGGTAGCTGGCAGCTCACTCTACTGTCCTGACGCTACTCCACACACAGCTATCTCCACCTAGACTATCTCACACCCACACACACACACACACACACACACACACACACACACACTCTTAAATTACATTAAGTCGACATTTACAGAAGTGCATTTGAACAATAGCATATTAAAATAATTGCATCATTGTTATATGTAAAGGCAACAATCTTGCTACACGACTCTTGCTAACACTTACTCGCATAAGCAGCTTACGGTCATTTGATAAATAAGGCTATAATGTTGTTACAAGTACATAAAGGACATTTTAGATGTCTATTTAAACAATAAACAGTATGAAGAAAAAAGATTATAATGATTATATAAGATTACGTTTCTCTTAGAGAACATACATTTCTTGATTAAAACCTTTCAACAGCATTCATTTACAGATTATTAGAGGTAAATATGATAACTTAAAGTAACCATTAAGTGCTGCACTCATTCTCAATGTCATTCTATGCTGTGTAAAAATCTATTCATAATTATTTTTTTGACTTAGCTTAAATATCTCATCAAAAACTCTCACACAATGCACTGTAAGATTGAACCAAGGACTTTTTCAGTGTTCAAAATAGATCAAGTGCTTTTGCTTGATAGCACAGCGGATCTCAGGAACCGTGTTGCCCTTTCTGCACCATCGTCTCGAAGTGAAAGAAAAATCGAGTGACACGCTCTCTTTTTTTTCTGTTTCAGCAGCAAGTCATGCTACATCAGAGCGGCGCGCTGTTTGACCCACTTTACTTCAACATTTCATCCTCTGTTGTCACAAAGAACAGAAAACGCCACATGGCTTTAATGTAGTTGAGAAAGAATACAAATCAGCAGCAATTGTACAGTGAATACCCCTGTTATATTATCTGTGCGATTAAGAAACAAGGATGATTCGTCCGTGTTCATGTGTGTCCGTGTATGATAAAATATTTCCATCAGTGGGGGTATGAAAGTGATAAAGAGACACATCTCCGGCAGCTGTTGGTTACCTCTGAATGTCTGTCTCCATAGCTCTTATGTGTTCATATAAAGGGAAGGAGGTCATTAAATAAGACAGAAACAATTTGTGACTTTACTCCCGTTGAGATCTCCTCCAATGGAAACATCCCAAATATGCATCTGAGGTTAAGAGGCAGTGACGGAGAGAGAGATGCTGAGGAGATGGGGGGAAGGGATGGAGAGAAAAGAGGAGGAAGGGTGGGGGGTGCAGCAGCTGGCTGCTTTTTTCCTGTCATTATCCCTGGTCGCTGTTTCAGTCAGCCCCATTTGATGAAAGTCAAATAGTACACTAGCCCTGATTATATGACAACTGGAATTCACCTACTTAGTTAATCCTGCATCGGGGTTTAGATTTCAATTAATTTCTCTCTGGTTGCTCCATCCTCCCAGGGGGTGGCACGAGCAGTGTGGGGGAGGGGAGACTGCTGTGTGGGTGAGGAGGATACAGTATGATGGAGAGCGAGGGTGGGGGGAGGGGAAGCCATACATAGAGAAGGTAGAGGTTGTAAAAAATGCCTGCACAGCACATTTAGATATACCACGCATGGCAGTGACATTACCTGACTGCCAGTTAGCAGTCAGCCGAATATTTGTATCACTATTATTACTTTTATAACAGATTCACACCACGTCTATGACTGCAGCCTGTCATTGTTCCTCCCTGCCATGGTGTTCGGCTTGCTGTCGGATATCTTATCTACATGCATATGATTAGTGTTTGCTCTGGATGCTTTTGTTTAGAAGCTTGTGCATAAATCTGACACACGCCACACATTTCAGAGCATGCGTTTATGTCTGTTTCAGACAAAAAAAGCTGCATATTAATCAGGTCTCGGAGGCCCTTTAGAGGATCAAACCCCCCAGGTTGTGATTTTCCGCCATTAGTCTTACGAGGCTGAGGGGACTGTTGAGGCCAGCTGAGCCTGCTGCGCTGAGGGAACAACGCTAGCTACTGTATCGACACTCTCTTTTCCTCCACTTGTCTTTAACATTCCTTAACATTCTCATCAAGGTTTGAGTAAGAACCTCCTGGCCGTGTCAGCGTGCTATATGGATTGACTGTGATCTGAATTTGTTGCTGATATCCATATAAGTTTGAATGTAAAAGAAGATCATATAGCTGCATTTCTGCTATTTAAAATTGGTGTTTGATGGATGCTGCAACATAAATAGACAATATTTTCTTGAACTTATTCCATAAATCTAAATAATATAATTGTATACAGGAAATATTATAATATCATTAAGAAGTGTTATTTATTTCAGAATGGAAAAGTCTGCATCCTGATAATGAGCAAATTGTCGTCCCTGGGACATTATGCATCGACCATGTAAGATGTTGTTAGTTTGCCCTTTTACTTTGTGACATGATTCGCAATGCTCTTTTGGGGAAAAGGCTGTATGTGAATAATTAAGTGGAGTCACTTTGCTTAAAGCACTAGGACTTTGCTAATATATTTATTTTTTGGCATTTATTGGGAACAATAAAAGGCAAATAGTTAAGTTTATTTTCAGAGCAGTCCGGGCTCCCTACGCTGCTTTTAAAAAGGCAACATTTACACCATTTCTAGAAGAAAAAGCAGTTCACTTTTATGTAATCCCTCCAAAGTTAACATTCATGTAATGCAACGATGAACCTGATCTGTTTTTTCTAAATTGCTGTACTCTACAACACAGAAAGCATTTAGGCAGTTATAAAGCACCCTTTGCTAATGTGGTAGCTAATGGTGACGCTAATGAGAAAGCTAATGCGATGAGGTGATGGTAGCAAGAGATAACACCATGTAGAGCTCCTGCAGGGTGTCCTCCCTCTCCATCAGCTCTCATTAATTGAGACAACGCTGTAGTGTGAAAGGAAGTTGACTCTTAATACACTACCAACCTGCTGTAAACTTTTTTTTTTTAACTAGCACAGTGTGGCAGTGGAGTTGGATACTTCTCCTCAGTCTACCTCTACACAGGTTGTGTCTTCTTAACCAGTCCCATCATTGTGGTGTTGTGCTCTGCTGTGTCCTACCTGCCAAAGTGAAGCCCTCGGAGCAAAGGTTGCTGGGACACTAATGGTTTTTGGCATCCCAGCTCACTAACAGCACCTCAAGAGTAGTGAGGATGCCAATGTAAGGAGTAGAAACTCTATAATGACATACAAGCTAAGGAATGAGTCAATGAAGAAAATCTCCCTCAACAAATGATGAGTAAAAAATTCTCTTTTTGGAGTTAGTTGTGAAAATCAACATTGTTCTCATCTCTTTATGTTAAAAATGAATCCTAAACTGAGTTTCTCTAAGCCAGCTGGCTGTTTCTAAAGTTTAAAATAATCTGTCTTTCAGCACCGCTAAAGCTAATTTATTCATAGCCTTTTCGGGCTTGCTCAAAACTTACAACAATCACCTCAGATTTTTTCAGCTTGACTTTATTTGGACTTTTCCAGCCAGCTAGCCCATCGAGTAAAATGTGTGTGGGAAATGTGGGTAAGTCTGTATGAATGCAGCTGGTAATGTTCCACTCATGTTCCACTCAGCGCAGTGATGCATTTATATCTGTGATGTTTGTGCACATGATAAATCTTCTTCACTGTCTTCTGCACATATGTTCTTGTCCACTTTTTTATTCAGTAAATGTTTCCAATTATATGTCGTACTGATATAAAGGTAAGAATGTCGTCATAGTGTCACACTCGCACATTTCCTCAAATGACTGTTTCAGGCTAACTGATGAAGTGAATCCCCACAAGAGCCCATATAATATATGAAAGGCCAACTTTACCCAAAATCTGCACAGAAAACAGCTGACCGCATTGATGATAAAACTGTTTATTTTAGACCTGGTTTGTTTGGTCCTTGGCTGCTGACTGTCCAATCCAATGTCTGCTGAGGCAAAGAGTCCACTGCGTTCAACAGGCTCTCTTATCTTACTGTATTTAGTCTAAAGGTAAGCTACCTCCACAAGTAAAACCAGAATCTATATCTCTTTTCAGAATGCCTTTCCGCGAAAGCGCCATAACTTAGCTCTGTTATAATGTCTGCTGGCTCCACTGATACCATCTCTTCTCCGTTACGTCTCTGTGACCTCCAGAGACGGTACAGAGACGGGATCACTTCGTCCCTTCATTACACCTCTGCGATCTTCAGATTCAAGGGGAAACGTCACTGTACGGAAACATCATGCCTCAAAACAGCAGTCTGAATTGGGCTTGTGAGAAACACTGTAGTTAACCAACAGGCCAGCTAATTAATTAGCAGTTAGCAAACTACTGATTATGTCCATGCTCCACTGTCTGGTCGGTTTAGCCCCCCCAAAAAATAACATGACAAAGGTTGTAATGTCAAACTGAAGGCTTCATAAAAACATCAGTCATTAAATCAGTCGGTGACAATACAATCCCTTCTCCCACTTCTTTAATTTGAACTTGTTCTGTTAAGTCTAGCTTACACCAAGCTTGTAAGACTAATATGTCCCAGATTACCCAAAATAATACCCTATAAAAAACAGCTAGTCGTATATACACTTTGGTGTTTATATGGATTTAAAAGTAAAAAGACATGTACATTAACTGACGTAAGAGGTGTCCAGTTGGGCTAGACAAGTCTTTCTGCTAAGCTTTTAGCAGTAGCTTTATAGTTAGCCGACAGCGATCTCTGTCAAAAATGTGAACGATTCCTTCAACGTTTGTTCACGTTTACAGGTCACAGGAACGAGCAAAAATTGTGTGAAAAAAATAAATATGTGCAAAGCAAACAGAGTAAGAAAAGGTGTGTGTGTGATAGAGAGACATGCACAGAGAGTTTTTCCTAGCTCTGTGAAGGATGACAGCCCCCCCCCCCCCCCTCCCACCCACACACACACACACACACACACACACACACACACACTCACTGCATCCTCTGTGCCCAGGCATGCTGTACTGAACATGCATGGCAGCGTGTCTCCTCCTGTAGCAAGCTATACCTCTTGCACCACTCCTCCCGCTATTTCAAGGAAAGTGCAACCTTTGCCTTGGGCCTTAATTATGTTCAATTTGCCAAGCTGGGCCTGAAACCATTGGGGGGTGGAAAAGCTCTCTGACCTATTTATCAATGCAGCTTTTTCCTTCCGCTGACTGAGACAGAACCAAAGACAGAGAAAGAGAGAACGATGACTTGACTCAGTTTTTACATTAGCAGGGCGCAGCTCTGTGAGTGTTTTATCTTACTCATGACTCAAAAGAACATGTTTTCAAGGTGCTATAGTGAACTATCAAACCAGTTCCTTTGTTGCAGTCTGTTTTCAGTAAAATAGAGATGGTGTTAGTGTTTGTTTTACCTGCGGCCGACAGTTGCTGTGTTATCTCCCTGCCAGACCGCTGCTCTTTCAATAGAGACTGAAGAAGCTTCTTCAGACCACATGATTGGTGGTAAACACTGAGGAGGCCATTGACCTTTCATTATAGCTTCTGATAAGGCCAACTATCTCCCCTCTCTACTCGGTGCCCTAAATGTCAAGTCACTGTACGTGTTATAATTACTCTGAGTTGGGGTTTTTCCTCCTCTTTACATTTCAATGCATGGAGAGCTCAGCCTGCTAGTTAGGGTTTTCTGAGGACATGTCATACTCGATCAAACGTGCAGTTAATTTAGCGATTCATGGGACAATACATTTTCTGTCTTTTTTTTTTCTTACATTTTCCAAAGATGGAAGGCCTTCTTAACGCTGAGAATTTACCTCCCTAGAGTTGAGAGCTTGTTAATACACTCTCATTACGAGATTTTATGCATGGGCAAATAAACAAATGCTAATGAACTCCTAATTATTTTCTCACAGAAAATGCAGTGGTTGTGAATATTCATGTTTGTCCAAAAAGTTGTGCAATTATTTTCTCCCTGCCTAAATGTTACTGAGCATGCTATTTTCCATTAAAACTACTTGAGGCACAGTTGGCAAATGAATTTAGGAAAAAAAGAGGAAATTAAACCCAAAGCTAAGTGTATGTTTTGCAGAAAACCTTAAATTTGAGTGAATATTTAAAAACATTTGATTAAACCACTAAAGGAAAAACGGTCTTGAAATAATCAAGCTGGGATTTTTTGCACATTTATATTTAATTGCAATTTTTTTCACTCTGCAAGCGGCTTCAGTCAAGGTTTATTTCCCACAGTTGTAGTGTCGATTTCATTTGTCGTGAAACATTTTGTCAAAGTCCTGCAGTGTTTGCCGAGAAAAGAGGAACGCCCTCCAAACACTGACTCAATACAATGCACCATATTTCAGCCCTATTGTGATTTTTTTTTCTCCCTTTGAAAACATTGTGCATCACTAATGCAATTTGACTTGCCGGTGCAATTGTGTGGAAGAAGGTAGGCCTATTTCGCTGAGTGTCAAGGAAAGCTTTTAAACTGTCACCTCGCTCTCCTTCCTTCACACGGAAACCTTTTAGAGGTCCTCTTCGCCAACTTGGACAATGGAGTGTCAATGTTGTTTCCCTATTCTGATTTTTGCTGCTGAGTTATTCGGTTGTCTAATGGCTGATCAGGACCTTTTCTGTTTTTAAGGAGCGAGGTGTGTGTTTGTGTGCATGTTGTGGAATGCAAGAAACTATGGCGGATTTCGACATTAGGGGTACAACGAATGCAGACAAACCATAGCAGGAGTCTAAGTCTAGTTTGCATGGAGACAGTTGGCCATTATTCAAGATGGCACCTGTCTCACTCATGTCTTTACTGCTGCTGTACTGAGCCTTTTGCGGCTTAGTGACAGCCGCGCTCCTCTATGACAAGAAAACCCAGCGAGAATCAGAGGCAGAATTTCAGATTAGCAATGTTGTTGTAAGCAGTAAAATGCACAAATCTCTCTGTTGAGGGACGAGACTCTGTATTAGTCGTTAGATTAAAAACTGTGGGGTGCTAAAGATGTAAGTCAGACTCGTTCCATGCAATGATTTGCTGCACACCTTAAACAAGTGCAGCCTCAACTTGCACATGGCAAGAAAATGAAGTGAGAAGAAAATGAAATTATGATTTGCGATGACACAACTGAGACGTGTGCGTGCTGCCACAAAAACTGCGACAACTCATGAATAATGCATGCTTGCCGTGGGCTATAGATTAAGTGTGAATATTCATTAATTTGCTTGCCCTTTGGGAGGGGATGCAAATTCTTACTAAGGCACGCTGGCAATTGTGTTAGCCACCACTCATATGAGTAAATAAGAGTGACCATAGATAGTACTGGTAATTTCTTTATCTCTGTCTGCAAAGTGAAGGCCAGCGTTGGTTCTGTTAAGAAGTTTGAACAGGGTTTTCCGAAGTAGTGACACCGCCACCCCCCCCCCCAGCTCTTAAGTGCTAAGTCACCAGAGCAGGGAAAGCCCATTAGCGTTAAAGAAGGTGGGGGAAGGCAAGAGTTTGAGTGATTAGGCTGATTGGATATAGCAGCACTAGGTTGCTCAGGTCAGAACTAATCAGCTTCAGAAGAGAGGGAAGGTCCCTAATGAGTAAAAAAAGAGGAAGACAGAGATGGGACGGCTGTCCAGCGTAAACAGACATCATGTCAAACACACAAAAACAATAGCAGCTACTGAGTCAGCATTGAGATTGATGAACCACCGTTAAGAATAAAAACAAAACAGCTGATGTTTAATTGTTCTCTGTCAGACATAACCAGTGGGTCAAGAAATCCTTAAAGTCAGAAAGAAAAGAAATAAGTCTGCAGGTTTCATGTCTTCCAGCAGGCAATTTCACCCATAACACAACTTCAAACAGAGCCAAGGAACTGTTAAATGTAATCACCTCTTCTAGTTTCTGCTCAGAGTGACAACCTGCAGACTCCGGTTGCCCATCGCTGACTTTTTTTCTTTTTTTTTTGTTGACAGAATTTTGGCTCACTTACTGGCACTTGGTCTCCTTTCCACACTCACTGTCTCCTCTTTCAACAAACACTGTGCAGCATTGAGGTATTTTGTGTAGAGAGGTTTGCACATTTACCCACACTGTATGACGGCCCTCTCCCTCCTCCACGAAGAAGAGCAGAGATTGGACAGAGATAAATGAGTCATTAACCCCAAATTAATCATGAGCTGCACACGTGAAGACATTTCATCATCAATATTTCAACGTGATTATTTGTGCTCAGTGTTGACTCTAATATTCTAATTTACACGTCGCCGTGTGATGTATGAACTACTGTAACGAACAATATTTGAGCCGTTATTTCTTCTCCCTCTCTCTTTCTCTCCGGATATTTAACTGTGTGCAGAAATAATTCAGCTTCATGGTAAAGTCATGAAGCAGGAGTGAAATGAAGACTGTCACTTCTAACTCAGACTCTGCTGACTGAGGGGAATCGTACCACATGCAGATTTATGAACCACTTTCTGATTTCTTCACTTTTCTAGAGAAATGCTGTAAATATAGATACATGTAGCCAGGACATTTCTTGAGTCCGTCTTGCATGAGCTGTTTCCCATTCCAGCTTTTATTCTGTATGACATGTCGTAGGTATCAGCGTGCTGATTTGCTTTCCTGCAGAGATGGGGTGTCTACTTTGCTTTGTTTGCCTCCCTTCCTGATGTCCCAGTCACTTGTGCTCGATCAGATAGCAATGGCGGAGAGACACTTTCATCGCCGCCAACCTGTGTGTGCACATTTTAGAATAACCACAGTCCACAAAATCATTCGGTACACTTGTACTTAAACCTCAAACTGTTCAGAAAATCTAAAGCCAGACAGCAGGTGTTCTCTGAAACGTCCAAACATAGACATCTTTAACAAAACATCTCATTTCAAGCTCTGACTTCTTAGTTTGAGGTTTGAGTTTAGGAGCAGACAGCCAGATTGAGGTCTGGGGTTTGGAGGTGAGTGCAAACCTGTGCATCAGCATGTCTTAATCCCAGAGAGCCATAATCTGGGATTAGTGATCCTCTCCTCACTGGATGCAGATTAGAGCATCCGCTCATGCAGCAGGCTCTGCACCAACGCCTGGCACCACCTCCCCAACCCCCTGTGGGAGGAGCTTGGAGAGGCTGTGGTGCTCCCCGATTGGACAACTGCTCCGGATAAACTATGTGGTGACAGGGGGTTGTCAAGGCAATCACGCTGGCTTTGCAGTGATTGGTTGTGTCAGAGCTCAGGATGGTTGGTTGTCCTCAGAGCGGCATTAGATCACTCACTGGAGAGGTGCTTGTATTAACACACATACTCGTGCACGCGCACATCCTCTTCCAACATCCATGTAAACTGAAAGCTTTTATTGTTCATACCAACATTTTAACAACGCAGTCTTTAGTGGAGAACAACGCTGATTTATGGATCCAAAATCATTATTTATAGCATGTGTTGACGTTTATATGGTGGATCTTGTGCTGTCATATACCGTCAAACACAACACACATTCAGCAGTAGCAGCAGCACACAGAGGTCAATCTCATCACCCTGCTCACTGGCACATGGTGGAACCGTAATCCTAAGGGTCAGAGGTCTGCTTCATGCTGCTCTCCTGGCTGAAAAGGCAGATGGGACACACACACATACACACACACACACACATTCACTCACGCACACACAGACACACTCACGCACATGCACAGGTCATGCTCATGCTGCTGGCTTGCTTTTGAAGGGCAGATGGGTACATTGTGTCATTATGGCGGCCAGGCTTCATCTTGTGGGGAGGGGGCAGCCATGTTGACATTGAGAGGACACTCAGTGGGTCAGGTGATCTGAGCACTGAACGTAGTGTAAGATATGAGTTATTATTATGAGTGTGTATTCATTTCTGCCGCTTAGATCTTTGACCTCTCTTTAACTAATATCCGCTGCATGCCATGTAAATGTCATTTAAATTATTTGCAATTTTCTGTCTTTTACATGGGTGATTTAGTGGGTCATTGTGAGTCTGTTTTTTCCCCTTCAGAAGCCATTAATGCGAAAAGTGATTTAGACGACAGTGCAGCCTTTCAGGCCGTAAGGCGGAGAGTCAGCTGAATTGTTCTTTCTGCCTACTTCCATGTTCGCATATGAAGCTAATCTACTTGAGGGGTTTTGAGTCAGAGAGTCTCATTAAAAAAACAGTAGCAAAGAGATATTAAATTGATTTTGTAAAGTAATGTAAGAAAAGTCAGAAAGTGTTTTGTTTTCATCGCAGCTATGTGACCCATGTCAGCAATCTTTAAATTCATGTTATTCCAACCTTTTTTCTTTGAAACATCATCAGTGTAACAATCTTTTTGGAAAAATCATTTCCTCACATGTCTTATCACTTTTTTTTATTTCAGGGGAGACACAGTTTGTTGGGAGGTTGTGGATTTTTTTTAAGCTGCTTCCATTGCATTGTCACAAAAAAATGTGGTATTAAAACTACTGCAATTTTAAGGAATTTAATACATGTATAATCTGCTTTTGTGGGATTAGGCTCCGACATTAGAACAAATCAGGAAGACAAAAAAGGCAGGCACTGGGGGTCTAAATATACTCTCTTTATCCGTCTCTGCATCAGCCCCATTTTTTGCGAGATGTGCTTTGGTGATGAGCGCTTGTACTTTGTTTTTACAAGAGAGGCATTAGAGTGTCTCTAAAATAGGCAGCGCTGACATTTCAGTCTATTTTTTAGAATATTTTCCAGAGCCCCAATATGGTGAAAGGTCTTGCTGAGATAAAGGATATTTAAAATAGAAATTTAGTAGAGTACAAGATGAAATTGAAGTTAATATATATAGCAACAATAACGTGCCTTCATATATCCCAAAAATACAAAGTGAGTTGGTAAGTTTTGTGCAGATTTGGAACCGCAGGGAAGCCAATGCTAGATTCATACTTTCAGAGCAATGTATGTGTGTACATGTGAGTGAGAACACAAGCCAGTAATGTGTTTTACGTGCAGTTAGAAAAGGTGGGATGAGGGATGACAGCCCTCAGTTTGGTCTGTCAGGCCTGGGACTCTGCAGGCTGTCAGCCCTAAGATAGCATGGAGAAAATGGAATATACTTTGTCCCTGGTCTCCTGCAGGTCAACTCTGACAGAGTTGACCCTCAATTGCTGAGTATCAGCACCCCTTCTCTCCTCCTCACTTCTCTTTTTTTCCTCCTCTCTTCCTCTTACTCGCTGCAGTGTGTCTGAGTGTGCTCTGCGAGGAGCATGCAGAGAAGAAAAAAATGGAGAGGAGAGTGGGGGCAGGGTGGCAAGCTCCTACAATAGGCTGTCTGAAAATTCCATAGAGCACAAGAAGGAATTTCCAGGACGTTTAAACCTCGATTTATTGTCTGGATAAATACAGGATTTTTTTTACTATCAGCCAGCAGAACGATCAACTGTATGTTTTATTGATAATCCTATGAATACAGAGCATCCCTTTAGATATCGCAACTGCATTTAGCGCCCCACCATCATCTCTGTAAGTGAATCGCATATCTCTTATGATCCGAAACTTCATGTTTTATGTATCCACCTTAACTAATAAGGTCAACTAGCAGTGAAATGGCTGACAGGAATATATGCATTTTAATGCTGTTGCAGAACAATGGACACGCGCCAAACACAATAGTCTGGATGTGGAATCAGTCAATAAGGAGGTAGTGTGACCAGCTGGAGCCCTCCTCCCCCCTTGACCCCCGAGGTCACCAACCGCTCCCCTCTTTCATCCACCTCTCCAGGTCAACTCATGAAAATGTATGAAATAGGAAATCTGCTTTGTCATACAGATAACCCCGACGCGTGGCGGTCTGATAGGGCAATATTATGAAATCACTTCCCTTTATTTGGAGAGGGTGATTGCTCAGACGCCCCTCAGAGTGTTATGTTGTGGTTGTTTGTGATGGAAAGTGAGGTCAGACCTGGAGCAGATGGACTCAGAGGTTGCCTTGATGTTGAGCAGTATAACTGGACACCGTTGCTTAACCTCGACCCTGTATAAACCCAGCTGAACTGCCGTGAGGTCACGAGGGGTCTTAATTTATTTTGAGGAAACGCTACAAACAAAGGGGACAATTCCTGGTAAGCAGAGTAGTCTCGCAGCAACGGTGCTTCATTTATTCCAGGCCTCTGCAGAAAAACCGAAACTGGCTTCTGTGCGTCTCAAGCCCCCTTTTCAAAGCAGTGACTCATGCTTTGTGTTCAGAGACTAAAGAGCTCTGTCCTGCTCCTCTGTCCTCTGTTGTACCATGGTGAGCAGACCATGCTGCCGCTAGCTCTCAGCTTAGTGTACACACTGGAGAGAATCCGAATCAGAGACGGTAAGAAACCAACAATAAAACAATACAAACTTGCAGAGCCATGGCTCTGCCACCCTTGTCTCCCTGCACTTTAATGGTTGTGTGACCCATTAGGCCTGTCACAGAGATCAGGCCTTGAAGCTTTTGAGCGTCCATGCACAGAGAGCCGGTGCACAGTAAAGCCAAAGGCTTTCGCCTCCATTAAGGCTCCACTTAGAGGCAGCTGCTGACAGGTGTATGAGGCTTCTGCTCTCTTTTATTTGTTTATAGAGCATTGATCAGATTTGGCATGAAAAGCTTCTGAATGTAAGTCAAACCATCAGTTTGAACAGTCAAGTTAGAGTAGTCTTAGTGGGCTTTGTGTTTGATTGTACTGGAATCAGTGGATACGGTAGAAATATTGAATTTTCTCAGTGCTGGATTGGAGGTCTGTCTTTTCAATCTAATATCATGTCTATAAAGCTCAGCCTCTGTGTTAGCCTGGTATAGTCAGACAATTGATAGAGCATTGGTTTGCTCACGCTCCCAGGAAGGAGGCAGAGACATGGGAGAGGTGCAGATAACCAACCCTAACATCCATGGATATCTCTGTGCCCGACTTCCCTGGTCTTATATTTCCAGGGTTAAAAATCAATATGGCTACTGCTGATGAAATTTGAAGCATGAGTGCACGTCGGAGTCTGCAAGTAGACCTATAGCGAGGCGTTTCTCTCCAGTCACCCTCATTCACTCTTGTTCCAGTCTGTTTTTTAAATGCAAAGGGGATTTTATTTCATTCTCCTTTTTTTTTTTTTTTCTCTAAACCCAGCTTTTTGGAAGGCCCGGGGGCTGAGTAAATGTGATCGATTTCTAGAGAGTGTGTCATCTAGGCCGCCCTTTTAGAAGTGGTTTTGTAACAGAGGCACAAAGGCACGTGGAGCCATCACTCAGTCCGCTCTTCTATTGTTCACTTAATTCATGCTGAAGGATCCAGGTCATGCTGGCAAGCACCCTTCACAGGTTAGGAGTCAGGACTTCTTTTCCATATACCACAGCAAGAAGAAAACCACTCAGGTCCAGAGGTGTGATGCATTATTATCCACTAGAAATATATCTCCCACAGCTGTTTCTCCTCTATTTGTAATATGACTGTGAAACTAATGAGAACAGAATGTCTCTGAAATTATATTTGCTCTAAAGGGTTGCAGAACAGGGCGCTGATATGAGCAGGGAAGAGAACATCCAGCGTGGTTATTAGTTGGTCTGTGTTCACTGGAGGAGCAGGTTGGGGATGATTTTAAATCGACACTTTGTCTAACACGGTTGTCTTTTGTGGGTTAAGGATTGAGTCAGTCTGAATGAACCATCGCAACATGCCACTTATGTGTATTAAATATGGATATTACTTGTTTAGTTAGCTTTTATCTCTTTCACAAAGTCTTCTCGAGCCCAGCTAAGTCTATAACAATGAGCTCTTCCTGTCTTTGAAGCTATCTTCTCTCCGTCACCGAGGGAAGAATGCACATGGTAGCCGGGCTCTCCTGTGAAGGAGAATTAATCTGCTCCAAACAACCTTTTATTTTCTTGACACAACTACTTGTCAGCCTCCACTAAAAGCAATTTGTTTTTGGCCCGCTTCTCCGGGCTCATGTAGCAGGACTGAGGGAGCAGTGTGGCATGTTGTTTCAAAAAGGAGAAGAGGGGGGAAAAACAGCGCTTTAATCTGATTAGACCTGGCTAAAATCCCAAACCAGGGCTGAAGTGCAGTGCTTGTGGTTTCTGAACGGCTTACGCTAAGTCTGTACCATGGAAATAATCTACTCTTAAAACCCAGGAAACAAATCAACTATGGTAAGGACATAAGTCGCTGTCATTACGGAGTCATTAGGAGAAACATTTCCATACAGCGTGCAGGCCAGAGCACTGGCAGAAGGGGGCAGTGTGTGTGTCCCTGTCTGTGTTTGTGTGTGAACTTCTCTGACCATTTCTTTTTTATTATTACATTGTGTGTTCAGGTAGAAGAAGATTCAGTGTCTATTTACTATATTTTTGTTCATTTCTACATTATACAAACAGCCCATTCATTAGCTTTTATATTTTTACTGTGTGTGCTTGTCTGTCTTTCCATCCGTGTGGGTTTGCGTGTTTCTCCGTGCTGCTGTGGGATTGCAGGACCACTTCTTGGGTGCTGAATAATGAATCAAAGCATGGGAGAGGAGCGAAGTCACACTGCAGCAGCTTGTCTCTCTGCACTGCTTTTTACTTCAGCGAAACCAGATGAATGGAGCCTGGAAGAACCTCTTGCTAATAGGGCCAAGACCCTGCTATCAGCTCCACAAGCACACAGCAGCAAACCACAAAATTCTCTTTGATAAGTGCTTAAATACAAGCTTCACTGGTGAGCAAAACTCTGGATCATCAATGAATATTTATGACAGAGATATTAGCATTAATTGTACAAGTGGTGTTTGTTGATTGGAAGTCTATTCAAGAAGGAGAATGCTGTTTAGGTAGATCAATAGCAGACCCGCAAACATGTACTCCAACAGATTGGTTTAGCCATCAGTAAAAGAAACCAGTTGGCGATCAATATTTGATCAATATTGGAATATTGTACACAGAGGAAGTGGAGAGGGAAGGAGGAAATATCAGCTCTCACTGCCACCTTGTTGGCTTGCAGCAATAACGCAAAACATGATCTTCCTAATGACACTATTAAAGTGTTTTACCACAGTGTAGCATGTTGTCCGCCACAGCGTTTCATTGTCTTATTAATAGCCTCCCAACACTGTGCAGATTTCAATATCAGTTTACTCTCATTATCTCTCTTCTCTGATACCGTTTCATTTTGCGCCAGCTAAATTAAATGTAAAAAACCATAATGCAATTTTGCTGGAGGAGAACATGGCAGCTAATTGCATTAGACTCAACCGTCGGTGGCGTCTGCAGCAGGCCAGGCCCCCATCACTCTCTCGCAATTAGTGCTGGCTACTCCCCTCAGCAGCAGGTGTTGTTCCAGCCTTGCCAGCACTCCAGCTGATTACCTAAAGCCAAGCGCTGCATGCCGCTCTCTATCCATCTCAGTTACTGCACCACCGCAACGGCTCTGTGCGGATACTCCCGCAATTATATTACTGTACTGCCCACAGATATAGATGGTGCGCTTATACACCACGGTTACCGGCTGCGTATAGGAGTGGTATAAAGACAGGACTGGTTCGCTGCAACCTTGGGCCTGAAGGTTGCACTGTATTGATGTGAGGATGAGTAAAAAGATGGCTCTCGGTGAGGATGGATCCTCAGAGCAGTAGAATAGGCAATGAACTCACTAACACACACACACACACACACACACACACACACACACACACACACACACGCACGCAGCATGAGGTTGGCAGCATTCCAACAGACTCTGAGAGCAGTTGGGCTAACCAAATTATAAATTTACAAGGACTAAATTACATATCTAGTGTACACACATACTGTCACATCAGAGACACAGCCACAGGCACGCACACTCCCTCCTTCTCCGGCTGCCTCTCCTCTCTCTCGCACACTCACACCAGGGACACAGAAGCAGCCGACATCAAACAAGTGATCTTGAACTTTGGACAGGTAGAGAATGTTCCGTGCATGACATGAATGAAAAAAATCTAAGACCCAAAGAAAGCTCAAAGTCCACAGCTTTTTGATGCCATGTGCTCACTGGTGTTGCCCCTTTTTGCCTCCCCTCTTTCTTCTTATATGTTTCCACGGAAAAACAAATAGAAGCTAAAAAACAAACAAACAGGAGAAGGTTAGGAAATATTCTGTTTGAAATATTTAAGCTTTTAACAGCTTGTTTTATTAGTTGTTCTGCAAGATCTTGAACATTTCATCTACATCTGTTTAGTAAGTGATGGTTCAGGTCACGCCACTCTTACACCCTTGCTTGATCATTAGACTCGAACCAAACTCCAAAGAGGTTATATATAAGATGATGAAATATAACACTAATTTCCAGTCATTACAGCATCAGATCTAGTAACACTGCAGAAACATAAAATTCATATATTGTACAAAATGTAGCTGTATCGTTCTTCAATGATTGTATATTCCTCTTGGCACGCTTGAACAGCAGTGTAGCCTACTGTTTGCTTTGCTATTGTGGCAATATGCAAAAGCCCCATGGCATCACTTTAATCACTTAACTCTAAATATACATACTGTACATCTGATGAGCTTTAGACAGGATTTGAAACGGTTTTATATAATACTAATGTATCTACATGACCTACAAAAAAGAAATTCGCCATACAGATGCTAAAATGCCTATCACTATTTTGTATTCTGCCAAAGTGCTCCTTTTTCAGCATCTGCTACTCTTGTTTTGAAAGACTTAATGTAAGCCAAATACTGATGTGTTATTTGTCACACATCAAAACAGGACATTTTCACGGCTTCAGGTTGCAGGGGCTGAACATTGTTTCCGTCAACACATGGCACTGCCCATGGTGATTTGAGGCTTGCGTGCAGCACCTTGGCAATGGAAACCTACTTTATCAAACTGCAATTGCACAGGCAGCATCACAGGCAGGCAGTGAGGGTGCGTGATCTCCCACTGTTCCTTGCTAAGGTGTTGTAGCTCCAAGGAGCTTCAAGTTTACATGAACTTACAGTTCAGCAGGGCAGATCTCGCAGGACAGAAACTCTGACAACTGACTTGTGTCAAAAGTAACATCTAATGAATGTGTCACTCTTAAAGTCACGACAAAATACTGCTTATCAAATCTAGAAATGTTTATCTATGGAGACTTCATGTCTATGTGTTGGATTATTTCTACACCTTTAAAGAATGGGTGTGCCTGTACAGCCCTACGTTCAGCATTATGGACGTCCACTGACTTTTTTTTACCAGAAACTGAGCACACAGTGCAAGGATGTGACTCTTTGAGAGTCAGGTTTAAGCTGCACATTGAAAAAAAACAGCAGTTAATGTTAAATGTTGACCAAATTAATACACCAAGATGAATAATGTGTTAAAGAACACACTATTCTCGTTTTTAACCAGTTTAAGTAAATCTCGGAGCTCCCCAAAACATGCCTTAAAGTTTCTTGTTCAAAATCCGCTCTCGTTGTGTATTTTATCATGCCTGTAATCCCCTCTATTTCAGCCCTGCTCAGAACAGGCTGTTTTTGTGTGTGTAGCTTTAAATGTAAGTGTGCTGTGTCTTTAGAAGGGGATGTAGCTTGGGCATTTTCGCTTCATGTCCTGTTGTTCACAGTGAGAAGGCAGACTCAGAGGGCAGAACAAACGCCTTGCTGTGGAATGTGAAATGCACTCACCTGAGGGAGGGGTTACTGCCCTTTGTGATCTCATGAAGGGAAACTCTCCAAACGTCCTGTTTGAGCACATGGGACTTTTCTCATAATTTTTTAATCCTTCAGATACTTCTGATTTTTGGCAGCCATTTTTTTTAAGTGATTACGATTGGTTTCTGTGTGTGCGTGTAATGGCCAAGTTGTATTAAATTAAACACATGCATGTACACAATCATATTTGTGATGGTTGAAGCTCTTTGAAACTTACTGAAATCTCAAAGATTTTTTTTTTTATCTGAAATTCAAATCAATTGCAATAAACAGAACCACAGAGATATTTTTTGTCATATATGACCGTCATGACTTGCCATTCTAAAAGGTGTTAGTGTTTTATTGACTGGTACAGTGGTCTTGCTGTGCCACTGCTCTCTGCCTGCAGGATTAAAGAGACATTGCTCTCTAGACATGACTCACTCATTGAATTCCCCCACTCGCACAGCCTCACTGCAGCTCCAATCCATCAGAGACATTACGTAAGTTTGAGCCAAACTCACTTACTTAAGCTATTAGAGGAGGAAATAAAATAAACAGCTTTTCTAATTGCTGTCAGCTTTGGTCATCACCACAAATGTCTTTAGAGTTGTTTTTTGAGCATGACATGTTGCCTAGGATCTCTGTCGGAATCCCTCAAAGCACACAGATCTTTACAGAAATAATGGAGGACCACTGTTAGAGACTGGACAGTTCAAGAATAGCCTTGCAGGCTAGCCGCCAATTCCCCTCAGAGCAAGAACAGGAAAGTAAACATACAAATCCGTAACACGTTGAGACATTGTGTACACACTCAGGCAAATGTAAAACTCTAACTAAAAGTAATACTCCAAAGCAGGCTTAACATTTACATACTAAAGAAAAAAAAGTACTGATAGTTTTTATAAAAAGGGGTGGCCATCCAGTGGTCCATAATAACAATACTGTCATGGGACAGCAATTCTGCAATAATTTAAAACATTTTAGACAATCAGATAATGAAACATCTTGATATATGTGAATAATATAAAATGCCTCTTTATTCATTTAATGCAATGTTGTGTCATTGTCACCTATTATCACATCTCATCTTTTAAATTTTTCTTACCGCATTTACAACCTGCTGTATGTGGTCTAACATCCTGCTGTCTTCTTCTTTTATCCCAGTGTCAACTTCTTCTTTGACCAGTAAGCATCCGTTCACATTAGCCTTAATCATTGAAGTGCCAACGTTAGGAGGCTTGTAGTGACATCTTGAGTCAAATTGACTGGGAATTCTATTTGGAGCATTGTATATTTTCTAAATGAGATATCTGTATTTGGTACGATCACTTAGATAATCGTATCACAGGAGTCAGGACAACAGTATGTTTCAGTATCAATGTTTGTCCGTCTCCTTTTTATAAATGCAACCTGGAGATGCAAAATTTTAAACAGCGAGCTTCATATGCAACAGGAAGTCAGCAGAGGAATGCAGCCACTTAACAAGCTATAGTTGATATCATTTGTACATTTTCTGGTCATGTTTTTTGGTGTTTTTTGATTATAATTATGTTGTCGGAAGAGCAGCTCGCACACACATCCATAGAGACAATGCACACTCGTCTCTCTCATGCTTAATTGCTGTTCATGTGTTACTCCAAGTGAGCCCCCCCCTCCCATATCAGCCCTCAGCCAATTTACATCTTATTATGTCTATCTGTGCTGAGACCTAGTACCTCAAATAGAGAGAAAATTACTCTCCATTTCTTGGGGAAATAGGGACTCGTTCTCGTCAACCCAACACTGATGCATTCTGTTATTGTGTCAGAGGTGCTCATGAAGATATTGTATAAATCTAGCCATGCAGTGTGGACATTGTTATATATTCTCGCTCCATTATTAAAACCATAATATCATTAACTGCAAACAAAAATTGCTACTGTAGTAAAAAAGAAGGTATAACATAGAAGTGAATTTGGCTCTAGCTTTATAAAATCATACATTTCCTGCAGGTATTCCTTGTTTTTTTTTTTTTTTTATCTCTTGACATATCTTTATTTGATCTGTGCTTGAACGTCTGAGGAAATGAGAGAACACAGGTTATTCATTTTCCATTTCATGAAAATAAATAAATGTTCTTAAAAAGTCAAACAATCATCTCTGTCCCATATTTCCTATATAAATTGAATTACAACGCCTTGCAATGTTTGTGTTTAATTCATTGCATAAAGTGGAATGAATAGAATTATTCTTTTTCTGCTAATAATAGTTAGAGATTGAAACACTCAACCTCAGCACTAATTCCATAGTTGTCGCTTACTAGTGAATATCCCCTCCATAATTACTGTTTAATTTGACAAAAATCTTTTGAAAACATTTTGTTGCAGCAAACACACCAAACATCCTGAATGATGGGCACTGTTGCAAGAGATACAACAATATTAATACACACGACACAGAGAGGAAAGACCCTCTGATTGGACAATTATTTTAGTCATAAGCAGCTTGTGGGAGGACAGCCGCGCTTCCAAAGTCTCCACTTAACCAGCAGTGAGTGACAAAGCCTATCTATTAAAGCAGCTAGAATTTTTACCAGCATTCACAATCGATCCTCTGCCGGCGCAGCCTGTAAAATAATGCATTGTAATGAGGGGTGGGGGTCTTTGATGAATGACAGAAAACGCTGTCCAAGTGACATCCTGAAGTTGTGGGCTGTTTCAATTTTATCCCCTGTTTAAGGGGCACTGTGAAGCATTCTGTTATGAATCCATTTTCATCAAACTTCTGGTCCACGTGAATGTCAATGGCAATCAGTGTTTTTGACATTATTCCAGAAGACTGTTGTCAATGTAATAAACGGTGTTGAAGAGGCTGTAATCGATTGTGACAGAATGATGAGGTCTTTAACATTTGAACACAAACATAAAGTTGGCTGTTGACCGTTAAAATATGGCAGACATTTTTTTTTAACGCATCAGGTGTCGTCAACTGTAATCTGTCATGTTTATTGATTTATTTCCACATATCTACACTACACTCATAAACATTGATATACTTGAATCTATCATCTTTATGTTTCCTTCCACTGTCATTCTACCGATTCAGTTTTTTTTTTAAACAAATACTGTACGGACATTTATGTTGGTAACCATTAGATTGCATGTATTTGCTCTCTCTCTCTCTCTCTCTCTCTCTCTCTCTCTCTCTCTCTCTCTCTCTCTCTCTCTTTCTCTCTTTCTCTCTCATTTGCATGTTCACAGACAGTGCTGGTGAGATGGGATCCTCTGATTCAGCAAATCAAAGGCCCTTTCCTTCTGTCCATATTATTGACGCTACTGGAGGGCCGTAGAGGATGCGGGGCTCAAGGCAGGTTGGGGGTGGGAATAGCTGGCAGAACTGTGGAGGGGTGGGGGGTGGGGGGGGGGGGGGGGGGGGGGGGGCTGGAGCTGCAGATTATTCTGGAAATTGCCAGCTGCAGTGTCTGCAATCAGGATCAAACCGGTTCCGGGTGGGGGGAGGAGGAAGTCACTGTCGATTTTTGTCAAGCCAGTCTGTGCTTGTGTGTCTCCCGGCTGAGTGGGATGACATTCGTGAGGGTGACGGTGAAAATGTCCCACCACCTCATCCTCTCCTTAATAATTCATCCGCCTGCCCGGGCTCTCTGCAGGTCTGTGGCCGTAGCCGTGCCGCCCGCCATTTAATGGAGCAAAAGATTACCAGCACTGACATCTTAACATTTAAATAATACACAGACACCAGGCCAGAAAAAAATCAATAGCACATGGAGAGAGTGTAAAGAAGAGTGCAGCAAATCCAGCAGACATTTTCTCTAATACAGGATACACAGAGCATGAAGATGCAAAACACACCCAGTACTCGTTGCTCTGCACACTACCTCCCTCACCCTTTTCCAAATGTTCCTAAGGGATCTCCTTTTTCTTATTTCTTCCTAACCACCCCCCTCTTTGCCTCTTCTCTTCTTCTTGTATCTACCTCTCCCTCTATAACTGCCTCTCATGCTCTCTGAGGATTGCAGGGCTCCTGAGGCGAGCAGCAGCAGCGTCCTGGGACAGACCCTGATTAAAAGCGCCTGTTAATGACAAAGGCCCCAATGCTGCAGCTAATGCTCTAATCCTAATCTGTATGCATCCACCGCAGCAGCACACATTTCCTCCCTCACTCAGTCCTCTGACACCAGACTAGCGGAAACACAGAGGCAGCCATTTTGAAACAGCTGCATGGAGATTCATGTAATGGAGGAGCTCTACACAGGACACCAACAGGGACAAAACCGCTGCAAAACATCCACTTGTACGTTTCTGTGAGCACATTACGTGATCCTCCTCCTTCCAGATTAACTGGATTGTTTTATATAAAAGATTACTTTTTTTTAGCAAGGTGCATGATGCAACTCTTTAGATTCCAACTGGAGGAAAACATCACACTTTTGTTGTTTTAGGTATGATACCTGACATGAGCAAAACTACCTTTTCATTCAATTTTTTAAAACATGCAGGAGATGCACATGAAAGCGACTCTAATGGGCTAACCATGCAGCGGGCTAGGTGAGCAGTTTATTTTAGTAGTGGGGTGGGGGGGAGGGGGGTTACTGCATGTCTCCAGTGATGCGGGGGTTATTTCTTTCGGCAGGTCTGTGAGTGCCCCGAGGCGAGAGAGATGAGGGCCATAGAGGGGATGAGAAAGAAACTGGGCCTGGAGAGACCTTGCAACACAAGTGCACTGGAGCCATTAAAAATATAACAAGAGATGAGTGTAAGAGTATATATTTAGCTGCAGAGAACGAGCCAGCTATGCTGTGTTCTGCATCATATTGGTCTTTTTTTTTTTTTTTGCTCTCTTCAGGCGCTCAAATCAAAGCAGAACATTTTCAAGAAAATAAAAACAAATATGCTAGCGAGGTGTTAATCAGATGTATGGACATAGCGGGTAAAAGAAGCAGCACACCGCATCTGTGCTTCAACCATTTCCACAGGGATACAAAAAACAATGGAGTTTGAAAATGAACACAGGGATTGGTTCAGTGCTGAATGTGAATTTTGAATGCTGGGAAAGAATCTTGGGTGTGGGAAAGAAGAGAGAGGATTATGAATTTCAGCAAATCAGAGAAGAGCAAGTGAAAAAAATCTCAGTATTGCTTCATGTTTTTTTTCTCTCAAGTGTTTTCTCATTTTTCACTCTTTTATTCTTCCTCCCTCTCTTCTTTGTTTCCATCTTGAGCTCCTTTCCTCTATTTCATATTGTGGATTTTATATAGTGAAGTCCACAGACATCTGTCTACATTTTAGCTACTTCTTCACCGTAACAGCATGAGCTGTTACGGTGTTACGGTCTCTCTAAAAAATTGCAATTCCGGAGCCACAGATTTATTCAAACCTTTTAATTGTCACAACTAAAACGTCATGAATTTGTTCTTTGAAATGGAAAATGTCACATCATTAGATTGTTTGAATTCTCTATTATCTAATCCACTTTAATTAAGTAACTTTTCTATCAGAACAAATAGCTAATCCTCAGTCAGCCTTGCTCTTCAATTTAGGTCAAGGTAAAAAGAGTCTCTGCTTATTTACAGCAGCATAGATAACAGCCTTAACATTAAGGAATGATTTGACATATCAATTACTATCACTATTACCTTTCTGGCAAGTTCAATGAAAAGATAGATATAGGTAATATCTGAGTGATAGCTTGGCCGAGGAATAGCCTAGCTAAGCGTTATGATACCGTTAAGTGCACCACAAGTGCGTGTTGTTTAGTTTTATTTATTTGAAATCATCTTTATTTTATTTTTCTTACCTTTTATTGTTATATGATGGTAAAAAATGCATCAGCCACTCGCTGCAGTACAATATTGATGTCTACCAGGGATGCAGCAGTGCATCGTGCTTGCAGGCTTTTTCATTCCGTCCATTGATGACTCGTGATGGTGCTTGTAATTACAGGCTGCTTTGCGGAGTTTGATTGCAGCACACTGAGTGTCAGCAAGAGTAAGGTTCAGGCTTCTTGATATTTCCCCCCAGAAATAAATATAACTAAGTGGTGTGCTAGATCACAATGCCAAGGTCTCCAATACGTAGCCACCTTTGGCTTCACAGAGTCTGGGAAATGATTTCATGATCTGTGCAAGCGCTCTAAAGGAAGTGACAATCATAGAGAAATTAAAGGGTAGAGCCTCTTTAATCTGCGCCTTTGGCAACCTTTGGACAACAAAGTGTTCGTTGAATTGAACTCAGTGGTTTGGTGCTAGAAGGTGAGATGCAGTCTCAAAAGCTCTCAAGGATTTTTAACGCTGCGGAGGAGGCCAAGGTTGTTCCTTTCTGTCGTACATGCGTGTAGTGTACATCACACACATACATGTGAAGCTCCCACACTGAAAGGGAGACTTCTCACAATAAAAGCTACACTATTCTCCTGATTTAAATGAAGCTATGATGGCTGTTCTTGCACAGTCCCCCTTATTAAAAGGGCTCATCTGTTAGCCCTGTGCATCTACAGCCTAGCACAGGCCAGTTTGGTGCACACTGTAATCTCCATTTTATAACAAAGCACAAGTAGATCTCATATCCTCCTCTTAACAGCAATAGAGGAAACATCAAATATTGAACTTGATAATTTGATGTTTAAATTGCATGAACTCCTGGATGGAGCCAGAAGACAAGCTCTCATCCTACCTCTTCACATGTGTAATTTAAATCAGTGGTCGCCATTCTCTCACTCTCAATCTGCAATCACGGCTGAGGGTTGTGAAATATTTTCAGCTCGAACCTGTCCATTTGAATATGAATAATACACAAGGTAGAGTGCATTATGATAATAGCCTTCAATTACACAAGATATCTGCATATCTGTTTCCTTCACTTCTTGAATACCGTGAAGAGGAGTATTAGACTTCTGAGGACCCTGTGAACATGAGAGCAGCGCCAATATTGGATTGGCATTTCTATCCGTACCTGCATTCACAGCTTCAGTCAATATCAATTCATTATCACAGGTACTCCAAAATGATAAACACTTTTTATCTATCACTTTATAAAATCAACGGCTTCACTGTTACCGTGAAAAACATTCCCCTCATCTTCATCTCAATCAATCCAAAAGTCATAGTGTATAATTTACATGAAAGATGTATGCTGAAGGGGATTCAGTATTATTAGCAGAGAGACTGAATGGAAGTGTGATATCTGTGACAAAGGATTTAAAAAAGAGGCTGTAACACCAATAACTGGCAAATTGTGTCAGCATAGATGACAAACAGAGCGGCCTGCATTGATTATAACACAGCATTCAGCCATATATCACAGCTACTGTAATTCTTTGACTTTGCTCGGATGTCCAGTCCGAGGTTAATCTTTACACACTGGCCATGTTTTTCTGTCATGCAGCCGTTGTAGCTCATGTCTTGTATGGCGTCCCTGCAGACCTCTATGACCATGTGACCAAGAATCCAGTGACCCGCCATGGATGGAGTCTGACCTCCTAGGTCAGAGTGTACAGAGCGAGTGTGACAGGCGACGCCTCTGCTTGACGCTACACCACTGACCTTTGACTCTTTGTTTGAAAGCGTGGCGTTCGGAGTGGCTGCATAAATCTTTAGAAGAGATGCTAACGGTCACTAGGACATACAGTAAATAGGCTTTGTAATGATTTAAAATGAGGCTGTATTTTTCCAGTTATATGAAGCCTTTAAACATATCTGACCTATGTTTACACTGCAAACAAAAAAAACTTATTCTAAACAAAACCCAATGACCAGTGCTGGAATAAGTGTTAAGACCTTTACTACTCAGAGGAAAAGCATATTGCTTTACTTAAAGTATTCAAAGTGAAGGTGTTCACTTTGCACAGGTATGTCCTCTGTGGATGGTCAATTACTAAATAAAACCTTGTGGGATAGCAATCAGCCAATAAATGTATTAATTTAACGGTTTCATCTTCTAAGAGGTAAAGTGGGTTAATCAATTTTATGTGCAGGATAAGGTCATTCCTCCTTTTTAGGGTTTTGAGATGATGAGTCTGAGGGAAACACAAATGACAACAATTTGAATAACGAATTTTTATTTGAACTCTCTTCCCCTTTTTTTGGAAATACAAGAAGCATTTATGTTTAGGCCTTAATCTGCGTTAAGAAAGGGCAAGCTAACATGATTAGGGTGTACTGGTTTAATCTTTTAACAAAAAACAGTATTCTATAGGAGTGTCCGGAAATTAAATGTTTTATTTGATAAGACAGTGGATAGAAAAACCAGGGAAAGAGAGACATGTGTGAAATGGAGTCACAACTCAGATTTGAACCTGGGCCACACGCTTCGAGGACTGAAGTCTCTGTATGCGGTGTGTACACACTAACCATTGTGCCACTGGCGCCCCTGGATTGTATAATGTTTTTCAGTGAAATCTGAAAAGGTCGCTGAAATTTACTAAATGTAGTGAAATCATGAACACAATATTTCTAACCAATAAGTGGCCAGCAGTAATTATGAAGCTGTGAAAAAGTGAAACACTTTCACACATTAACAGTGTGATGTGCTTTGTTTGTATTTATTCAGAGAACGTAAAAATAAAGAATTATTAATGTTTAATGCCATTTAGTCACTTTGATGTTAGCTGCCTTTTCTTTTTGAAACTGTTCATTTTGTTTTTTAAAGACATGCAAGAAGATCACATTTTTAAAAAGGCCTGAACTCTATACTGACTTTAAGAATAAAACAAAGACTTAGATACTGATACATTTTTAACATCACATGTTGTCCATCCAAAAGTGAAGAATGTTAACTGTGATACCGTAGTTTCCCTGCTAACAGATCATTCGTGTCTTCTTTGAATAAATGTCACTTTGCCTGAAGGGCCCAAAGTTCTTCTCTCAGCTTTTGATGTCAACAACACTGCTGCTACTTTGTCTTCTTTAAGTTATGCATTACGGCCTCTTTGCGTATTTACTTAATATGGACGAAGTAGATTGTTCACAATGGTCTAATTACCATTATTATATATGTTTCTATGGAAACCCCTGAGTTCAGGTTTGATTCATTATACTTTACCTCCCAGACTCTTTTAATTGTTGTGATGCTAGATAAAAAACGGCTGTAGGCATTTTCAGCTTCCCCACCATTGGCTCCTAACAGCTCCCTTGGAGTTTCACTTTGTTCACCTAACACTGTAACACCCACACACCAGTCGGGAAACCTGAGGACCATTACTCCTGCAGCGAGGGGAGAATAAACTTTACCTAATCTACTGTACCTTCTCTTCAAAGCAGCTTAATAAGCACATGTTTTTAATAAATATATACCTTTATATGTAAAAAAAAAAAAATAGGGAAGTTATTGGCATTAAACATTTCTTACAAATCCTCACATTAAAGGATTCAGTGTAAGACTGACAACAAAGTCCCAGAGAATACATATCTTCTAAACTAATTATGCTTTAATAGAATGAACTTTATTTCTGTTTCCAGCAGTTTTATTATAAAACTAACAGAAAGTCCCTTCAATGAAAAAAAGGAAAATATATCTGCATAATAAAAGCTTGTGTTCCTCAACTGTCTGTGAAACTTATCACACTCCCAGGCAAGCAGCTTTCTTCACAGGATTCTGTGTCCACAGAGGACAGGACTCCGATCCACACTTTTAAGACAACAGGTCTTAATCAGTCATGGTAGCTGCAGTTTGGGCCTGGACACGTCCCTCACTGTTTCAGAGTTATTGATCCTTTAATTACACTGTATGGGTCAAATTTCCCATGATAGATGATGCTGTAAAGGCAAGAAAGATTGAAAATGGTAAAAAGGGAGGGAGGGGAAGAAAAATGAGCTGATAGGAGAAGGTTATAAAAATGAAAAAACCTTCAGAATAATGGTTTTTTTTACTATACAGTACACCTTTCTGATGTATCCTGCCACATCAATTTTCATTTAAATTGAATTAATTTCATAAACACAACTCTTTACCATGTCTGGATATTGTGGTTCTAGTTTAGAAACGTGTGAAATTCCTCAGGCTTATGGCATGATTTAAATGAAACTGAGAATATTAACTTGAGTTCTGAAAGAACAATAATGAACTTTTTACTCATTTCTGTCACACCTGTAGTTATTTTAGAGCATCAATTCACCTGTAAAACACAGGATATTAAATATGTGACATGCCAGTAATTTCACTACCCATTGTCCATAAAATAGTTAAAATCATCTCAGATTTCATCAACAACATATAAATTGAAATCCTTCTGTGATGTATAAATCATTGATAAGGATGACAGTCTACACAGCATGATGAAGAATCACGATGGATTGACGCTTGGTCTTTGTAACGTAATAAAGAGTAAGGTCTTTCGTCTGCTTTTTAAGTGTCTCGAGATAACATTTGTTTTGAATTGGCATTGCACAAATATTCATTGATTGGTAATGAGATCATTATTCTGTTTTTTGCTTCTGATACTTGCTGACAAAATGTTCATATTACTACCTATGTATGTACTGTAAGTAATAACCATGGCATTTAACATCCATGTTGCTTTTTTAAGAGAGACTAAAAATACTGGTAAAATACTTAAGGAAAATACATTGCAATAAATACCTGTAAGTATGTTGCTCTTTGCAATTCATACTTCAAGTTGACTTTATGCCCCAAGAAGTTATTAAAAAAAAGTGCTTTGTGTGGGGGCAAGAGAGTTTGTCTGTTCAAGAGCCACACAAAAAGTCATACCTTTCAAATCATGTTACTCTACACATATAAACAAATGTTTTTAAAGTAAAAAGGGATGTATCATTCAGACACATGCATACACATCATGCAGCATATAACATGTTGTGATTTCCAAAGTAATAGTTACCTGAATGGATATATGTTGTTTCTAACAAATAAAAACAAACAGTTTCTTGATTCTGCACTGCTGCTGCTGTAACGCCTGAATTTCCCCATTGGGGATCAATAAAGGAATATCCTATCCTATCCTATCCAAATGCTAGTAACTGAGTGAAACGTTAAACTGCAACTGGTGGAAAGCTATTGTTATATAAACTCCTCTCTGTTTATTGGAATCACCGTTGGTCTCATAAACATGCGCTCCAATTCCTTCATGTACCTGTGGAAAACCTTTCAGACATGACAAATTTGCGGTTACTGGTCACAGTTTGCGACCTGGGAATCATTTTTGACTGAGTATGAAGAAAGTAGTGAAATCTCAGCCCTGTTCTTCACGTGCTGTGTCTCCCTCAGCTGAGCTATTTTCTGCTCTCCCTCTGCAGCGCGGCCCGTCACACAGGCAGACTCGGGCTCCAAGCACTTATTCTGCACCACTCGCCAACGTCCTTCATTTGACCTTGATGCACTACGATGCCCTCTGTCGCCATGCTGCTCGCCTCACTGTGCCCCCTGTGGCTCACCAGCGCATACAGACACACACTCAAAAACACACATTACCATCTCGGCTAATCAATAGTGCATCGTAGCTCTGGGTCAACAGAGGGGATTAAAGCTACCGTGCCCAATCACGTGGAGGGGGCCTCTGGGAAAAATCATTGCCTTTGCCACGTTATGACTGGTTGCACATGCATGGTGGGGTGCGTGCATGTGTGTGTTTTCACATCTGCTCGTGTATGTTTTCAGTAATGAGTAAGGTGCAGAGGCTAAAAGCGATATTTCAGTAATGACCTGTTGGTCGCTGTACAGATTGGAGTTATCGTATGTGGGTTGTTTGATCATACGTGTGTGTTAGCATTATGTGGGCTCCTGGACCTCTGCTATAGAGGTTACACTTGTATCATCTAGTCCTCCCCCTCCACCTCGCTGTGCCCTGCCGCTGAACAGGGGCACTTAACAACCATGTGTGTGTTTGTGTGTGTGCGTGTGCTTCTACCTACCTAAAAGTAGAAATCAGCTTGTTTCTTCACTGTGAGTCAAAACATTGAGAAGCTGCTTTTTTTTTTTTTTAAGTTTTTGGTTTTGCAAGAATCGAAACCTGCTCATCATAGTTTGCTTCTGGGCATGCAATTAAAATAGGCAGTCATAACTCATGTGTTATAAATGCATCAAAGACTACACACCATGCTACAATAAGCTGTTTATATGCTTGCTTGATTGCAGAAACGTAAATTCACATTTGCATGGCTGCAGCATTTTATACCAGGCATTAAAGGATCTCGATTGATAAAAGAGTCGACATTTTAACACGATTCCTTCAAGACCTGGATCTGTATAAAAGGCTGACCGGTGAGATAGAAAAGTGCGTGGCATTCTTCTCTATCTCCACCACTCCATTCCATTTCATCGGTCCCCGGGGCCAGAGTTAGAGCGGAGGGATCAAAAGTAAAATCAGAGCGGAGAGCTGTATCCAATCGTGTCAGTCAGAAGGGGTCTCTCCCTTTACTGTAGTCTGGCAAAGTCCAGGACTGAGGGGCACTGATCTCTATCAAGGAGGATAAATTCAGTCAAGCCTCTAAAATGTGTGGCGGCAGACCTCAAGTGATTTAAATCATTAAAATGAGGCTGAGCTGCATCATGCAGTCGGAGCACGCAGCAGGGACATCCGGCGGTCTGGTACAGAGAGAAGAGTGCCATCATCTGGCCTCTGCCAATACATCCAGCCTGCTGCAGAGATGCTACAGATGCAGGCTTTAGTACATGTATTAGAATGAGTGTTGGCAAAAAGTAAGTGTTCTTCTGAGAGATAAGCACGACTTCAAGGCGTAAATCAATCACTTTATGTAAAATAAAATCTACATGTCAAATACATTTGCACCGAGAGACGACGCCTCTTTTTTTCAAAGTGTGAGCTTATAAGGCCTGTCTTAGTTGATCTATATAATAACACAATTACAAGTCCAGATTAACTGTGAAACTTTTGAGTTTGCAAGAAAAGACTTCCTAGCTTGACAGCATCGCCGCGAGAAGCTTTAAGGAACAGCTTTCACCGCGGACAGTCAACAATCACACATCAAGCGTTCCATCTTCGCAAATAATAGAGCAGCGCCTCCTGCAATCATTACACAAGCCCTGCGAATCGCACAGCGTGTGTGTGTGTGTCTTGTATAATTGTAGGGTTCCAGGCATATGTTTGTTTTCATTCTTCTTATTGAAAAAAGGTGTGGATTCACCTTTCAGCATGCGATTAAGAAAGAAAATCGCTACCAGTCAGTTACGCCTGAAGTCTCCAAGAAAGAAGCTTTTGGGGAGTGAAAATATCAGAGCTCGTTTTAGCTTTGACTGGATTTTGTGCCGGCTTTTGACTAATTTCTGCATTGCACAAATTTCCGATTCAAGTTTTTAACAGTTTTAAGAAATGTAAAAATGTCCTTTGCACTTTGTAGATGCACATGCATATAAAGCTTACGTTTTGTAATACAGGGAATGCTTCAAAGACACTTCATCACATCTTTGGGTTTTTGTGAAATCTCTTCTTATCTTGAA
The DNA here is from genome assembly GCF_947650265.1 of Symphodus melops. Lineage (NCBI taxonomy): Eukaryota > Metazoa > Chordata > Actinopteri > Labriformes > Labridae > Symphodus > Symphodus melops. The sequence continues at coordinate 16,465,562 of NC_136704.1, forward strand.
TGTCTTTCTAACAACAAGAAACAAAACAGGTAGATCGTAAGTGACACAAACCAGACAGCAGAAAAAAAAACTGCAGCATCTCAGTCAATCAGCAATCAGACCTGTCCGGAGTATAAACACACCTATTACACACGCCAAACAGTGTCAGTGTAAACAATGCAGAACAATCCGTTCTGCGTTTCGAGTTGAAGCGGCGTCCCTGATTGGTCGGATCGATCGCTGTAGGCATTTGATGTTATAGGAGTAGAGGCGAGGCATATTGATTGGAGGATAATCAGAGTCAAGCTGGCTTGGTCCTCTTCAATAATTCAAAGGAAGGATTTGGGGTGAGATTCCCTCAGATCGGAGGTGTGATGTACATTTCATAGGCTGCGAGTTGTGGAGCTGCACAGGGACGGGGAAGGTGTGTGTGCGTGTGAGTAGGAGTGAGTTGGGTGTGGAGGGGATGAAGGTCACGTGGGCTCAAACATGAGACATTTTTTAACCAATTGCACCATACGCAACAATAAAGTAATGGTCTCTATCTTTGAGAACAATAACGACTATGACAAAAATACTATAGTGTTTCATGTTGTGTCAATGCGTGTGCCCACTTAGTGTCCCTGTGTTCATGTACTTAACACACATATTTTCCTCTTTCGAGGCTTTTTTGTAACATTCCTGAGGCAGAAAATATAGCAAACTGTGTTTACTTCACCCAGAGGACCTTACGCTGCAATCCAACCATTGATTTTCCTCTAACACCTTCAGCTCTGCATGTGTGACTAAGCCACTTTTACCGGCCGTGACATTGCTGTGAGAAACAGAACAAGCATGAATGTTTCACTTTCTTTTTTTATGTTTTCACTATATGCATCCAATTCAGGATAGACAAACGTCCTTTTGAGGCTGGTTGAGATTTTTTATAGAAACTTGTTGGAAGTGTAATTTGCCTCGCATCTTTGTCTTATGATTTAGATGTGTAGTGTAGACGGTGTGGTAAGTATAGTGCTATGATCATAAACATGAGCAGATTTTTTTCATTGAGTTAAAGAAGACTGGTTGCGTGAGTCTGCCACATAAGAAAGTCCATGTTCAAACCAAGTGCATGGATTCAAAGGAACATATTACAATCTATGTATGCTTATCCTCAGTATATTAGTAGAATAAAAGATGTTACCTGGCTTTTCTCTGGACTACCACTAACAATGTACAAAAATACTATTTAGTCATTATTTTGTCATACATGAAAATAATCCCAGCGCTCATTTTAGCAGACGCCTCAAATAAATCAAGAAAACAATTTTAAATATTTAAAAACTGTAAAAAAAAAAAAAGAATAATAATAATCTGTTGATGGCAAAAACATGCACAGTAAGAGAAATTTGAATTGTAATCATTTAAATGACCCAGTTTTCTTAATTGCCAAGTTAATGAGACATATTTAGCAATGTTAAAGTCATTTAAATTAAACACACAAACCACAATGTTATTGATTTTAAGTGTAGCAAGAGGTTAGGGTTCTGTTTACTGCTTAATGGTTTGCTTATTATCTTCCCTCTTTTTCTCGATGGCAATTACAAAATGTTATTATAGGCTAATGTAACCCTTCTTGGTGGCCTTAAGGTTATTAGCACATCTTAATGATAGCATGTTATCGATGAAATACTGACAGATGCTATCACATAATCACAAGGATTCAGACATGCTGTGTTTACTGCATATTGCTTCACATAAATAAACCTATAGAACATTAATTACAACCATTGGTTTAAACTAGAAGTATTTTCCTGCCAGGCATTGTGTGAGTTAATTTGTACATTAGGAGAGGATTGTGGGAGTTGTGTGAACAATCTTGGCCAAAAGTGTCTTCAGAGAAAACACATGATATATGGACATAAAAGATTTTCAGGGATTATAGCAAATGTGTAAAACGTTTTAAACCTCTGAGAGTTGGAAAATGTTAATTTGCCTGTGACCACTAATATTACGGAAATACCACAAACTTCAGCATGAAATACAACTTGAAAGCCATGCTCATGGTGCTTTTTGTGCCATGCAGAGGCTTTCATTGTCCTCATATTTATGGCCTGTCGATCTATGTGGTGCTAGTCATACGTGTCCTGAATCCAACTGCAGTGCTGCTTCTACACACCAGACAAGGTCACACGGGGGTCTTCCTCCACTACTGGCTTATTTCTCCAGGGCGCTTATCTCCTAATCACTGCAATTACCACGGCAACACTTGTTTGTTTGTTTGCTGGAATGGTGCATTAGTATGTTTATGTTCCGCTGACCAGTGCAGACGTGTCAGGCAGGCGTCTGGGGAGGGACACTGCAGTTAGAGGCGATGCTGACTACAGATGTGTGATCCAGATAAGAGGGGCCGCAGACACCGTCATTTTAAACATCATCGTTCTGATCATGTCTCTCTCTATTTCTATTTCTGTCTCTCTGTTTCTCTGCTTGTTCCGTGCTCGCTCAAAGTGACGCCCATTCCACTGGAGAATTACTGCATCAGGTCATCTGTCAGTCTCCATACTGCACCACACCCTACACATCAAACATGCTGCAAGAGCATCCAAATATTAGGTTATCCCCTCATAGTATATGTGTGTCTAACTACACAGTCCTTTGCTACTATTAAACTAGCATCCTTCAATTTAGATTATTTAAAAATGCTCTACTTTTTTACGTTTTTATCTTCAGAGGAGCATTATGGTATTTTTTCCCCCTGCATCTGCCCTTGTCTTGTTCATCCTTCAACAGCAGCCCCCGTCCATTCTCTACTTCAGCAGCGGAGGTGAGTGTGTAGACAAACGTCCTCTCCTGTGCTCCCTGTCACCTCTTACCTGAAATCACGTCTCCATACACACTCTAATTATCCTGTCTGATGAGAAATGGGGCTCCTCTGCTGCTGCTGCGGCTGCTGGTGCTGTTACTGCCGCTTGGGCTCCAGAGCAGCGAGATGCAGGGCTTCTCAACCACTCTTCATTACTACAGGAGATACCTGGCTAATTATAGCACCATGCTGCAGTAATAGAGACAGAGTTGGATACCGGGGTGACTGGTAGGGAGCAGACATGCAGAAGAAGAAGGAAATAGAAGGAGGGTGGATTAACAAAGGCAGCTGAGTGCAATGGCAGACTTGCATCAAATAGACTCCAGAATATAATTTCATAAATGAATTATTTAAGGATTTTGGTTTTATGCTAATTTTTATAAAAAATAAAAAATTTGAGTATAACAGTTTTGAGAATACTTGAATGTTTTTGACCCATTTTCAAATTACCCTAAATGCAACCTAAGATAAAATGTGTGATGTAAAATATCTCAAACAGCATCCATAGCGCTTCTTTTTTTTTTTTTTTTGTTAAGGGAGGTTGCTGCCATCTTTAGCTTAAGCTTTTAAACCTACACAGTGCAAAGCTTGTCTGTTTAAAACAGTTTGACCTTGATCAGAAAACAGTAGGTGAGCTGCACAGCAGGTTCAACACACACTAAATGTGCCGTGTGTGTTTACATCGTCTCTGACCCAGCGTGTCCTCTTTCCATCATCTCCACTCTTTTTTTCTGCCATCATTGTGATGGTTCTCTGCGCTGCCTCTCTGGGTTTATGCAGCATCATTCACAAACACCAACCTGCCCCCTCACTCTTCCTTTCTCTCTCTCTATCTCTCTCTCTCTCTCTCTCTCCCGTCCTCTCTGTTCTTTGAAGTCCTTGATTCACATATATTCTCCTGAAGAGCTCCTATATGTCATCCCAGCAGCGAGAGACAAAGGCAGGCCTCAGTTAATTACCTATTATTTAGAGCAGATGGCTGCAGATGATATGTAAATGGTCGTGCGTGTGTGTATGCAAATGCATCTGACAATGTACGCATCTGTGTATATACCTCCCTGTATTTGTGTGCTTATGTTATTTAATGTGTGCAGCCTCCTTTAGGCTACATTTGTACTCATTTATATTTAAAGGAAGCTGTTTCTTATTATTCTAATTAAATACTGTGATTTACTTTTCATTACATAAGTTCTCTATTTTAGAAGTCTTTTTGAGTATTATAGGTAAAATATCATTTAAAGGTCAAGTACTTTCAGGGAAGAATCCACTCAATAAATAAAAAAGAACCTAAGAGCTCAATTCATGAGCTCTTAGGCTAGGAAACATGTAAAGTAAATTTTAGGTCAAAGTATAACAACAGAGACGTTTTTTATCCTGTTTTAGTTTCACTGCTTCTCAAGAGTCTATATATATTAAAGCAATTATCATTTCATTTTTTATTTGGTAGAGGAGAGCATATAAACCGTATATATATGCCAACATAAGCTGCTGTTGTAAAGAATCTTAGCATGAATAAGAGACACAGAAGATCAATGATGCATGTGCAATGAATCAGATATATGTTACAGTGCACTCCATGACACAGGAAGAAATGTAACCACAGAGGAGGGAGGGAGAGGGGGTGGGGGTTAGCAGTCAGATCAATAGTACTGCTAGAGAAACGCATCCATTCCTGACTTCACACTGTGAATTTAGCCTCCACTGTGCTAACATTTTCTCAGCAGCGAGTGTGTAAATTACAGTGTATGTGGTATGAACGCTATAATGCAGCCTTTTGTGCATTGTGCTGTGGCTGCTGTAACATTTGTGAAATAACCTGTGTATGTTTATTCTCCACCAACACACTCAGCAGGAGCCTGTGGATGCAGTCAGCATGTGCGACTAAGTTTGCAGTGCCACAGATGGAGACCCACTAATTTACTCATTATGGAGAGTTAATATGGGTAAATGTTGCTGCAAAGATCACACATAACTAACATACAGCATCGACACTGTTTGCCAGCTTTATTCATATTCAAATTCACAGAAATCCTTAGACTGGAAGACATGTTACTACTTTATTCAGTCTTAAATGCTTAAAATTAAATACGTCTTTCTTTTGTTTCATGTGCACAGGAATGGCGCATTCAGCAGCAAGTGGAGTCCATTCATGTGATGGTTAGTCTCCTCTTGGCTCCCTGCTGAGCTGAGCTCTGTCACAGCTCTGAGAAGTTAACGCTGCTTCAGGCCTTTCATGGCATGATGGCAAATAGCACAGTTTATGTAGAGAATCATCCCCGAATTCTCCAGATAATGTACCCTTCTGTGGCATCATCATTTAAAATAAAATATTGAAATATTTTTTTAATATTAAGTATATTAAGTATTTCAGTGAGTTAGGAATTGTGCAGTCTATTATCTCCTAAAAGAGATTAAACAACGCTGTCATTGGCTTCTGGTTTTGTTGGAATTATCTTGTAATGCTGATGTCTTGTAAATATATACAATTTGGACTTTCCAACAGAATTATGAAATAAGTGTGTAAAATGGTAACACCTTGTATTACATGCATTTAAGCTGATTCCAGCACTGAACCACCATTGTTTCTTCTATATAATCAAATCAATGCCTGGCTGCTAGAAAAATGGACGCGACCATTGCTGAGCTCTATGTTGTAACAACGAGGCCCTCTACTGGCAGAAGGAGTCACTGTGTTAAAATATCAGGTTGGAAAATAGAAAACAGGATTTTCTTGTGACAGTGACTTCTGTGATGCTTCTTTTGGTGTGATACTTTCCTTATTTTACCCAGTTTTAGCCTTTGTACTGGTAATAATTGTGTGCAAACTTAAGGGTTAAGAATAATGATGCTGTTGTTTTAGTCTCTCTTTCATTTAAATATTTCTTCTCCAGATAAAAATCATTGTGGATCGTTTTTAACCTTTAGTTCTAAATTAATGTGTCATCTGTATGACTATCTGACTGCACACACAACAACAACAACAATTCTCCTTTTCCCTCTCACAAACATACAGTTCTCTCTCACTCCCCTGCAGAGAGTGTGTGTGCACCTTTGATCTGTTTTTTTTTTTCTCTCCTGGAGCAGAAAACCATTACACACACTTTGTGTCCAGATACACTTGTCATGCATTGGTGAGCTCAGATCCCAGGGAATCAAAGGTGTGGGTGATGCCTCCAGAAGCTGCATCAATATGCATGAGAGCAGGAGCTGCCCTATGATGTAATTGCAGAATCGGCGAAGGTCAGTGCTCCTGCCCGGCCTGTGCATGATATCAAAGTCTGGACGCGCACACACAGTTTTTGTTTCTTAATGCTGATCTCTATGAATTTTGAACACAAGCATGACTTTGCTGATCGATAACAAAAATCTGCTTTTAATTGTGTTCTCGGCGAACTTTAAAACCGGATGTTGAGCTCTCCTTGGACAGACATCACAGGGAGTCTTTCATCCCTGGAGTAAATCTGTTTACATTTGGTCCTATTTTCAATGCTCTGCTGGTTCTAACTATTATAGAGCTTCCTTCTTATTAATTTTCCAGCTATCTGGCCCCAATGACTCTACTGCATATCAAAGCCAATATCCAAATATTTAATGCAAAGCACTGAAAAAAATCTTTTTCCTGGATAAAGATCCCTTGCTACATAATATTTTACTTTCTTATAAGTGAAATCCAACACATTTGCCTTCCTAGTGAGTCATTCCTCCTGCATGTTGTGATGTGTTGTAGCTTCAGTTATTCTTTGTATTGTTTCTTGGGGGTTTTGGTTCCAGTGAATCCCTCACTGCTGCAGCTGATTGATAGAACCAGGACAGAGAAAAAACTTCTGTCACACCAATTTTTGGCCCAATTCTGTCACCTTATAGGTCTTTACTTTGTGTTGTTCTGGAATCAAGCTCATCATTGAGGTATTTAAAAGGGTTCTGATAATGTTTCAGTAACAAAACAAAATTAAATGTAAGTCATTAAAGACATCTCAACAGAATTTTATTCATGACCAGCAAGAGAAACAATTCAAGATGTTGTTTTGCGTACAGAAAAGGCACAGAAAAAAATCTTTAAAAATAGTTTAATCATGCTCGCAGCTCTGTGAGGCTTCACTTCAGCACAATGGTGCATTGAACAGAAAAAAACATATTAAAAGCATGCACTACATGATATCTCCCCAAACACCTTCTTTACTGGCTCTGGCAGTAAAGATCCCTTTGTCTCCTTCATGTTAGGAGATGTGACATGAGGTAATCTTGGAAATCAAAACACACATCCACAGATTTTTTTCTCAAACATGGCTCCTGTGCACTGGATTAGCAGACGAGAGGAGGCGTAACGGAAGAAGAAAACCGAGTGTCTGCTTCAAACGGACACTTAAATCTGCATGACAGGACTGACCTGAGGAATCTTTGCAATTTTTTTGGTTAGTTTAAATGAGTGTTTTGGTTAGCAAAAGGGGCAGGACATCAAAACTGCATAGGATATACTGTTGAGCCCTGGCCGCTAAAGACCTCACCAGCTCAGTATGTCAGAGCCTATCACAGGATAATTTCTACTTAACCTGTGTACAACTGGAGGAGGCAGAGTTGTGTTATAATTCATATAAAGTCAATGGTTTGGTCAAGGTTAAGTTCAAAATATTCTCTGTTTCAGTTTACTGTGATAGCATGCTTGCTAATTAGCACTAGAACAAAGTCTAGCTGAGATCAGAGCCAATGTTTCATTCACCAAATAAACCATCCATGTTATTTATGTGTTTCTTCGTTCTCTTAACACACAGTCCTGAGTAGCTTAACTTTGTTTCTCTGTGTGTTATATAGATAAAGATGGAATGGCAAACAGATGAACTTTAACCTGAACTAATTACTGGCAACACTTTCTTGATGGACACGTTCGAATTTTCACCACATGATAGTGATGAATGAAAAGTTAGCATATAATAAACGTAAAAACATTTGAAATAAATGAATGCCTGAAACGTTTTAGAGATATTTTGCTGCAAAACAAAACTATATTTTTTGTTTTCTAGAGGAACACCAAATCTTTCCACATCTTCTAATCTGTAATCTATGAAATTTACATTTCATACTAATTTATACAGTAGTTGTCGATATACAAAGAAAAAATATCAACCTCAAAAAGTCCATACGATTCATCCAGTGAATGAAGATTTTATAGCCAACGAATAAGTGTTGAGATATTTCACCAAAAGGATATACTTGAAGACCAAAAGGACCATATTGCCAGGCTTGGAGTCATGCTAATAAAGCTAGAAACGTATACAACAACTAGAACAGAAGATGCCACACAGCTCTAAAATTAGCTGTTTTTAGAGGGGAATGGGTTGCCAGTTCAGTGGGAATACCCCTAAATAAGCAACATAGTGGGACACTTCCTGTACAGAAGAAACGAAGGAGATTTCTGTGAGCCTCTGTCATTGCCAATAACCACAATGGTCTAACTGAGCCTTCCCCCAGGGCTGTTTGAGAAAGGCAATGGCAGGGGAGGGGAGGGGGTGGATGAGCCGATGCCTCTTAGACTGTCTGAACTCATTTAGGTCTTTGGCGCAGTCCATCTCTCGGTCTCTCTTGTGAGAATGAGGTTCATCCTAACCCCGCTCTCTTTGGAGATGGCTGAGGATGGAAGAGCACAGAAGCGAGGAATGGGAGAGATTCAGGAGTGGACAGCAAGGCCGAAAGACAAATACAGACAGACACGCAAGCAGATATTCTAAGGCCTGCCGGTGGGGAGGGGGGAGGTGTGTGTGTGTGGGGGGGGCGCTCATGGACCTTCTGGGTATGCCCCAGTGCTGACATCAGCAGAGGCAGTGTGATCCCCTCCAAGCATTGAGGGAGACAAGGATGGGGAGAAGATGGAGGGGGAGGGGAGAAGGATTGGGGTACAACACTTGTAATCGGATCATTGGCTACAGTGGGTTGAGTCAATGTGATCAATAGAAACTGCACATGCAGCAGAGAGCCTTTAATGGCTCTTAATCTCCATCAAGCCTGTAAAGGAAGGGAAAAAAAGGAAGTCACAGGAGTGAAGACAGCGCGCTCATATTACAACCTTGACTCACACTGCGCCATATTCTTAGATTCTACACACACACACACACACACACACACACACGCACACACACAAATAGGCTACAGCTCAGTGTAGAGTCCCGACTGGTAACTCCCAGGACTCCAGTCATGCCATGTTTCATTTCTCGGCACCTTTCATTTCATTTCAAATGCATTACATTTTAGACCTTTCCATCCTGCACTACCCCCTGCCATGCAAAAAAAACCCTCACCCTGAACAGTCACAGCAGAGAACATACTCTAAACTTTGAATTCAATAAGCAGCCTGACCTGACAATATTTCTCAACTCACAGTCTACCCAACTCGAGAGAGAGAGAGAGAGAGAGAGAGAGAGAGAGAGAGAGAGAGAGAGAGAGAGAGAGAGAGAGAGAGAGAGAGGTCTAGTCCTGAAGTTTAAATGTGGTACCAGTGTCCTTCAGTTCATATTTTACTCATCTGCTTTATAGATTAAATATTCATATTTATGAGTGCTGGATGTAGAAAAGCGTCACAGATGTGCAAGGCAGCAGCATAAGAGATAAGTCCGCTTTTTCCGTTCAGGGTCGCAGGGAGCTGGAGCTGCGTAACATAACCAGTCACATTCACACCTATGTCAATTTAGAGTCAACAATTGACCTAACCAGCATGTGTTTGAACTGTGGGAGGAAGCCAAAGCACCAGGAGAGAATCCATGCATGAAAACTCATTGAAACTCTGCACTGTCCGATGGGGATTCGAACCAGAAACCTTCTTGCTGTAAGGCAACAGCATTAACCAATGCACCGTGCAGCCCCCCTCAGAAAAGTCACTGATCCAAAATCTCTCACTCTCTTCCTCTTCCTTTACCTCTCTACTTTCCCCTCCCTCCATACATGTATGTACTCGAGTACATACTGGCACTAACCCGACTCCCCAGGGCAGCAGAAGCAGGGCAGCTTATGACCCACTGTAAAGTGAATAATGATGGTCCACATTTGCTCAGATGATCTGAAATAATGGACCTTTAGATGTCTGTCACACAAGGGTTTTCTTGTTTGTCCTGCTTTTCTTTATCTTCTCCATTAGCCATAGGCACTCTTTCTATTAGTGCCTGTTACTGTCGGCTTTTAAGTTTGTGTGTACATTTTAGTCAAAAGGACAGCAACAAGAGTAAGGACATTGTTACACTTTCACTGTGCCACCTATTATATTATATAATATTATTTATGCACAAGAAAACGTTTGTTTTTTAGGAGTTGCAGGAACTTTGTGGGTTTCACAGTTGCGTCTTGTTGCCTGGAAATATTTGTACAAATGAATCTCATAGGGCCTTGAACTATGCCGTGTTGCTCTTGAAAGATTTCTTTATGCATTATCATGAATACGTTTTATTTGTCACAGAGTGCAGACAGTATGTTCGTTATTCCTCCTGTCAGAATAGCTTGAAGGATGAAGGAAATAGGACATGCACTACAACCATCAACCAACCAGTGGTGTTAAAAAAATAAAGCCTATGCCAAGTGCTAAAAGCTGCAGTTCCTTAAGTCCCCACTTGAGTCCGACAGCAAAAATCCAATGAATTTATTTTAGAGCCAATATTAAAATGCCATTTTTTTTACAACAGAAATAAATGTATTTACAGCCTGGGACCAAAAAAAAAGTGTTGATTGCTTTAGGTCATTTCTTTATTGCAAAAAACCACAGGGGGCTAAAAAAAACAAAAAACTATGAATCATCAGGATTTATTTTATTTAGGCAAAGATTTAGAAATGTATTGCTGATTTTCTAGGGTCTCAAATTTGGGACATCATGGCCTTTTCAATAAAATAGCATTGAAATCCCTCGTTGCCAGTCAACGTGGCTACTTTCCAGTTGCTTACAAGTCTTAAAGATATTGCATCATGTGCAAATTGCAAAATAATATGTTGTTAATAAAGACAAATAAGTTAATGAAATAACATTTTCTCAAAGACAGACATTGAAATGTAATATTTTTTGCTTTCTAAGAGTAGACTTCAGTCTGTCTAACATTGTTTTAGATGGCACCTACAAATCATCAAGGACAAAATTCTTACAACAAATTGTGCAGCATAAATATTTCTGAAACATGAATTCCTTGTAGTAAATACACAGTTGTATCACATATCTAAATTTTGATAACAAATACAACCATTCACATCAATGAAAATCAACATTGTACTTATCTGATAATTATTTGAGAAAATGTTCAATAGCAAGTCTGTATTTTCTTGGACTAAAATCCGAACACTGAAGTTTTTTTCATTTTTTTTTCAGCTTGGATCTACATCTTATCATTCATTGTGTTCAGCAAAATGCTCAGTCTCTACTTTCACTTCACAGAGGACGATATAACCATGGCAACAGAGACACCTTGGAGAAGGGCAGAAAGAAAACTTTGATATTACTGTCAGTCAAAGGCCAATGTTTTCAAATGAGAGATAAAACTGTTGATTATTTCAGCTGACATGCTGAGAAACACCTTGAAGTTCAAACACAGCTTTTAAAATGGGACTCAGCTGTGCGTTGTATAACCAATGCTGATGCACTTACATTTCTCACTTAAGCAACTTGAATGTCTAGAACAGTTACACCGTACATATAATGTAAATCAGCAAAGCAACATATTTACAGAATAATTACGAGTTGATCTGATCGTCTACATGTCAAATAACATCATCATCATTAGAACTAATGTTCTGCGAGGACTTTCTGAGTGACACGTCACGGCCCACAGTGTGAAATCCTTCAAAACACTGAGAAAGTGCCAACCCTGAGACTCGGCTTAACCTTGCCTTGAGCCATGTGTTGATGAGTCTTGAGTGTGACTGAAACTTCAAAGGCATTTCAGCTCATAAGGCAGAGGATGCTCCTTCTCTCTCATCTTTGCTCGACTGAATCTCTCTGCAGAAGGACATTTTGATGGTCGGGAGGGGAGGGGAAGATAAAAGTTTGCTTGGCACTTTCTTGGAACAGCTTTGACCAGTGTGGATGGAGGGAGAAATTTAAAGCTGGTGACATTAAAGTCATTAGCCAGCGAGTTTGATCCCTGAATGCTAAAAGCAAAGTGACATACCATTGAAAGTAAACCATTACATGAATTTTCCTGTTTATTCAAACGTCAAAGCCAAACAGAGTGTACAAGTCATTTTCAGAGAATGAGTTAAAACCATCATGAAATCAGAAGTGTAATTAAATCAGGGTTTTGCACATTTCAGAATTTGTTCATCTCATCACAATCACATAACAAGTGTGGCATGAATAAATAGCTATTTCCTGGCCTACTTTAGGTCTGGTCCTCTAGCACACTCAAACACACGCACACATCCAATGTACCGACCAACTTTAACGTTATTTGTAAAGGGACCGTGTTCAATATTAATTGAATGTATTATACCACAGTTAGTTTAGAGCTACCTTACATCTGCAGTCCCCCCCCCCCCCCCCCCCCCTCCCTCTACCCTCTCCCCTCTCTGCATCTCACTCCACAGCTTTGGTGAGAGGGTAGTAATTGCTGCAGAAAAGCTGTGGAAACACAACAAGTGCTTTTCGTCCTGGCATAATTGTCTGCTGGAGTTGGGGGGACTTGAGAAGAAAGCTTTGAGCAGCAGAGCTCTCAGCAGAGGCTTTGTGGTGCATCTTGATGGCCGAGGACGGGCGCAATTGTGACTGAACGTGATGTGATGGCGTTCTCTGGTGGACAGATAGTGGAACACTTTTTTTTAACCGTTTCGAGATCATTATAAACAAGGCAACAATGTAACACTTCTGTATAATAAGAATAATGATGGAGTTCCTTGCTTTACAATGGTTAGCTGTAAACCTCACAATAAATAAAGGCTTTAGTGCCTTTACTTTCCTTTGTTAAAAACAATCTCATACAGTTCTCTCAGTAACAACAAAGATCTTATTCAGTGTCATAATTCAAGGTTTCCCTCGCAGCACCTTTCCACAGAAAATAAGAACTAAAACTGTAACTTTATATTTCTACATTTATTTTCAAACGCATATTCATCTGAAACGAGTCACTTTCATCCCTGAAAAACTGCTGTTTGTTATAATGCTGCAATTCTCATCCCCAAAACAACAACAACAATCTATCAGATAAATAAGTAACTAATTTTGTAGACTTCAGGTAAACGTCTTCGTTTTATGTGGGTTGTTGTCTTTTTGGATTGATCACAGTTTTTGTTCACCTGTTTAAAATGCTGCCACCAAATTATTTAAACCCAGTTGTGCTCGTGTCTACGTACAATATTTGTAAGATTACACTCTGGAAGATGAGACCGTTGTGCCTTTAAAATTGGACAAAACACACACTTGTTTTAAGTGACTGTCCCAGATTCATGGCTTTAAACATAGGTTAGTCTGAGATTATAATTTACCGGTATGTCAGGTTTGTGACAAGCAGCCAGGGGATTAACATCAGTTTTACCTGGATGTTTGTGAGACTATTTAGAAGCCTCCTTACACTATACAGCAAGTTTAAAGTCTCCTGCTCAGAGAGGAGGTGTATACTGTGGCATCAAAGTGTCACTCAGCAGTAACCATATATATAACAGCAATATAATAACACAATCATGTCACATTATTCATCCGTATAGAAGAGGCAATAAGTGTTTCAGTAGATGAAATGAACTACTTTTATAAACTTTAGTCATCTAGTTTGGTCCAGTGGTTCCAAACCTAGGCGACCGCTAAATGGCTCAATTTGAGAGGTCATGATGTCATAGCTAGAAGAGGAAGGTGGGAGAAAAACTGTTTTCCTTTTAAAGACAATTCAAATATTTATTTTATGCAAAATAACAGATTTGGAAAATATTCAAATTAAGTTAAACCATCACTTCATTGTTCACCATTGGTGCCCTCCTTTAATGTCGTCCTATTGTGTCTGTTTGTTTTAAGTGGGTTTAATGTTCATGTACCACATTGTGTACATCTGTTACCTTGTGTTTAAAGAGCATATACTTGCACATGCAAGTCAAACATATTTTTTCTTCTTGCATGCAAAAAGTAGACAACATATTTTCTATTCTTTTTTAATGTATTATACGAATAAAAACATGTTAGATGTTGAAAGGCAAAATGTATTCTCCCAAACCCCCAGCGCACAGTTTTTCATTCATAGGCCAAAAAGGCTAAAAGACACACGTTTCATCATACTCTTTGTTTGTTATAGAGAGAGTAACTCAGGCTGTGAAATACATTTTGCGGAGTATAAGGTTACAATGTGTGAAATGCTGTGGAGTACAAGCACAGCATCGCATTCAATTGAAATATCTAAGTAAAGCATGGGAATCTTATCATTGTGATGTAAACTTAGAAGCTCAGATTAACTTCAAACCTACTGCTTACATCTGATGTCATAGTTTGACTACATATAGGTAAGAGTGTGTATTACTGTACAGGCTGTTTCCTGCACGTGTACTTTGATGTGAAGTAACCCACTTTAAGCTGGCAGCGCTGCTTCCCACACTGCAAACATGTTGATACGGTGTCATCTTCAAGTCTATTTATTGTACACCTTTGGTATTTTGAGTCTATAGTCAACCCCCGCACACTGACACACTTTACACACATCGTCAGTTTAATGCAAAGGATGCAGAGCAGACAGGAGAATGGATTGCTGCGACCGTACACATGCCTGTTTATCTAGAGGCACGTATGCACATTTCTGATTCAAATGAGTAAAAACACAAAAGCAAGGTTTGCGCTAAACATGGGTAATTTTATTTAGCTAGTGAGTCACCTAGAGGAGAAAACTGTCACATCCTGTCAAGTTGATGTCTTGCAGATTTTTTGGGGGAATCCTGGTCAAGCCAAGTAGAAAGAAGGTTGGATTGGGGGGGGGGGGGGGGTGTTCTCCCAAAAGTGCACAGAGTTGTTGAGGTCAGACAGTCTGATTGAGCCTGAGGTACAGCAGAGGACATCAACAGTTGAGCAGCAGGTTTCTCCTCAGACAAATGCACTTCCGAATGACAGAATCACAAGAAGAAGAAAAAAAAAAAAAAAAAAAAGATGTGCACTGGCCAGTGATTGCCAGACTGCTGCATAATTATAATCTTTTGGTACACGGTAACATATGCAGAAAGAAATGGAACAGGTAGGGGAGGAAGGATTCATCTTATGATTGACATGATTGTGGCTGTTTTCCCAATTAGTTCATCCCATCTGTCAATCATCTGAACCTCTGTCTGAGGAGGATCAGTCGGCTGAATGCAGATTCAAGTACTTGATTAATTCATATATATCATCTTTAATTCTCTTCATGAAGCTTGCCAATATCCTAAACATTTGAGGCATTTAAAAAATTACAAATTAGCCTTGTGAAATCTGCTGACTACTCGGGTTAGTCAGTTAGTCGTTCACAAACAAAATCAAAAAAAAAAAGAAGAAGAACACAGTTAGACAGTTAAGGGGTAATGGTAGAGGCTGCTCAGGAGGACTGAAAGTGCTTTAGAGAAAGTGGGTTACGTTGTTTTTTTCTTGTGAGACAGGAACACGGGGTTTGATGCACCAGTCAACAAGTACAGATGAGTCCACCTATCTTCATGTTCAAGTGTTCAGATACATTTGTTGTCTTCAGCGAAAAAAGATTGTGACAGCCTTTCCTCCTCGTGGTTAGGCAAATATTTGTATTTAAGGTCCTACGTCATTAGTGTTGCAGTTCTAGCAGAGAGCTTGCTTGAAGGTTACTGTTTATTTCTATTGCGCTCCTGGCAAGAGACAAAACAAAGAACAGAAAGAGATCATCAGTGGATACCAGAACATGAGCAACACAGGCATAAACAGAATCCACAACAACAACAACAACAACAACAGAGCCCATGGCCTCTTATTCATGTACAAGTTTTATTCCACACTGTTGGATTCAAATTAATTCTGTGTCTCGGCAAAGTTGGAAAGAACTTAGGGGAAGTTAGAAAATGTCACTTCCCTAAAAATAGTGACGCTTTTCATCCTAACCGTTTCATCTGGTAAGAGATCCACATGAATTAAAGTAAAGGATGCTGTTTTAATCAGAGCAGAGTCAAATAAAGACTTTCTATGCGTTTATTCACAACACTCATTGAACGTCTTTTTGAGCGCACTCAAGCCGATGTGATCCTTCGACGGACGTTTTTAAATCACGAACATCTCAAAAGACGCGTCATGAGTTCGCAGAATCAGTTTGGGATAACTGTCTCACTTCCAGCCTCATGTAAAGGTTACGGTTTGACTGCTGTCAGGAACTTTATTCATCTGTGCAAGAATCCAAGTGGTGGTTTTAGAATATTAAAAAATATATGTAATAAACGTAAAGAACTCTGGTTTTGACAACACTTGAATCTCTAACAGAATAGTTATCTGGATCATTTGTAAGGTTTCTGGCCCCTTCAAAATGTTGATCATGCTAAGTATTACTGATAAACATATTGGTGATGAACGCTGGTTGGAGTGATGCCTGTACATTTTTGCAGACAGTCCCAACAGACTCTGACATCACCTCTGAGATCGAATGTTATTTACACACCCGCTTTCAGTGACAAACTTTTTGAGCTCCGGTGACAGATGATAATACAATACAAGCAAAAAAAATAAATCAAGAAAAAAAAAAATGATGTAATTAAAAAGGACAAATGCCCAAAATAAAAATCATTTATGGATGAGGTTAGATTTATAAAGAAAAATTAAGATCAAAGTGATCCATCAGTGACACGGTCAAGAACGTATCTGCTAACTCAAATGTTCCATCGTGTCTACAAAGCAGCCACGACACGACGTGGAGCTTGTAATGCCGGTCTGGTGGAGAAACACATGACTGCTCATATACTCCAGGAAACATGAGCAATCAAAACACGCCTTAAATATCAAATATGTAAGGGAGTGTCAGGAATTAAAACGACAAGAGGAACAATAAGTAACTGTTGGTGCTTGACAGTCTATTAAAAATCTGAGAAAACAAAAGAACAAATTAACTTAGAGAAAAAACAGACCGCAATTGATGAACAGATTGTAGCATTTTTACAGGGACAAGAGTATCTTTGTTTGCGAGTTTGAGTGCCTGTGGTCGGAGAAAAAGGTCTGTCAGATCAAAGCATTCAAACGGAGCTAACCTCAGGGAATTTGGCAGCCATTTTGTTTTCAATCATTTCATTAGAAATCTAAAAATCTGAAATTTCACCATGACAAGTTTAAACAAAAAAAAACAAGACGTTTTGTTTCACTAAAGTACGTAAATCACTCCGCCGCAAAATTCAAACAGCTAAGCCGGATCTCTCCTGTTGGGATACAACTGTAGCTACGCAAGCTACCGTACCAGGAGCGTCATTTGTTTATGTATCCCGAGGAAGAGGAAAAGCTCCCCTCTAAGTACTCATAGCTTAATTACTTATTCAGATACAAATCTTGCAGCAACATTTAGATCCAAAGTTATCCTTAAAAAAACCCTCTGGGAACACTTTGGTGCAGGTAGCTGTGCTGGTTTGACACCTCTCAAAGTTGGGGAAGGACAGGCCAAACAATAGAGAACAATTAACCTTGTCAGGCAGAGGAGGGCGAGGCCTCGGCCGGGCCCATCCTGTCATGTAGGAGGTCAGGGCTACAAAAGCAGCACAGCGCAACGCCTGCACAACGCGAGATGAAACAGGCTTTCTACTGACAGGTTGTTTTCAGAAGCCTGAAAACATTGACTTGAAATATTTATGAGAAAGTAACCCAGCGCATATTAACAAGGTCTGCAGCGAGGAGTCAATACAGCATCAATGGAGCAGCAGCAGTAGGGGAGTAGGAGAAAAGAAGAGAGCGAGTCATGGGGTTTTCTTTTTCTAAACCACCAGATTAGCATACTTGTGAATATAAGAATGGATACTGCAGAATGATCGCAATGATAACATGGCATTCGCTCCTTTGCTGCTGTTCTTTCTCACCAGTAGAATCCCACAGAGTTGTTATAACAAACATTTGCGGTAAACCACTCGATCACTACTGCAAAAATATTTTAGCTTTGCAGACTTGGGCTAACACTGCTAGTGGATCTTTCGCACAGATGAATGTATTCACACATCTTTAGTATGCATTTCGCTGGGGAAAACATCTGAGACGATCTGTGCCGACTCCGAGCTTCGCCACGGACAGTTTGCAGGCCGAGGGCTTATGTTGTTAAAGACTAATAAAGCATGGAGGAGCCTGTGGAGAGCAGAGAGGCTCGGCGTTCAAAGAGAGATCAGAGCCTACATCTGCCTTTGTCTGAAGGAGAAGAATGCCAGGAATGCGGGCTATTTCAGGAAAAGCTCTATGAGTTTAATCAGCGCCACAATCTCAACAGTACAAGATGGCTGATGAGGAATCGCGGCTTCCTGAACCTGCTCCGGAGTAATGTAGTAGCGTGTCAGTCTGCTGACGGGCCTCTGGGAACTTCCATTTTACGCCAGCGTGTTCATTCAGCCAAAAGGAAGTTACAACCTCTATTTGAGAGCAGGTGGAACAAGATCAGCTGATTATAGTCTGGCAACAGGCTGCAGCAGTGACTCAGTGAAAGTTAGCCTCGCTTTGGATTCAAAGGTGACTACAGTGAACTCTCTTTTGGCATGCAAAGAAAAAAAAAAAAGTTGTTCAAACAGCAAACGGTTCTGTGCGTGCATGTGTTTATCTCACCTTCCTCAGAGCCTCCTCCTCTTCCTGACGTTTCTCATAATGTGCAAAGTCATCAAAGATTGAGGTGGTATGCTTGTAAGTGGCGATTATTTTAAGCACTTGTTTGGCCTTCTCCAGAGGCACTTCCTGAGTGTCCCTGGAGTTGGTCACTGGCTTGTTGTCATTGTTCTCCAGCCGAATATGACGCAGCTGGTTGTTGGGCACGTCTTTGATGAAGACCCACTTCACCTCAAACTTGCCCTTCCACTTGTCCTGAGACCAGACCCCTGCATAGGCATTGTAGTCCACCGGTGAGCGCATTTCAGCCACGCCACAGAAGTGCCCACTGCCGTTGACACTGAACAACAGATACAGGGGGCCCTTGTTGCCCAGAGAGCGGAAGGCACCATCCAGACGCTTGTTGCCGTGTTCTGTGCTGCACCAGATGGAGTACTTGATGGAGCGGTGGATGTCGTCTTCGGAATAGCTCTTGATAATGAACACGCGTCCGTTTTTCAAGTTCCAGTCAAAGTCTTTGGGGTTGTAGTTGTTGAGGGTGCGGAGTTTCTCCAGTACGGGATGCACTTCTCCAGAGCAAGGGGAGGCACTCAATGGGACCCCGCCACCAAGACCAAAGCCCTCGCCACGGTTCCTGGGAGCCAACCAGCGGTTGGGGGGTGGGCCAGGCTGCTGGGGTTGTTGCTGATGAAGGTGTTGTGGGGGACCGGGCTGAGAGGTGAGGTGCAGGTGTGGGGGCCCGGGGGCTAGAGGATGGGGATGTTGGGGGGACTGAAGAGACTGAAGCTGGAAGGGCTGGTGTTGGTGTTGTTGGTGTTGGTGTTGTTGGTGTTGGTGTTGTTGGTGTTGGTGTTGGTGTTGATGGTGTTGATGTTGTTGGTGTTGGTGTTGGTGTTGATGTTGGTGTTGGTGCTGAGGCTGATGGGGCAGTGGGTTCTGCAGTAAGGGCTGGTGCTGAGTGAGGAGGGGCTGCTGCAACAGAGGCTGCGGGGGCATCATAGTCTGAGCTAATGGGGGCTTATTTAGGGAGCCCTTATCGTCCCAAGTACCAATATTCATATTGTGCTTTATGGGGGGTGGGGGAATTGCAGCACCGCCCCCCATTCCCATGTTGGCTTTGGGTTTGACCTTCGGCTGTGGTTTGGCCGGCTTCTTGGCGATGGCTGCCCAGGAGGCTGGTTTCGGTGCGGACGAGCTGACAGACGGAGGAAGGCTATTGGCCGCCATGCTGCTCATACCTGCCGTGCCTCCCAGGGGTGAACCTACGGTTTTAGTGACAGCTGCCACCATGTCCGTACCCAGTTTTAACCCTGTCATACCTTGTTCAATGCTGTTCAGCACTGGAACTTTACTAAGCTGGGTGTCACTTCCAAACCCTGCCTGTCCATCTGTAATAGCCCGACCCAGTGAGCTGGGGGCGTACCCATAGCTGTTACTGTAGACCGAGCTCTGTGTGGACTGACCCTGAGAGACGCTGGTACCCCAGGTGGAAAAGTCTGCATTACCAGGGAAGAAGTTGAAACCATGCTGGCCCAGGAAGGGAGGTGTGTTCCCCAGGCCACCTGGCTGGCTGAACACGCCGTCCGGGATGAAATGCGGTTCGCCATTACTCATCTGTCCATAGGTAGTTAGGTAGGGCATCGGGGGGTCTCCTGCTGTGGACCAAGCAGCTTCTCCAAGAGAGTAAGGGAAACTGATTGATGGAGCATAGTAGCTTGGCATGTAGGGGTCAGACATTGGTGGATAGCTGTTATTCTGTGTGGCAAAGGGAGACAGACGGTTAATGTACTATAATGCAAAGCTACTTAATTAACAAATCTAGCATGATGACAATACTTAAAATAATAAAGATAGCCTGTGTGTTGAATTAAAAGGACATATATCATATTTGAGAACAAACAAACAAATAGCCAAACAGGAATGACAGTATTTCTAAAATAACTAACTGGGAATTAACGTGAAGTTATAACATCAACACTGGTTCTGGGTGTTTCCATTGTCATATTTCAGTGTTACCTGATTTGTCTGGCCGCTTAAGTAAGGCTCAAAGTCATCATCGTTTACTCCATCCTTTTGATGCATTGATCCGTTTTGCACTGAGAAGACAGGACATGAACTTTATCTTATGCACCGAGCTGAAGCACTGTGGCCTTCAAGGCGACATGTTGACACAGTTTGGCATGAAGAGGTTCACTAAAACATGACAAGATCTCATGGTTGTGTAACATTAGGGGCCACACAACCACAACTGCAGTTTCAGCTGCAGCTTTTAAAGCTCAATCACCAATCGTAGCATGTGAGCTAATTGTAAAATCAAAACAGCTGGCACAGCCAGGCTGATCAGCGTTATTTTTGAAAAAAGACCCTTTTTTTAAATACCACTTACCTTTATTTCCTTGTCCTTTAGGTCTCTGAAAGAAGATAAAAAATAGGTGAGACTTGTCAGATCACGGCAGAAAACAAGAAACAGAGAGAGAGAGAGAGGGAGAGAGAGGGAGAGAGAGAGAGAGAGAGAGAGAGAGAGAGAGAGAGACGGCTGTATCCTGGTCTGAAAAATAAATCAAACGATCGCAGTAACCTTTAAGTTAAAACCCTCCGGCCGGATGTTAACATACAGGTTGTTATTGAGCGGATGTCAAACACATCCAGTAAACGCTGCCGCATTGGCAGCCGGCTACAGCTCTACAGTCGGCCTACATACACAAAGCTAACAGCTATCACACATCCGAGAGTTTTTTTTCAGCGACACACCACAAGATCAAACTGTTGTCGCTAAAAGTTTCATTTCGCCGCTAATATCTGAGATGAGCTCACACCGACCTGATCGACTGTGGTTGCAGACATCCTCTAGGAGCCGAAAACTGATCGCTGTTTGTGAGACTGTCCACGGCTTCCCCCTCTCTCTCTCTCTCTCTCTCTCTCCCTCTCTCTCTCTCTCTCTCTCTCTCTCTTTCCTCTCCGGTGCTTTCCTGGCTCGTCTCTCTGTTTGTCCAATCACTCTGTCGTGGGTACAAGGCGGTGTTTTTCCTCCCTTTAGTTAAACCCGGTGAAAATTGCGACTATGAAGGTTTCGGTGAATGTGTCGGACCCCTGCCCCACAGATTTGGTCTTTTAGACAGTCAATCTGAAAGTGACTAGTGTCTTACTGGAATATCGCTCTTCATATTATTCCACAATGGCGGACAGGCTTTTTTACTCCCGCTTCCGTTCCGTGCTGCTGCTCCGTGACCTTCCGCCTGTGACGCTCCGAGTCATGTTACAGTCTGACACATGACAGTCACTAAAGCACAAGTTCCCACAGACGTTCATTATGAGTCTAAACAGAGATAGGCTGTTTAACTGAAATGCTAATAGTGTCTGATATTAAAAAATAATTGTCACCACTGCGTGAAGGAGTTAATACACGCCGAAAACAAACTCGAATTTAATGGAGGTCAATGGATGAATTTCAATGTGGAAAAAAAATTATTACATTTAAAATAATGAAATAAGAACAAATGTAAGCATGGATCAACTTATGATGCAATGTTTTCATTTTTCTGCTTGCATTATATTTGTCCCACCTTAACCAAAATGCCTCTATATATATGCATGATAATAAACTGTCTAAAAACAATGGGCCAATAAAATAGAGCCTTAAGCAGTGATTCCCAAAGTGAGGGTTAGGACCCCCTTAAGGGGGACCACTAAGGGGGTCTTAAATTGCATTCTGACAGAACTAATGAACATTTAGAATCATTTAAAATTTTGTTTTTTACACATTTGTGTAAAAATATATAAAAAGACGCATTTCACTTCAAATAAAAACATAACATTAAGTGAAATGTGTGTTGGTAACCTATACTGACAATGTATGGAGGATAATCCTCCAGGCGGGCGGCTCAGGTTCCTACATCCTTTGTTGTGTTGTTATGATACTTAAAGTAACATGTACATGCATTCTTTTGTTAATGCAAGAATAATGCTACTCTCAATCTAAATACATCCTGTACCTCTGCTCCACAGAGCTGTGCTGTGGTTCCTTAGTAATGAAATGTTCCTGCTCGTTGAGTCAACGACTCACCGCTCCTACTCTCGCGATAGTTCCTCAGTGGGTCGAGGAGCAGTATGGCAGCCGTAGCGCTGAGGTCCTGCCGCAGAGGACTTTCACAAATTTCAAGCAATGGAGGGCTGGCTGCTTTGTCTTTTAAGCGTCTTGAAGGTTTGTTAAAGTCTCCGCTTGGCCGTAATGAATTACACTACGCTTGAATTTCTTCCGAGGCTGTTAAAATCACCGAGCAGGGGGTGTGGCTCACAGACTGCGTCGTCTTACAAAATTTAGGGCAGTTAACGTCGCCGTGTTTGCGCATGTGGTGTGCACGTCTAGGCTCTTTCTTTTGGTATTTGAGAACATTTCGACTTTAATTTCCTGAACCAAGAGAGTCAAGTTGCCTTATTTCTTATGGTCGGTCTAAAAAACACACGCTTGTAACTTGCCTAAGATGCAGTTACTAATATGAAGGGGTGTGCTTACATCCAGCTGCACATTGAGTCCTTTGCATAACATGTTTAACTAAAGCAGTAATACTAAGTTCTGTGTCAACCAACAGGTAGGAGACACAAGTCCACAGTTCAGTATGCTTCACGACCAGACCTCCCCAAGCTGGCCTACAGAAGGACGAAGGGGAAGAGTCCAGGAGTGGTCTTCCTCCCTGGATATGGCTCCAGCATGAATGGGCAGAAAGCTGAGTCACTGGAGGAGTTCTGTAGGTCACTGGGACACTCGTATCTTAGGTAAGGCATTCAAATTAACCTCTGAAAAATCATCCATGCTGACACTTTGTCCTGCAAATAATCTTATAAACCAGAATATATGATGTATAAATCCTGGATGATTAAAGTCTTCAGTTGTACTTTTATACACATCCAACACGCCGGGTGAACATGACAAAGGTTGCATTGATCATTTGATAATAATAAACTGAATATATTCCTGATACTCAGAGAGATGTATTCTACCTGCATCCACAGTTGGTCCTTTGAGTCAGTAAAAAAAAAAACATGAAATGCACTGTTAATGCTTACAAAGGAGCGATGGCTTCAAGGCTGTAACTGATGTGGAATATTTCAAATCATTATAACCATTTTAAATCTATTAATGGCATGGAATAGACGTTTATTCATTATAGTGAGTACTCAAAAATTATTTCCACATTTAGTGGTATGAGAATTATTAAATGTACTCAACATGTCTAAAACAAATTAAATCTGGATTCTTATAGTTTGCCTTTGTTTTACCCTCTGATGCCTATTGGCTGTTCTATTTATGGTTTTCAGGTTTGACTATACGGGACATGGGGCCTCAGAGGGGGTGCGAGCAGAAGGGACTATTGGTACATGGAAAAAAGACGTCCTCTTCGTGTTGGATGAGTTAGCAGAGGGGCCACAGGTAAATATGTTTCTTCGGTTTATGCCCCTTTGGAGGTGACTGTCTGTCAGCAATCAACAAAGTTATCAAAACTTTGCTCGACAGGGATGAAAGGTGAGAGTCAACTCCCATTTAGAAGAGGTTCAGATTTACAACAGGTTTGGATCTATGTGCAGTAGAAATAGTAATTTAAGAACTCCGGGTCTTTGTAGCCAACATTCTCCTGGACTTTAGTGTGAGATTTGGCATGAAAAGGAAGCGAGATGAAATAAATACAAAAAGACACACCTTTTCAATGTGGCATCAATTTCAACATTATGGGGGTGTAAAAAGCTGGTATTGTGAGTGGACATGGTCCCCAGGGTTCGCTTTGGTGGAGGAAGGGCAACAGTCTGTGCGGGCATCACCAGTCAGTGAAAAAACGGATTTGGGGATTGATTCTGCTCATGGACGATAGTGTTCCACCACATCAGCCTGAATTGTCACAGCTCGACTTCAGGAAGTGGGAGTGCCTCATATGGTATGGCCATCAATGTCCCCTGACCTGAAACCCATAGAACACGTGTGGGACCAGCTGAAGCAGTGACTAGATGCTCGTACACCACCCCCTCGTGACCTGGCAGAACTGTGTGAAGCACTGGTGGAGGAGTGGAATGCATTCCCTCAGAACAACAACATGAGAACAGTTATTCTAAAGGAAAGGGACCTCAAGTGTCTTTTATGATATTTTCAGTGGTTACAGGAATCTACGCTTTAAAAGTGTGTATAAAATGTTTCTCATCTAAACTTACCAAATAATCAACAAGAGCTTTATGGAGCCTCATTCATCAACATCTTCATTTAGGTTCAACCTACATCAGATTCATAACATCTTCTGAAACAGTGGAACTGTACTACCTGTTTTCTGAAATTGATGAATATAATTTCCCTATAAACTTGTGCATGTCCGTCTTAACTAACAAGAGAAACGGGCCCTTTTATGATGAGAATGCAGAGCAGAGTGCATTCAGCACACACACCCAAGGTGAACTTGATAGAAAACAGATGTCCAGAGATGTAAGAAATGCCCAAATTAAAATGTTCAAGTGATGGATACCTGCATGGCATGTTAGAAGTACTGAAGTTATTCTAAAGAGGATGTTGTGCTGCTCAAAATGAAACCCAAACAGGCTAAATAATCACATATTTATTTGCATCAGTAGATACACTACACTGTATGTGACTTCACACAGATACGTGACATTTTTTTCTTGTTCCGACAGCACTGTCCTCAGAAATATACATAACACTACAGAACAGACACCAGATAAAGAGTAAAATCTGACAAAGGTACAAAGATAAAATATTACCTAAGTCCCAGCTTTATATTCACGATGAAACATTTTGCAATACTGAGTCGACCGCATTTCTATCATGTATTAATAAATGTTAGTTTTTAATATAGAAGTGCCAACTGTAAGAAGAACACAATAAAAGCTCCATGAATGGGGCTCATTAAGATCTAATTTCAAATCAAGAACAGGAGTGAAAATAATTCATTGAATTTTTATGTTGTTGTTTTTATGTTCCACCATTTGTCCAGAAGATGGCACTGTGCTACCATATTTATGGTATCATAAGTCTTCTTCTGCCATGATTGTTCTGCATGAGTCTGGATTGTGTTCGGGAGATGTTTTCTTGACAAGAGTCCGAATACAAATGAACGATAAGTTGGTTGATGTATTTTGTGGTGTTGTATTTTTTTAGATAATTGTGGGTTCCAGTATAGGCGGGTGGCTCATGCTGCTCGCAGCCATTGCAAGACCAGAGAAGACTGCAGCACTTGTTGGCATCTCCACTGCTGCTGATCACATTGTCACATCCTTCAACGCTCTTCCTCTGGAGGTACGAATAAAGCAGATTATCACAAATATTAATGTATTTGTATTTAAAGCTCTCGTAGTGTTTTCATTAACAGGTTTGTCTGACTGTGATTTTTTTTTTTTTTTCATGTTGAATGCACAGACGCGCAAAGAGTTTGAGGAGAAGGGGGAGTGGACAGTGCCCACCAAACACTCAGAAGAGGGTTTTTACAAGTTTAACATGGACTTTCTGAAGGAGGCAGAAAATCACTGTGTGCTCCAGAGTCCCATCCCCATCACCTGTCCAGTACGGCTCATTCATGGGCTCAAGGACGAGGACGTCCCGTGGCACATCTCCATGCAGGTTGCAGAACGCGTCCTCAGCCCTGACGTGGACGTCATCCTCCGGCGACACGGCCAGCACCGCATGTCTGACAAAGATGACATCAAGCTCATGGTCTACACTATTGACGATCTCATAGACAAGCTGACCACTTTGGTCTGAGTACAGGGCGAGGGAATGAGCTTCAGAGGTTGCTGAAATAAAGACAGAAAGACTTTGTTTACTTGGAAGTCAACCTTCAAGAATTTACCAAACAATGGCACGTGTCTCCGCCAAATACCACCTTTTATCTCCTCGTACTTCATCTGTCATTTCAACAATCCGTTTCAGTGCAAACTACAATGAGGGGAGCTCTCCTGTTAGCTCTTCCCCTTATGTCTTCAGGTAGCATTTTGTATGTGTTCCACGTTAATATACAGAGTGTTATGTTGGCCTTTGTTAGGGCTTCTGTTGCTGCTGTGTACCGCTGTTCTCATCGTTTGACTGTTCTTCCCTCCCTCTTTACTTAGATGCATAGTTTTCCTGTGCCTTTTTAAATCACTTTTCAACTGTTTTGGCCAATAAAACCTCTGCACATTACGGTGCAGGTGTCAGTCTGTTACCACAACACAATCATCTGAAGAATCTAAAAGTACTAGAGGAAATTGAGAGCTGTAGGGGAAAAAAAGTGTCATTTTGCATCACATGAAGAAAACTTCCAGGCAAAGAAAAACATATTTTTCCTCGTCTCAGGGCAAAATGAGGGTTGGATTCACGACCATTCAACACTGCTACCATGTTTTTAATGATGCAAAGCTTCATGCAAATGAGTGAAGTATCCCTTTAAGATCTCAAGTGGTTTGTGCATTCTTAGGTAATCCGTTTATTTAACATGTTTTTTTTAGGAATCAGGATATTTCTTTCCTGCAAATCCAGATTGAATAGCTACATGTAAACAGAAACTATTAGCCACACACACAAGCATGGCAACATAATGAATAGCTCTATATAGTTAACTTCAGTGCGTCCATGTAGGGTTTATTTTTGTTAACCGATCACCCTGTTACATGACTCCTCATTCATGTGGCCTTTAGCCACAGTGAGGCCTGCAGAATGGAGCCACTTGACTGTTGATTATTAACATGTAATTGGCCACGAGCTGCAGTGTGCTCAATGGGGCGAAACCAACCACTTAAGTCTCCCAGATCTACTTAACTGCAGCGCTGACCTTTAACTCGTGCTTGAGCTACGAGGCCAGTGATGTTTTTGTGTCAAAACTAAAATCAAAATCAATTTATGGGAGCATTCAGGATGACAGTTTGAACATCAGCAGGAGAGATAGTGTAAAAAGACATTGCACAGGGTGATGTCTTAGAATATATGTCGATATAGTTTAACGTAAAGTAAGATTTTACAGCAACTATCTTTGTGAACCATGAGATGGTGTATTAGTAATACTACACTGTATTCATTTTCTTTTTTCTTCTTTCTTTCTTTCTAAAATTATGCAGTGTTCACCACAAAAACAAACCCTCCTAATTCAGTAGAAGAAGATAAATGAGTCCTATCTCTGAAACTACATGAAATCTACTGTAAGTTGTATGGACTGTTTTGTGTAGAAACCGTTAAAAAAAATCTATTCTAACTGGAGAAGAAAGACAAACATGCTACTAAAATTGGCCATTTTTCATGAGGCATTTTTTTTTTTTTTTAAATATTGTATGCAGATGCTTAATAACCCACATTGACTTTTGGATGTTTTGTAACAGGATTTAATCAATTTGGTATTGTCTTGTTCCTTGGTTTGCTGATGCTCATTTAATGCTGCAAAGCTGAGCATGCACTATACTGACCACTGTCCAAAAGCGGTGTCACGTTGCATTTCGTATTGGAGAGTGTCTCTGGACTCCTCCTGGTAGAGCTGGCATATAAAAGCAATGACTCGCCCCTCCCGGACAAACTGGACCCAGCCTGCGCCCCCATGCGCCTGTGCTGCGCTTCATGGATGCTTCAGCACTTCAGCATCCTCAGCTCTTCCCAGCGCAGCGAAACTGAAACACGTTGACTGCACGGACAAATCAGACTCTTTTCTTTTTGGTAAGTGTACGTAGCTTGTATTGAGTGATACTGCTTTAAACACATGACGTACACTGTATAAAATGTTTAGGCAATGATAGCGATGCAGTGTCGCAGCGTAGTGATTTAGCTTTCCGCACTTGCCTCCTGGTTAGTTAAATGTTTTAACAAGCTGCAGAATGTGTGGCAATGTCATTGCTTTAATGGCGGGAGTTTTTTTTCTTTTTTCATTAACTAAATTTAACTGAAAGAAATGTCCCCAACAATTAATGAAGAGTTCACATTTACCTTATTCATGCGCCACAAGGGACTCACTGACGTCATCAAATTTAACCCAGTCAAGCCAATTGATTGAATGAACGCTTGTTTGTTAAAGGGCAAACTTTCTGCAGATACATTTGATAATTTAGTTTGCGTCATCGCCATGGTGATTGCCTACTGGAGGTCATAATTGCACCATCCTCTTACAGCCTGCCGGAAACGGGCTTGATTGTTGCCATAGCAGTCAGAGGGCTGGTCTCTCTCCTGTGTGGGACAGAAGCCAGGAGCCACACCCTTTGCTGCTACAGCATGGATGGGCTCTGCCATGTTCCTGGGCTGAGCTGTGGGGGACAGGTGCTTTAGAGAGGCTGAAACCTGGCTCTGGCTTTTCTTCAAACACAGACATGTTGTAGCCTATAAAAGTGCTTTAATACAGAAAAGTAAACAAAGGAGAAAAAAGGACAAGAAGAAGAAGAGTAGCCATTTATATTTACAAAATAACTTCTGAAAAAAACACCCTGCTTTGCTACAAGAGGA
This sequence comes from Symphodus melops, assembly GCF_947650265.1. Classification (NCBI taxonomy): domain Eukaryota; kingdom Metazoa; phylum Chordata; class Actinopteri; order Labriformes; family Labridae; genus Symphodus; species Symphodus melops. The sequence continues at coordinate 16,494,515 of NC_136704.1, forward strand.
ATTTTATGGTAATATTTTAACCATTTTTTAATAGAATGTAAAGTCAATTAAGCTTTATGTGTACCACGTGTTTTCTTCAAGCCTTTACCACACTACTGGAGAGTTGTGAAAGCAGCTATGGCGAACAGAGGTCCCAGCTACGGACTGAGCCGGGAGGTGCAGGAAAAGATCGAGCAGAAGTATGACCCTGACCTGGAGCAGCGGCTGGTGGACTGGATAGTTGCACAGTGTGGAGCAAACCTGGAGAGGCCACAGACAGGAAGACAGAACTTCCAGAAATGGCTTATGGATGGGACAGTGAGTAGCTGAACTACATAAAAATAGAAGTTATTGTTTAATTATTCAAGCTGAGACCGAGCAGCTCTGGCAAATTTGAAGAGCTGGAGGAAATGTAAAAAGTTTTTAGAGGATTATTCTTTTTTATTATTATTATTGAAAGTAGCCTTTGCACAATGTTTTGGTCCTCACATTACAAATGTAGACATTTTTACACTGAATCATTTTGGTAGTGTTGATGGGGGCAAAACACCAAATTCTGAAGTGGGAACCCTAAGCACTATAGACATAATAACTAACTAATTATGAAATGAACCCTGTATTTCCAGATAGTGCCTTCTTTCTTGATACTATAGCTGATGTTGGAGGAATCTTTCAAGGAAATTCATCAGAGACCAGACAGAGACGTCAATTTTTGGAAATGAATGAATGAATTTTATTTTCGTGTCATGCACACACTGTACCCAACCCTCATGGGCTTTTAAGACACCAAAAAATACATTGCATTATACATTGCATTGCAGTGGTAGTAACATTACATAGTATCATTACAAAGTTGCAGGTTCCTGGCGTAGTTAATTTTTTAAATCATGTTTTCTGCCTCTTTTCCCAGGCTTTACAAATAAAATCTGAAACAGGGAAGGTTCCTTTTTTTTTTTTTTTAACTGGAAATAAAACAAGTAGCTAGACAGAGAATAGTGCAATGCAGCTACAGAAAATATAGCATTTTCACTGACAGAAATAACTTACTGTATATTTGATGTCGGCTTCCTCAACTAAATCTAATCCATTTCTTTCTGTGCTCTTGGGGAATGACACTGGAAGAAGAGGAGGACTGAGACAGAAACATTAGCGAAAGCTGCTTCACCAAAAACATTTATTATAGCACTTAAGTGTGTAAATTAGTAGTTTGTGTCTGTGAAAGAATGGTTCTTTCTTTTTTATCAGTGTCAGTTAAGATCAAGCTTCATATTTCCGACTTCCTGTGTCCCAGATCCTTTGCAGGCTCATCAATAGTCTTTACCCAAGGGGGAAGGAGCCTATCAAGAAGATTCCAGAGACGCAGATGGCCTTCAAACAAATGGAGAAAATCTCTCAGTTTCTGCAAGCAGCTGAAGCTTACGGGGTCACAACCACTGATATATTTCAAACTGTGGACCTCTGGGAAGGTGATTTACCCATGATTACCCTGCATGTAGTCCTGGATTAGCCTCATTTCTTTCATTGTAGTTTTTACACTTAAAAGAAGTTTTAACAGCATGTCATGACAACATTCTCCATTATTCTGGCTAAAGGAAAGGACATGGCAGCAGTTCAGAGAACCCTAATGGCATTGGGTAGCGTGGCTGTCACTAAGGACGATGGCCATTACAGAGGAGACCGAGACTGGTTTCACAGGTAAAAAGAAACTCTTACAACTGCATACCCATTGCGCCAATGTTCCTCCACAACTTTTCATAACCGTTCTACATCATTTATAGGAAAGCCCAGGGTTATCGGCGAGAGTTCAGCCAAGAGCAGCTCCGCCAGGGCCAGAGTCTGATCGGCCTTCAGATGGGCAGCAACCAAGGGGCTTCCCAGTCTGGTATGACCGGCTACGGTATGCATCGTCAGATCATGTAGATCACTTACTACAGTAGCTAACCTGATCCCTTGCTTCCAAACTTTAATTTCTACTAATACCTCCAAAACTGTAACCTCCATATCCTTATTTTGCACCTGCTATGTGAACCTCGATTTTCCTGGAACTGCTGCTTTCCTAAAAAGAAGGACTTGTAAAATGATGTCATATACAGTAGATCTCCTTCTTCCAGCTCTCTTCCCATTCCTGTCCTACCTTATGCCATGTGATGTTACTTCATGCTTATTTTTTCTCTGGTAATGTAATGTAATTTCAAAGACGCTCTACAACATTTAGGTCTTAATCTAGAGAATTTAAGATAAAATCTCTATACGAAATAAGCCATCAGTGTTATACTGTACACTTGTTAAATCTGGAAAAATGTTGCAGCATGTTGTTATTTATTTGTACATATGTATACATTTGTTTCCATTTATCACTGGTCATTGTGCTAGGATGGTAGGTTACTGTGTAATTATTTAGCCTTAAATCTAATGGAACTCAGTGACAGATGATGCCTCTGCTGTCTTGTCTGTAGACTTGTTGCAGTATCCTCTGTAACCAAATCAATCTCACGTTGTGCCTGGTTATGGGACTACAGAGACTGGGTCCTGATTCAGTGTCTGCAAATTCTAAATGAGTTTCATTCATTCTGAGCCATGTTCTTGTTATTAGTTTTTTTAGATTACATCTTTGTCCATTTTGTGTCCTAGTACATAACTGAACAAGTCTGAAAGTCACGTTTCTGGATAAAGTCATTGCTTGAATGTGCACTTTAATGTATTTCCATGTTTATATTTTTGAATATATTTGTATCTGGAGGCTTGTGACAAGATTAATTGAACAATAAAGTATGTGAACACATATTTGTGTCTGTCTGTATGTCTGTGTAATACAAGCTGGGTATCTTGATAATCAGGAAGTATGTAAGTATATGCTGTGTGCAGAGTTTTTTTCTTATCTTGGTTTTATGTTCCAGCTCCTCCCTTGTGCCCATCCCTGCTGTCTCTCCTAACTGTACACAATCTAATAAAGGGGCAGCAGCAGCATAATGATTATGATGGTTCCTCTACCCATGAAACCTTACTGAAGCTTTGAACATCAGATTGCACCTTTGCGGTGCGGGTAAAGCAAAACACAGTCACCAATACTGTCAGAAAAACTACATTTGGTTGTGATACTTACCAATAGCTCTGTGTTCTTCCATTTTATGTGTGCACCTTTTGTGAGCCTGTGTTAATTCACTGGCCTAAAGTCCACTTTAAATATGCACTGAAATCCTTTCAGCATACAGACACACTGAAGGATACAATCATTTAGATAAGCAGAGACCTTGATTGAGGCATTGCTGGCTAGAAATTCGAACAAGGAAAGGTCAAATTTTATGTCAGTGATCAAGTTTGTTTTGGGTCAATTCCCTCTGATGGTTGGCATTTAAAGAGTAGTTATAAGAAAAGCATGCTTGAATTAACATTTTAGCTAGCTATTATCATTCAATTGCTAAACAGAGCCTATCACATTAAGATTCTGTCCTTTTAAATTGTGATAAAAAAAAGGCTTATATTTATTTAGGTTATCCAATCCTGAAACCAAACCCCTTTTTAATTAACAGTTTAAGATTTGTATCTTCTTCACTCTCGATATTTAGTGACATGCTATGATTTGTTTCGATCCAGTATCCTTTTTTGCCTGACTGAACAAGAAGGCAGCATATTAGAGTGTGGCCTTTAGTATGTCTGGCCTGCACATTCAGCTTATTATTAGCCTGAAACAGTCTAAAGAGGCATGTGAAAGGGCACAGGTGATGTGTAACTGACCGACTCAATAAGTAAGCTGAAAACACACTCAGACCAATGGAATGGCTCTGAGGATTGAGGTCACTTTTGTCCAAAGTTCTTGTCCAGATTATGTTTTCTTTGGTTGGTGTCTTAGTCGTCACTGAACTTCTTGGCTTTGCCTGATAAAAAAACAATTTCGACATTCCCTTTCTGAGTATTTGCTTTGTGATAAAGAAGCAACTTTATGCACACTTTTGGATTTCCTCTCTGAACGTTTTTGTAATTTTTTAGTTTTGTCAGACAGGTGCCTCTGGCACGATGTTGCAGACGAGGTTTAAGGTTACTTTTTTACTCCTTCTATTAATTGCCAGGTTTGTTGCACAGGAAGAAACCCAAAATAAAGGCTGTGTTTGTGGATACCCTGGAATTCCAGGGGACCCTGGACATAACGGAACACCTGGCAGAGATGGCCGAGATGGACTCAGAGGTGAAAAAGGGGATCAAGGTAAGTGGAATAAACTTCTTTAGAACTTGACGTCATGTCTATTTTTCTGTGTCTAAGGGTTCAACTATGTGATTGATATCAACAATCATTTATGAAACAAAGGTGAAACAGGACCTGTTGGACGACCAGGCAGTGACGGCCATCGAGGAGACAAAGGGGAGCCTGGTAAGTATCCTCTGAATAATCAGACAGATTTGTAAAATGCCAAATACCCCTACCAACTACGCTTTACATGCACTTAATGTATAACAGTTAAACAGTGTTTTGGCTTATCTGGCTTTGTGGAATATGTATGCACACTTTGCCTTTAAGGATTTTGTTTGCTTGTCATTTACAGGTGAAGTTGGCCAAGCAGGGCTCAAAGGAAAAAAGGGAGATAATGGAGAACGTGGTTTCCCTGGAAAAATGGGGCCCCAAGGAGTCCAAGGGCCCACTGGATTGAAAGGAAATAAGGGAGAACTTGGGCTACCAGGACCCCAAGGACATAAAGGGGATTTGGGGCCTCCTGGACCAGAGGGTCCCAAAGGGGAGATTGGTCTTCGAGGTGACAGAGGCATTCAGGGACCATTAGGCCCTCCTGGCAGGTCAGGGCCTAAAGGGGAAATTGGTGTTCCAGGTCACAAAGGCAACATTGGTTATCGTGGTGAAAGAGGGGTTCGAGGGGAGAGAGGTGATAAGGGTGAGAAGGGAGATTCTTTAGTTATCTCTAAAAGCGCCTTTTCTGTGGGACTCACAGCTTATTCTAAACTCCCAGCAGCTAACGCACCCATCCGGTTTGACAAGATTATTTACAATCAGCAGAGTCACTACGATCCACAGACAGGAAGATTCACATGTTCTGCAGCAGGAGCCTACTACTTTACCTACCACATCACTGTCTTCTCCAGAAACGTAAAGGTCGCTCTAGTGAAGAATGGTGCAAAGATCATCCACACTACGGATAACTACCAAAGCAGCGAGGATCAGGCAGCAGGGGGCACTGTGCTGCACCTAGATGTGGGGGACAAGGTCTGGCTGCAGGTGGCTGGTGGAGAGCTGTCCAATGGACTCTTTGCTGATGAAGATGATGACACTACTTTCTCTGGGTTCTTAATATTTGGGGTCTAAATAAGGCATGATTACTACATAGGTTATTATATTATTGAAATTACGAAATCAGAATCAGTCAGCTGGATCAGTCAAACTTGAGTGACTATGCATTTTGCAGTGCTGGAATTAACGTCCACACAATAAATTCACTTAACTCATCTACTTGAATACATATGGTATTTGTATTTTACACGAGTATTACCACTTGATGCAAAAACTCATAGAATTTAGATGGACACATCTTAGTCTACTTTTTACTTTGGACTGCTTTTATTTGACTTGATGGTTTGCATGCTATTATTATTATTATTATTATTATTATTATGCTATTTTTCATCAATGATAATAACCAAATAATACAGGTAGATAATATAATACTGAATCGTCCTACAATGTTATGCTCATGGCCTTTCAGTATTTGTGATTATACCGATTTAGATCGATTTAGATTTAGTCCCCCCCCCCCCCCCCACCACACACACACACACACACACACACACACACACACACACACACACACACACAACGTTTTTTTTAATTGAATTGTATATTCTCCACACTCCACACGCCTTTTTTAATCAACAAGTGGTAACAACAAATTACATGTGATTCTCTGTAAGAGACTAGCTTAATAAAAACATTTAACAGATGACATTGAGGTTTCATGTTTGTCACGCTTACCTGCTTAGTGTGTGCTTTTAAATACACCCTGTCTATTGTGTTAGAATAAAGAGCAACATTCTTATAGTCAAGTTTCTTCCCCTGGTATTTGGGGATGGGCATGTACAACAGACATACCCGAGACATTAATTTTCACGGCATGATAGAGTGACATGACACGAGGAAGACGCTGTGACAACTGGAAGGTCCAGTCTTTTTTTGTCTTCAAAGAAGCCGCAGGAAGTCAGACGCTACATTGTCTTCTCCATTTTTTTTCTGTCAATGAACAGCGCTCCACTTTGGGCGGGGCTATTCCGTCACCGACTAATCTGCCTGCATATGATTGGCTGTCTGTAGAATGGCCACGCTGCGGTCAACCAGTAACCTCAAACCTAACCTTTAGAGACCCCGCCCCTTCCAAACACTGCAACAAGTGCAGTAAGGATGCTCGCCAGCCCACTCCTCCAAGAAAGACCTCTTTTCACTGGAGTCTAAAGCGAAAATTTAGAGCTTTTCTTTTGCAACTTCCTATGGTTTTGGATAAGTCTGTACTTGTGTTTCTAACTTCCTTGACTACCACAAGTTTTGCCGGTCTACGAAAGCGAAATTTAAAACCGCAGAGCTTGCGCAATACAAAAGTTTTTTTTGTTTTTTTTTTATGGGTGAGCTCGTGAACTAGCTCAAGTCGCTAGCTCTGAGGAGTCAGCCAGGCGTTTGTCTCAACAACATGTTGAGGGGTAACTAGCAAGCAGAAACGGTGCACTTGTCGTGGTTCATGTAGCCTGCTCGACATGTTTCTGCGAGAAGACGAAGAGTGGAAGGCAGCAAGTCGTTGGACCTCAAAGGAACACAGACTACCTCACTATGGCTGAACAAGAAGCCACAGCTGCCCTGTTGATGTGAGAAAAGACTCACCAGCGACTATGAGCAAGGTGAGACACAATCATATCCTAGGAATCCTTCCAATCATTGATCATTTTGTTTTGTTGCAGTACAGTTGCAGTGATATTCCCTCCTGTTGTCTAATTTGAAACGGGACCAGAGGGGGTTATTGTAGTGCATTACAGCCGTGGTTGTTATAGTGATGTGGGAGATGCCAGGGAGGGAGGGGAGGGGGGGGGGGGGGGATTCAACTACAAAGAGCTTTATAGGCCGGAGAAAGTTAATTAATGCAGAAATAAATAAGCAGTTTTGGCCCTAAGTCCTCTGTGAGCTTTGCAAAGTTCTCGGTATAATCTCCTTTCATTGATCCTTGTATCAGATTCCCCTTTCATTCATAGCATTTTTCTTAGTCTTCTTATAGGACTCCACTCTCAAGTGCTTTGGCTTGTTTTCAGAGCTGCCCACATGGACTTAGTGCTAAAGTGTAAAGTCGGGATCATTTATTTGTTTGAGTGCTCTGCTTTATAGGGGATATTAAAAAAAACAGGCCTACGTCAGGTGTATGACATTTTGCTCAATGGCAAACAATATGTGAATGATTTAAACCAGAGAAATCTTGTACAACATAATTCCTCCAGTCCCACTCAACAGTACTTTGGATCCTGATGTTACATTAGTAGACTGAACTCTTGAGAGTCTCTCTTGGATTTAATGGTTTTTGATAAATGCAGCAGCCTCTTGGTTATTGTTGCACAGCTGTCAGGAAACACTGTTGACTGTTGACATGGAGGCTCAGTTTAGTTTTGTCCTCTCTAAGCCTTGTGCCCTGTGTGGTGTTTGATTTCTGTCCGTCTGTCTCTGTGACAGTCTACAACAGATCATGTGAGTATGTGGCTGCCTCCGTGAGAGAGGGGACACTCCCTGGTCTGGCCCGTACCTGTACTTCCCACGCTCTATAGAAAGAGGCGTGGTGATTCTCAGTCTCCTTCTTCCTGTCCGATTAAAAAAATGAGGAACTAGGTCATAAACAAATATGACACTTTAACTCACAAACTGAACCTGTATCTTATCTGCTCACCTGATCCAGACTTGGGACATGTGGTCATGCCAGATTTCTTTGCACTCAAACAAAACACTTGATTACTGGCTATTTGTCTATGAAAGTTTACCACCCAAGAGAGACATGTTTCCTATACTGTTTTTTTTTTTGGTATTTTTGACCTTTCATTCTCAATTGACACCCTTGAAATGTAGAGTGCACAGAGGCCGAGTCGTCCTCTGCAGTTTCAGCCCCGGTGGGCTGTTTGCAAGCTTTGAGTGTCACTCTCCATCAGTGCTGAATAGCCTAGCTGTCTCCCTGATGAGACTATCATGTTTAGATTAAAACCAGCAGTTGACACACACTGGTAAAGCTCCTTTAATCAGATTATTACTGGGATGAAAGATGAATAAGCTAAACATTCACAAACACACATGAATGCATGCACTCTTGCCCCACACTCCTTCGGCCTCCTCTCTGCTTGTACACGGTATTGGGACAAAAACATTTTTATAAAGATTTAAATGTTTAATATATTGTAAGGTCAAGGTTTTTCTTGATCTCGTCAGGCGCTTTTATGAACAAATACAGGAACACGTTCACCTGACTGACAAAACTACGGGACATTTTTTCTCAGTTAGTGAAAATATGTACACTGAAGTTTCATACTGACTTAAGAAGCTGATCTGTTCTTTATAATAGTACATGGTGTTCATTGTGGAAGCTCTTTAGGAACGTTTCCTCACAGCTTTCATGTATACAAGTTGACGAGCAGGTCAGTGACAGTGAACAGAGGAATGGTTGTGTTCCTGCAGGGTGCTTGTGTCTGTCACAGTTAAGCCTGAGAATTGAAAATGACCGCACAGCTTCCTTTCTGTTGTCTTTTTCTGTCTGGGATCTCTCTAGTTATTGCTCAGTTCATTTTAGTCAAATGAGTTTTCATCCTAGCCTCTGGCAAGACATACCTTTTGCAAAGTTGAACTACGGGTAGGAGGCCACTTATCATTATCCATGTATGACTCCTTACATAACCGAATGGGATTTATAGCCAAACAGGAAGGGAGTCAATGATTGAAATGGGCTCCTCCCTGCTCTGCTCTGCGCATGCATGTGTGTTAGAGCACATGCACAGTGCGCGCACACACACACACACACACACACACACACACACACACACACACACACACACACACACAGATGTAGTCTGTGAGCCATGAGAAAGGATGCTCAAACTAATTGCACATGTGTTTTTGGAGTGAATTCTTTTAGCTCTTGTACACATGTTGGTATGGGTGCACGCTCATCCTCTTCTCCAGGAGTCTAATCTGAGGCAGGCTCCAGCTGGCTCCAATGTACTCCTGTTTGTGTGTGTCTGGGGGGGAGACTCCTCCCTGAGCTCTTAATTAACTCTGGACCAGGGCACTGTTTCCCTCCACAGTCAAACAGGAGGAAGAAAGAGAGCAGCAGCGATCTTGGAGCGGGTAATGCAGATAAAGGAAAGTTAACCTTTGTAAAAGTGATCTGCATTGACAGACAGAGCGCCGTGACATTAACACAACGTAAGTAATATTTGTCTGGATGCTGCAGAGCTGTTGAAAGCAATGTCATAGATACTTTTTTAAAAACTTGTTTAATATATAGTTTATTCTTATTCAGTTGACAGAAATGCATTTATTTATTTATTTAATCTTTTTATCTAGACTTTTGAGATAAATCAACAAAATGAATGATGATTTTTTTTTTTTGCATCAGTATGTCTGTCTCCTCTCACATTGAAAAAAACAACAGCTCCTCAAGCTTGGACTACTTACAGACTCAACAGTGAAACCATTGTGTCCATCAGCAGATTAGTTGATAGTTGATATTTTTGTCCATATTAAAGGAACGTATACATAATCTGACATACTGGAGTTATTACAGAGTACAGTCTATTACATCTGAATTGTCCATTTTTTCCAGCCGTAATTCTTATGTGAAATATCATAACTGCGACCTGCTCCAATCTGGTTCTGACTAACATCAATGCCAAGTCTTAGCGGACGCCAACTGGCCTGTGACAATTGGCGCCAAGCGCAGAGAGACGGCAGGAAGGTGATGAAGGATAGCACAGTTGGTAGAATGGCTGATGGCATGATGTGAGAATTCAAAACAAAAACAAGCTTCTCGAGCTGACATTCCTTCCCCATCTCTGATCTTTCTACTTTGATTATAAAAAAAAAAAAAACAATCGATCATGTGTGTTTTTCCAGTTGCGACTCGGTACGATTCCTCCGCAGCTGAGGAGGAGAAAGTACAAGAAGACAATTCAGCGTAGCTTTGAAAGCAGCACATTGTTCGCGAGGGGTGTTTACTGTCTGTCAGCAGTGGTGCTTGGCAGCGGCGGCTCTGTGTTTACATAAGTGCTCGGTGTGATGGAGCGAGCTGCTTGAAGTGACAGCAGATTCCACAGAGAGTTTGATTGAGAAAGCCCATCTGCTGCTGAACAGGCACGGGGACGGGAGGCATGGGAGTGTTCCAGGAGCCCTGCAACTCCCTGCACGTCAACAAAGGAGGAAGTGGAAGCGACGCTGCCTTCAGAGCTTAAAAAAATGACAAGAGCTTAATTACAAAACCTGAGAAATAAAAAATGTGAGTGCAACAAAACATTCAAGAACACAATAAGTAAGCAACAATGCAGTGCTATTTATTATTATTCCAGCAAACAAAACCTGGGTTGATGTTTGTTCCATAATAATAAGGTAACGTTTCTGTAAATAAACTGCTGAGATGAACTATTCTTCATGCAATTTGTCTGAATGCAAAAAACTGGCATGTAAAAGCAAAATATATTTGAGGGACGAATAGTCTGTAGAGCGAGAAATGTGCTATTACTTTCAGGACAAAGTCCTAAAAAGGCTTCACTGTGGGCCGTACTTGTACTCATGATTGAACTTTTGTTGCTTTACAGAGAGTCGGAGTCAAAGAGAAACCCTGACGCGTGATTAAAGTGTTTTTTTTCAGTCAAAACTGTAGAAAAAGTTAACACTATTAGCAGTGATGTGACGATTTACTCAACTCAGCATACGATTCAAGGCGCTGGGCTCACAGTCCGATTTCTCCCCCGATTTAGTTTACAAAATGAGGCTGAAGAAAACTAATGAGAAGACTGAAAACGATTCCTTTATTTATTTTTTTCTTCTTGAAAACACCAACACACACCTCAGATTCTCTTTGGGAGAGCGTGACTGCTTGTTATGAGGCCTGCCATGATAACGCCTGTTACAAACCACCGCCTCTGCTCTACAGCTGCTTATGCTCAAGATGTTACTGGGATTTGTTTTGCAGAGTGCCGATGTGACCCTTGACTCCACGATTAATCTTTACATCTCGAATTATTAGTAATATTTTAGCTTTTCTATTACATAGAGCTGTTACCTGTGTGAAAAGGATTTACTGGTATGAATAAAAAAAAAGAGAGAAATCAAGGCCCGCTTTTTATAACAGTAGAGCATGTAAGACTGTCTCACTGATTTGAAGAACACACAACCCTGAACATCACCTCGTCGACGCAATTTGGGGGAAACTGGGCAATTTATTTCATTAATCACAATGGATTAGTAAATTTCATTGCTTAGTCACGCTCGCAAAGCCCCACTTCAAAGGCTCAGCTGCATTAGCCACTGGCCTGAGACACACACACACACACACACACACACACACTCACATTAAGTTGGACATAGCACAACACCGCCCCTACCAGGGCCTCTGCTCTCCTGGGACGCTGAAATACAGCACCAAGGACAAATACAAAGAGGGTTTTTAGTTACAGATGTCTCACTACTCTGGACCCTGTGCACAGTGATGGAAGTGTCTTCATCTCGGCTTTAATGTGTCCTTTAGTTTAGTTTCTCATTTACATACATCAGGACAATGTTCTGTAAACGCACAACTCTCCATACTTCTGCTCCCTTCTTCTTTGACATGCTGTACGTCCTTCTTATGCTTTAGTACTATAATTATAATTTTTCGTTTAAATTCTGTTGTGTTTTGCAGGCAGAACAGAAGGACAGGATCTTGTCCACGAGCGAGGACCCTCTCCCGATCCTCCAAAACTCTAAAGCTGAGCCGCCGATCCGAAGCCGACCCCTCAGTGATATTTACCCATTCCACACGCAAGCGGATCGAAGTGAGGCCCCGTATCTCCTGTCTGGGTGTGGCTCCCAGGTTCAGCCAGTGACTGCAGGTCCTGATGAAAACAAACTGAACCAAATCAACTCGTCCGCCTGGTCCAATCCTGTGATAGGTCAGCCTGAGGGAAACCCTTACCCCACAAGAATTATGAGGCTTTTTTCTAACTCCAGGAAAGGGCCCGTCCCTGCTCATAGTCCATCCACTGACAGTCCCACCTCATCCAACGGCAGCGACTCTGGCCCCCAGTCCTGGTCAGGTCTTTCAGGACTGGGTGTTGTGGACTCCTTTAAAAAGCTCCGCTCCTCTGTGCTACAGGGTATACAGAGTAGAGGGACAATCAGCCAAGAGGGAGATCAAATCCCATATTCAAATCAGGAAAAGACTCATGACATGGTTACAGCTCGTGTCGGCCCTGATGCAACAAATCATTTGAAGTTTGCAGCAGGACAACATGTGTCCAACGGAGCTCACTCTGGCCAAAAGTTGGCCGTGATGTGTCAGTGTGGATCAGATATTGAGGACTATGATGATGACGAGACTGACGAAGGAGACGGTCTCTCGCGCAATACGCGATTTTCAAGGAGTATCAGGAGAGCGTACGGAGCGGGACGCATCTCTTTACTCGACACGGGGAATGGGAGAGTCGCAGGAAGAAGCACAAATGAAGAAGAAGTCGCAATCAGTCCGAAATCAGGTCAGACGTCGAACTCTCAAACAAGGATTACGAATCTGAACACAAATGTGAAGATGCTGAACAGACTGAGCAAAAGCGCCGAAAATATTCACATATTTAAGGCACCTTTCAGGCGCAAGGCAGCTGCTCAACGACCTCAGTCTTCTCAGGAAGAACCTCCGAGAACTTTCCCGTCGAACGAGGCACCAAGCATCCAGAGGAGAGCCAGTGCGTCCTCAGTGGACCTCCACGGCCACGCTGGAAGAAAGCTCCCTGTGAAGGCCAAGGGACCAATGCTAAAGCTAGTAGGAAGCATGACTGATGTGACTGTCAGACAGAGGCAAAGTCCGTCCCCAAGCCCCATCTCTCCCTCCACCATGTCTTCCTTGAGCCGTCTCCATGACGACTACTCCCGCCGCGCGCCTTGCCTAACAGCCAGCGAGCGACAGCGGCGGCCCTCGCCCATCAGAGCGAGGGTCCTGTCTGCCGGACACAACCCTGTGGTTCATTCGCAGCCCGAGGTCGGCCTACAGCAGCACCAGGTCCTCATCAGCCCGATTCCTGCGGAGACGGAGCAGACCTCGGCCGGTACCTCTGCTCATCACCAATCACTGAGTCAAACCACAACAAGTGATTTTGAAAAGACTGCAGAATGTGATTCGTCTCCGCTGAACCATAAAGAGCCAATGCAAAATCAAGACGAGACTGAGGGCCAACTCGAGGTAAAAAAAGAAAAGATGTGATAAATCTACTGTGAAAGTTTTTCATTGGCTAATAAGCACTTTCAATGTAATGCTTACTCTTCCTTGTGACCTACAAAAGCTAAGTAGACCTCCAGATAGAAGATAAATATCTGACTGTCATCGCTATGACACACACAGCGTACTGGCAGCTAGAGGTTATGTTTACATATTTACCGGAACATTTTTGCAGTGATTTGGAAATTAGGTAAGGAAAACATTTTTCTGTAAAGGAGTCTTCACACGCGCATGTACAGACTCGATCAGCATAGAGATAAGACACTCCTCTTTGATTCTCGGCAGCCGCCCAGATTATCATGCAACATAAGGTGCTAACAGGTGCTTGAAGATAAAGCGGGCTCTTCTGTCGAATAAGTCAACTGCCTTGGCTAAAACTTTACATCGTAGTGTTTCTGTGAGCTGTCGGCTCACAGAAACAGGAGCCGTCGTGCGACGACACAAACGCAGGACGCGCGTGTAACAGTAAGAATGACATCAAGCTAGCCTCGTTATCTTTGTGCGTGATTCCTGCTGACAACAGGATCCAATGTACTGCAGCTTAAAGATCTGAAAGAGTCCCACGGGATCACACATCAGTTGCACCTTTATCATTGACTGAGAAACTTTGTATTGAGAATCATTAGATAACAGGATTTCTGTGAATCTTCAAGGAAGCCCGGACAGGGAAAGATTGAGTGTGTTCCTTTTCATCTTCAAACGGCATGATCATTGATGGATTGGCACTCTTCCAGCTGAATGGCATCGACCCTTGTCTGAGGAAGTGCGTGTGCGTTTGTGTGTACGCGTGTGTCCAAAGTCCCCTTCAGTGTTGAATAAATAATGGCGTAGGCATAAACCTCCCTCACTGTTCTTTCCTGTCACTTGTGCTTGATGAACTGATTTCTGCTCCAGTGAGGTCACATGCTCGAGCCAGCTGTTCTGTCCTTCCATGCACGCTGAAGGAGCAGGGTTAATGATTAGGCTTTGTTTATGATTAGTCGCCCTTGTGTAAAACAGCTCCATAGTCCTGTTGCGGTTTGAGAGCAGCAGCCCCCCCCCCACCTCGCGTCTGCCCCTCTCCACTCAAGCTGAAGCACGGCGGGTCAAAGTCCAGCACCACGAACTCCGGGCCTGTGACAGCGAGTAACATGCAGAGCATAAACACTTTTTACAGTGGCATGTGGATTAGTTTGAGACAAGTGTTTTACCTTTTAATGAAGGTTAAAAATCAGATTTGTTTACTATAGAAAGTGGCTTTTACTGGCCTCAAGTAAAAACGGAACTTGGCCTCGGACCCCGGCCAGTCTACGTTTTTTAAGTGTTCGTTTTTTTTTGTTTTTTTTTTCACAATGGTGCTCGTCCCCTGTGTGCCTTTTCAGTGTATATGCCGAGGAGCGGAACACGATCGAGAAAACCAAGAGGTGAGCTTTGAAGTCTCAGGCTGACGAACAGACTTAAAACAATGAGTAGCCATTCAGAATACTTGCCTGTTGCACATACAATACATTCAGACACATATGCAGTTTTGTGACATTTCACTGGGGATTATTTGTTTGACATTGATGTGTTTTGGGGTTTCTATTATTTTTGATTTGTTGAGCCAATCCCTGTTCAAACTCAAACACTCGGAGCAGTCAATCCAGCTGCTCACGAGAATCCAGATCAAGTTCATTGAAATGATTAAACTCTGATTCTTCTGGTGTTAAATTGACACTCAACTAAGGTATGTGTTCCTAATTGGAACTTTTATGTATTGCACTGTAGTTTTATGTTTCTGATTAACAGATGTTCTTCCCAGCAGACATGATGTTCTCGCCTGTAATCTCTGTAAACTACAGGTCATTGAACACAGCACAGTCAATACCTTCATCTTTATGAGTTTTTTTTCCCCTCTTTGATTCACAGTTATCAGCAGAAACACAAGAGTCAGAATCATTTCTCCAAACAGAGGATACCTCACCAGCAACCAGCAGCACTCCTGTCTCTCCATCATGCCTCTCAGAGTCTCCAACATCATCAACAGACGCTTCACCAGATTCAACAGAAACGTCCTCCATCAAACCCAGGAGGAGGAACGGGCGCCCGAGACCTCGGCCCATTTCTGATTACGCACAGCTCGTTTCCAGGAAGCACTCCATTCCCGAGGAAGTGGCTGAGTTGTGTTCCGATCACAGGACAGCAAACGCACCTCTGCACAAAAACTGCGGGGGTGACAACATCTACGGGAATGGAGAAAGCCTTGAGAGCTGCAGCGTGTCCAACGGAGACATCCAAGGGAGTAAGCAGCGGCCAATCTCTGTGATCGGAGTCGTGGACGCGTTTTCTCCTGATGCTGAGGAGAAAGATGGCCGCCTTCCTTCTGTAAGTACAAATCATGAGCTTTCCAAGATACGACTAAAAAACTGTCTAAAAACGCATCACCTTTTCATGACATTGGGAAGCACAGCATTTGTAACTTTTTTACATTATCAGTTGTAATGACTCTTAAAGACTTCACTTTTATATTCATTCATATTTACCGTAATATAAATATGATAAGGTAGAATTTAAAACTGTAGATAAGCAAATGTGTTACGATTGTCAATAAAAAGATTTTTAGGTTTCCACAAATAAACGTTAATATGTTTGGATGAATGAAGTGTAACAGGGCAGCATGGTTCGTATAGTGCAGGGTGTATACAGACGGCATGCCTTAACACAAAACACAACCAGGATATGAAAAATATACAATCATTAATGTTATGCTATTTGAAATTCAATTTAACAATATAGCCAGAATTAATCCAAATCTGACCGACCCCCCCCCCCCCCCCCCCAGCATTAATTATTCATATCCAATTTCCTGTACCATTCAGACCAGGTTCCTTTTTTTTCATCTCTTCATTTTTCAAAACAGTTGATCAAGTTCTTGGAGATGAGTGTTTTCAGTCTGTTTTATTACTAATACATGTTATTAAGTGTTGAAAGCCTGAGAGAGTTTGCTCTTTTTAAATGCCTGAATGTTTTTTTCTTGTCTTCTCTGCAGCCCCTGTCGCGGCCCCCCATCCCCTCCCACCAGGTACCCCCCTACAGAGCAGTATCAGCCAGGTTCCGCCCCTCCACCCTCTCCCAGAGCACCCCCATCGGCCTGGACCGTGTCGGACGGCGTAAGCTCCACAGAGTGCTCAGCGGTGAGAACCCGGGGTTGTTGTTGATCCCATATTTCAGCGTGAGGGAAAAGCTGAGTCTGGGAATGTCAACAAGTGTGCTGGAAGAAAATGCTGGCGTGGAGCCAGGCGCGGGCGTTGCCTTTGTCTGAGATTTATTTTCTGGATTGTAAAAAAGTTGGTTTTCAAAAGGTTTTTCATCTCTTGTGTGTGTGTGTTGAAGATGGCATGTCGGGGTGCTCGGTGACACTCGATGACAGCGTGAGTGAGGAAGAGGAGGGCAGCTTTGATGAGATCACTGACGGCACGCCCTTCCTCCAGCTGGGGGTGGAGCTCTCTGTGCTTAATGAGGTAAGGCTGTTGGGGGGAAAATAGTCACGTTGCAACACTCGTAGACGTCTTCTCCAACAGAAGTGTCTACATTATGATGCAACATTTATCTGTGTGCATGCTTGGCTCTCGTACAGCCGTGTCAAATGTCTTCATGTGTGCTTTCAAGATGTTTGGCAAAAGTTCAACAGAACTCACAACCGCCTCTGTGTCCGAAGTCTAGACGTAATCTAACATGTAAGACATAGGCTCATCCAGCATGTAATTGTATATTTATCTTGTTTGTGTGTGTGTGTGCTCAGTGGATAAGCTCTGGACACACAGTGTGTGCTGAGGCTCTCTGGGACCATGTGACCATGGAGGAGCAGGAGCTGGCCTTCAAAGCTGGAGACGTTATCCGTGTCCTGGATGCCTCACACAAGGACTGGTGGTGGGGCAGGGGGGCTGACAGGGAGGCTTGGTTCCCCTCCAGCTTTGTGAGGGTAAGTGGACTTCCTGACCTGTGTGTCCCACTCATGTTTGCTCTCAGGCAGCACAGAAAAGACTAACAAACTGGGTCCGCTCCAAACAAACCTCAGCAGTACTAACGGTGCTGTTTGTGGAAGAGTTCAAACCTCAGAGGTTCAACTGGTTTCTGTGGCAACCACAGCTGATTGACAGTTGAATCTTAATTAGGTGGCGGAAGCTATGGCGAGGTTACTTGATTGGCAGATGGGCATCTGCTGTGTAATTGCATGACGCTGAATCAATGTTGCAGAAAAGGAGCTGGTTAAACTTGCACATGTTGTTACCATAGTGATAGGATTAGTTTTTTGTAATTTAAGTAGTTTATTGTTCTTCCTTTTGTAATTTTTGCTGATTTGTATTTGTGATTTCACACAAATACGTCCTGATTTATAAACGTGATCCTGACTTGAAATGCTTTCAGTGCTGTTCAGGAAGTCATTGTGTGTGTGTTGGATGTGTTTCAGGTGCGAGTGAACCAAGAGGACTCGGGTGCAGAAAGCGTGGAGAGTGTAGCAGACCCAGCTCCCAGAGACACACACAGCACGCAGCACAAGGAGCAGATGAGAACCAATGTGGTTCAAGAAATCATGAATACTGAACGCATCTACATCAAGCACCTGAAGGACATCTGTGAGGTACATGCAGGAACTTCTGTTATATCTGCGCTGCTTTTGTCTTCCCTGTCCTTCCACTTGTAAACGTCAGAGTATAAAATCAATTTTGCGTTTCAGAATAAACTGACAAAAACACAAAGCATCTTATTTCAAAATGTTTAGAATCGCCCACCAGCACGTTTAGCATTTTCCATTCTCCACGTCAACATGATGCTTTGTGTTTCTTTCCAGGGTTACATCCGTCAGTGCCGCAAACACCCAGACATGTTCACTGAGCTGCAGCTGAAGACCATCTTCAGTAACATCGAGGACATCTACAGATTTCAGAGGCAGTTTCTCAAAGAGCTGGAGAAGAAGTACAACAAAGTGCAACCACATCTCAGTGAAATAGGATCCTGCTTCCTCCTGCAGGTGACGAGCACACACGCACAAACCACTCTAATATTCACTTCATCAATGTAAAGCCCATTTTATTTACACTATTTAGGAGCTCAGTTAACTTGATTTTATTGGCTGTTCTCAGGGAGAGGGCTTCTCCATCTACTCGGACTACTGTAACACTCACCCGGCAGCCTCTGCTGAGCTGCAGCGTCTCATGAAGTCAGGAAAATACAAACATTTCTTTGAGGCCTGCAGGCTTCTCCAGCAGATGATTGACATTTCCATCGCTGGTTTCTTGCTCACACCCGTCCAGAAGATCTGTAAATACCCTCTACAGCTGGGAGAACTGCTGAAGTACACCCCCAAAGACCACAGGTACTCCTCCATGAATTCTTCACATCATGATGCGTATTATACGAATTCATCACTTTTCTCATTTTTAGGATATTAAAAAAAAAAAACACACAACCTTTTACACTTCAGCTTACATATGAATTGAAAAGCAGCCTGCACTCACACATCCAGTTGATGAAATAATAAGCAGCATGTGGCTCATAGACATCTACGTTAGTTGTTGTTGCTATGGATGCAGTCAACTGTACAACCATGTGAAAACAAAGCCTTGACTTCATGAAGCACTTTGTTGTAGCACAACTAACTCAATGAAGCCATATTTAAGATATTACTTCCAGAATGTGTAACATTGCCTAATTTCATCGGACATTCATCAACCCAATAACTATGAGATGGTTGATAAGTCATTAACTCGTCTGGACTTAAGTTGACCGTGAGTTCATAAAGGTTTCAGGAAAGAAACCCTTCGGGGCCCCAGAGGTTTGATTACTTGTTACCCCATGAACCCTTTTCTCATTGGATCTGTTCTTGATTAATCGCAGTGACTACAGTGGAGTGAGTGAAGCATACGAGGCAATGAAGAATGTGGCGAGTTTGATTAACGAGAGGAAGAGACGACTTGAGAGCATAGACACAATCGCTCACTGGCAGGTGGCCATTCTGCACTGGGAGGTAATGATGAAAAATCACTAACAAAAAGTCGCTTGCGAATACGTAAACCAACCTTATGTCAAGTTTTAAATGAAACTCATCAATCACATCTGTGTTGCTCCAGGGATCCAATGTGTTAGAGCGCAGCTCAGATCTGATCCACTCGGGTGAGCTTACCCGAGTTATCAGACAAGGAAAGCTGCAACAGCGCAGCTTCTTCTTGTTTGACCACCAGTTGGTCTTCTGCAAGAAAGACGTCCTGCGCAGAGACCTGCTCCACTACCGTGGACGGCTGGACATGGACCAGACCGAGGTGCTGGATATGCCCGACGGGCGGGACCCAGACCTGGGCCTGTCCCTGAGGAACGCTATGCGGCTGCGCAACGCATCCACTCTGGAGTTTGTGTGTGTGCTGTGCTGCAGGAAGGCTGATGACAAACAGAGGTGGTTGGAGGCATTTGCAAAGGAGAGACACAGAGTCAAGGAAGACCAAGAAATGGGTGAGTTGTGTGGGATTCCTCTCACTCATTACATAATGTCAAATAAAGGTGAACAGGGTGAAATGAATGTTGGAAAGCGGGGATGTTGGTGCATATTTTGACCTGAAGGTGTCTTTGTGTTTGTTCTCTGGCAGGCATGGAGATCAGTGAGGAGCAAAGAAAACAGGCCATTGTTAATGCGCGAAGAGCCAAACAGGGGAAGAACAAAAGTAAGGAACTATTCAGCTCAGGCTGTTCTACCGCTCCTGATTTAGATTTGATTTTAAGTTTGTATCTGACTTTCACATTTATTTGATTTGTTTTGCCTCTTTACGTTTCAGCCATCGGTTACTCTACTTCTGTTCCACCACACAACACAAACCTCCACCCTCTTCACCAGCGTCACATCACCATTCCAACCAGCGTGCCTCAGCAGCAGGTCTTTTCCCTGGCGGAGCCCCCAAAACGAAAGCCTTATCACCTGTTGTACAGCATCACACGCAACGCCTTTTTCAGAAAATGAGGCTCTGCTCCCTCACCTTCTTTTCTTTCCTTGTGCATGTTCAGCACACCCCAAAACAGTCCTGAAGACTCAAAGAACACTCTGTTTTTCATGTGCGTTTTCCTGCTTGTGAATGTTTTATTTCTGTGCCTGCTGTCTTCTGTGTGTCTGTGTTTGTTCGCATTTCGAAGTATAGTGCCTTCCACTTTGAAAGAGGCATGACTGAAGTGTTAAATTACTGACTGTCCCTTTTGTTGGTTTGTTAAAGATGCTGCTCTCCCAAGAGACTCACACCCTCTTTGTCTTATCAGCTCCCGCTGAAAAGTGTTTTTTTTTTTAATGTTAATTATGACAAAGATGTATATTCCGCTTATTCATTGACAGACGTGATTTTAGTTCTTTCTCAAAGGCTGGACCCTTTTTGCTTCGAGTCTGTCAACTTTGAGCACAAAACGGTTGGAGGATAAATTAACTGACACTCACCTTCCCTGTTAACCCTGTAAATAAACTCTTGTACAAACATACCAAAACATTACTTCAAAAGATTTCTGTTTCTGTGTGAATGAAAAATCATTTTTTTACATGAAAGTCTGAACTATTGTACACTATGAAGTCAGTGATTCTATGTTAACGACGATAGAAGTTAATGAATGAAACATTAGCTATAGCGCTGGAGGAGGAACATGACCATCACAGACGACGCATTCCCTGCTGAAGGATCTGGTTTCACACGTCTGTCCCCTCGGCTGTGCATCTGAATAGTGTGCTGGGTGGTTACACACCGTTCTGTCGCCTGATGATTTTGTGCGTCAATTTTTCTTCTCGAGGGAATGGATCTTAAAAATCACAAAGCGGTAAATAGATGATAGACGCTTGAAGAGATGCCTTTGTCATGGGCACGGAAAGCGAGGAGAACAAGCCAACGAGGGGAGATGATGATTCTTCTCACCAGGATGCTGCCAGTGTGAGTACATCAACATGGAGTGGTCATAGTGTTATATTTATTGATTTTAAGGTGACATTTGAAACCAGTCAAATAGTTTTTATCAGGATTATAGCTTTCTCTCAGGATTAAACCTTGAAGATTGAATTGAGTTTAGATTAATTAAAATAAACGTTTTGTCATGTATCTTCATTAAATGTTGGTTTAACACATTAAACATTTTTTCCCGTGGGAATCTTATCTCCCGCTAACTTGTGATGGATTAAGTGACGCCTGCACAGTATGGGATGACACTGAATGAATAATACATGTGCATTGGGTAACTCAATGAGTGCACAGCACTGTATGGAGTTACTGCTCGTCAGGTATTAGCCTCCATAAGCTCCAGTGACCAGTTATGTGGGCCACTATCAATGGAGACTTAATATCACAAGTGGCAGATCTGCTGCATGTTACATTTTCCTTTGACTTTGAGTATTGATGTTCCCTTTAAACATTTATGAAAACTTCTACAATTAAAAAACTTGCTACTACTACATGTACCGTCAGGATTGATTTGCATATCGTTTCATCTACTGAACTGATAACTAGCTGACCTGTATAAAAAAACAGTGATACAAGGGGAAGAGTCACAGCAGGCTTCAGCTTTCTTGATGTCTCACTTTTATCATATATACATCCTCAAACATTGAGAATACATTGTGTGTGTGTGTGTGTGTGTGTGTGTGTGTGTGTGTGTGTGTGTGTGTGTGTGTGTGTGTGTGTGTGTGTGTGTGTGTGTGTGTGTGTGTGTGTGTGTGTGTGTGTGTGTGTGTGTGTGTGTGTGTGTGTGTGTGTGTGTGTGTGTGTGTGTGTGTGTGTGTGTGTGTGTGTGTCCTTTGTGGCTGTAGATTGCGGATGTGTCTGTGGAGTTGGCCACAGTGGACCACACTCTTCAGATGCTCCGCAGGATGTACAGGAAGACTCGACGGAAACCAAAGGGTCTCCAAAGGCTTTGGATTCGTCTGCTGAACATCCCACACCTTGCAGTCATCATCGCAGGTGTGGTGTTTGTGGTGGTGGTGATCATGTGGTCACTGCTGTGGGTGTTCATATGTAAGTGTCTGGATCTTTTATTTAAATGCAACAAATGTTTAGCTTTTCAAACCTGTTCCCAAAATGAATACCACCCCCACACCACTATTTTTAGCATTTAACTCTTTTTTTTTTTTTTGCAACTAATGTACTTTATATTAAGATTAAATTGTAACTATAAGTATTACTTAAAACTTTGTCTTGATTTCCTTAGTCCGCAGAGAAAGCAACAGTGCAGTGTATTTTGCCGGCATGTTCCGTGTTGCTAATGTGGAGTTCATCCCTGAGTACCGCCAGGCAGAGTCCCATGAGTTTGTATCCATGGCAAACAATATCCAGCAAGTGGTAGGCATCTGTGTTACACTAGCTGATCTCCTCTGAAGTCTTCGTGTTAATTGCTGGTGTCTGCTGTTGCAGGTGAGCAATGTGTACAAGATGTCTTCAGTGGCCAGTCTCTACAGGCAGGCTGTCATTTCAGACCTCAGGTACAGGGACTCGGTAAATCGGAGTTGTAATAAAGCTGATATTTTGATTTGGTTTGTGCGTTTGAATTCATTATCAAAAACCTCCACACCTCGTTTTTAATAGGCTGCTTTCTCTCACACAGTAACAACAAAGAAGGCGGTGTGCTGGTTCATTTCTGGATGGTGTTTGTAGTCACTCAGCTGAAGAGCGCTGCAGTGTGTGAGGAATGTGTGGGAGCCATATTTAGAGACTCAGTCCACACCAGCATGAAGAACAGGTCCTCTGTCGGCTATCTGCTGGGTATCCCAGTTGACATAGACTCCATCCTTATCAATGGTGCGTCTGAGTGCACAAACAAGCATCCTTATTTTTCTCATGTTCGCAGAGATTGATTATTGTGTCTTCATGCAGCTGTTCAGAGATCAGATTACGCATCAAATGGAGCAGGTAGGTGATACAGCTTGAATTCTAATCTATACTTGATGGCCCGTTTTGTGTCTTAAAGTTTGTTGGCTCTCCTTCCAGGCTCACAGTGTGTAGATAAGCTGTATGCCAACCTTCCCGGCTCAAGTGTCCCTTTAAACGTCTTCCCCTCATGGGGCGGTGTGACCTGCCATGTAAAACTCACGGCTGTCCCCGGATCTATGATCCGTCTGACCGTCGCCCTTTTCCACATCGAGCCCAGTGACTGTGTGCATGACGCTCTGACCGTGTATGATGCTCTGTTGCCCATGAGAGGGCGCATTCTGCACAGGTGAGCCTGCAGCTGATTTCTCTCCTTATGATATTAGACTCTGCGTCTATTAAAGCTGATCTGTTTTTGCAGGCTGTGTGAGCCGGTGTCCAGCTCATTGTCCCTGGTTTCTACCTCTAATGTCATGCTGCTGTCCTTCAGGATGACTAACGGCAACAAGAGCTTCAGGGGACACTTTGAGGCCATTGCTGGGGAAAGTACGTCACATTTACCTGGTTATTTTATATGGAGTAGTTCCCAACATTTTTAGAATTTATTCATGACCACAGAGATGTCAATTGTCTGGAATCTTAACAAGACCCAAAGAAGGGATTAAACTACAATTAAACCAGAAATGAATAATATGTGAATGATTGTTAGAAAGATGTTTTAGACTCTCTCCTGTTTGAAAGTCAAAAGTTAAATTCCATCTCTGTCTCTCTCAGTTTGCATGTCTCAAATTGAGACCCAGTTAAAAACTGAAACCTCAGGGCAGATCTACAGCCCCTTCTACCCCAGCCTTTTGCCCCCTCAGTGTGCCTGCACCTGGAAGTTTAAGGTAGAACACACGGACACTTACATGGCACCTCAAACTATGGGTGACGATGTTACTGCTCTCCTAAAAAAAGCTTTTATTGACCCATGTTCTGCTTTCATTTCATTTCAGACCCCTCACAGGCATTTAGGAGTTGCTTTACTTTTTGAAAACTATGTACTGAAACTGAAGGACATGAAGGCTTGTGACCAGGGCTGGTGGAAGATTAATGAAATCATGTATGTCGCTACAACCGCTTCATACAATTAGATTTTTTTTTTTACAAATATCTTCACAGACTGCTTTCTTCAGCTTACAGTAACTTCTTATCAAATGGTGGATTTTTATTAAGAGAAAATAAAGTCATGTTTACTCTTTATTCACTTGTACTTTACAACATCGTGTGAAGGTGTTTGATGGCTGTTCTCCTTCCATCAGTTTCTGTGGCAGCTATGTGGGATATCAAACGGTGTTTCGCATCGCGGCCCACCGCCCAGAGGTGGAGTTTCGCTGCAGTTCACGTAATTCTGCTCAACCTTTTCAGGCGTCTTACAGCAGCTACAATATCAGCCAACGTAAGCACAGCATGGCCAGAGAGACACTTACTATAACTGCCAGAATACGAATAAGGAAGTGGATCAAATGTGTTTCAGTGTACTGCAGTATGGAAGACTTAGTTTTAAAGTGGGCTCTAAAAAAACTTCTTATTTTTTGTTTGAAATATTAATTCTGATATTTCCTATTAAGCAAAAAATGTATAGTAATACACATCGCACAGTATTCATTGCTGGAACAGTTTGCACTGTCACGCTGTCATTTGTTAGATTCCAACAATGTGATCGAGTTAAACACCCTCATCAAAGAAGCTTCTTGAAATTAGGCCCTAGGAAACAAAAACTGTACATGTGTTTGTTTGAATCAGTTTTGTCCTACTTTTCTTTCCTATCACATGTATTTTACAACTCTTTCCCCAGCGTGTCCAGAGAGCCACTTCCTCTGCTCCACGGGACTGTGTGTGGAGAAGAGCCGACGCTGTGACGGTCTGGATGACTGCCAGGATGAGAGTGACGAGGTTTTCTGTTGTAAGTTGTGTCACAAGCAAAATAAAACTGGTTATTTTGATAGTCGTGCATTTAATTTTTTTGTGTGCATATTTTCAAAGCGAGGCCAACGAAGAATTGTGGAGGCCCAAGTCCTCTGCATCCTTTGTTTGTATGCAATGGAGAGACAGACTGCATCAATGGAAGAGATGAGATCAACTGCACTCAGGGTAGGATTTTACTCTTTTTTTTTTAAAGTTCATTATATTCACTGTCGGCCTTTAACCAGCAATAAATTATTTGTTTGTTCCTTTTTTCCTTTTTTAATTATTCAGAAACAACCTGCTCTGCCATCAGATATCAGTGCGACAGTGGCTCATGCATTCTGAAGAAGAACGCAAAGTGTGATGGTGTAAATGACTGTCAGGACCGCAGTGATGAGGCCGACTGCGGTGAGCCCTCTGAATGAACAGCTCAAAAATGGCATGAGGGAATAGAGCCACAGGTTGAACTCACTCCACACGCTTGTAGGACTCCAGCCTCTGTACATGGGCCAAGACCTTATGGCTAGGCCATCTGCACTCCAATAAATTATGCACATTTAAATATATGGAATTCACTTGTTTTGAAAACAATAGTCAATTAATCTACAATAACTGGCCTTGTAAAACTTTGAGGTTTCTGGTCTGATCATGATGCCTGAGTATCTGAATCCAGCTCAGATGGTCACTTGCCTTTTAGCCAGTGGCATTAATTCTGTAAGCACGTACTCTCTGAAATTCATGACAGTTTATGAAAGTGCTTGGATGTAGGTTAGGGGGTCACTAATATACTGTACAATACAACATCATCCTGTAGAGTGGTGTTTTATATATTCCTCCTCCATCTGATTGTCCTAATATGTTGGGGTTCTCCCTTATTTCTGCAAACTGCTCTTAACTTTCTGCAAACGACAATGGTTATCATATTCAAGTTATTCTAAATATACACTTATTTATATAATTTATACATATATACAAAATCATCACCTGAACTGTTTCTTAATGAACAGTAGGTTTTTGGTGATTAAACTGCCCCTCCACTGCCAGGTCCCTTATGTGGCTTCATGAGAAAGTTGTAGTAATTTCATAATCCACTGGGCTGTGTGCTCCGAACCGGCTGACCTGCAGCGCTGAGGTGACCCAGCTGTTAACGCTCTAATGTTTGCTTTAATTTGATCACAGGGGGGGCTCAATGTGATGGGAACAGGCCTGTCTTTGATCATTTATCAGCAAATGTGCATGCACACACACTGCCCTACTTTTTAATAAGGCAGCAGCAACTCATTGACCCATATTTCAAAAAATAGTGTTTTTAATAGTTTTTATATGTATGATATACAGTATTTAGCATACATAGCATACATCTGATATACAGTATATATAGTGATATACAGTATATATATATATATATATATATATATATGTATATGTTTATATGTATATGTGTGTGTGTAGAAATATATATAAATATATACACACACACACACACACACACACACACATACATATATAATTACTCCAATATGAATACAAATATGTGTCATCCACAGACTGTGGTCGCCCCTTTGTGGTTAAGAAGGTGGGTTCATCTACAGGAGCAGAGCGTATTGTGGGCGGAGATAACTCTATGGAGGGGGAGTGGCCTTGGCAGGTCAGCCTCCACTTCTCCGGTAACCTGTACTGTGGTGCTTCTGTCCTCTCTTCTGATTGGCTCATATCAGCAGCACATTGCTTCAGTAAGCAAAGGTCAGTGTGTACCACCTCAGATTTTCTGATAAGTGTAGTGGCCTCTGGATTCAAAGTGAAATACTTACATTTAATACTCCAAGTATCAGAAAAATCCCTTCAATTGTTTTGGGACCCCTAAGATTGATCTCAAATTAATTACGGACTCAATATCTAAAATAATCCATTGAACATATTAGTTAATTATCTTTTCAATAAGAAGAAGCTGTTTAAGAATAAAAACTAGTTGCATTATTACAGCCTATATAATAACTTAATTATACAGCTGATGTGTACCTGATCACTGCATTAAAGTCGTGAAATGAAATGCAGAGCGAATGTGATCTGTTTTTAATTATTGGTCATCAAAGTTTTACCTTAAAAGGCTGTGTTAAAATAATTTTTTTAAGTGATATCAATTAATAATTTTCTGAAATGCAATTTCTAAATTTACTGCAATAACATTTGATGTATACGACATTTTAAAGCCCTGATAACTTTTTTGCCTATAGTAAATAAATGTTGTTTAAAACTCGATCTAAGAGCTCAACAGACTCTCTATGATCCGTGCAGCGGTCCTCTCGCCTTCAAAGAGTTCATCTAAAAGACAGTAGGCTAGAATCTACGCTATCTTTGATGTCTCCTTGATCCCTTTCTCCTTACAGACTGTCTGACCCGCGTTACTGGAGTGCCCACCTCGGCATGCTGACACAGAACAGTGCCAATCATGTAGCGGAGATCCAGCGGATTGTGGTGCATGAGTATTACAACGCGTACACATTTGACTATGACATCGCTCTGCTGCAGCTGAAGAAGCCCTGGCCTCCATCCCTCAACCCGCTCGTGCAGCCTGTGTGCCTGCCTCCCTCGTCTCACACTGTCACCCACAGCCACCGCTGCTGGGTCACCGGATGGGGATACCGCTCTGAGGATGGTGAGCAGGGCCGCCCCTAGTCAAATTGGGGCCCTTAGAAGCATTTTATTTTGAGCCCCCCCCCCCCCCCCCATTACAAAATGACCGTATCACGAGGCAGGCTCAACTGCTTGTGCAGTTGGAGTAGTAAGAGGAGCATATGTAGCTGAAGAGATTTCTCCACTGCTGTTTGCCGCTGCAACCCTTTAAATTTCTCCATCATGGGTCAAATAAAGGATCAGTTTATTTTATCCAATCTCTAATATGAGACATTCATAGCATGATACACATGCTATGAATTAAATTCACCAAGAGATGGCGACATTTTACCTCCATGAAAATAGCCCAAAACTTCTATTGATAGCGTAGATTAATATGCTATAAAGCTGAGCTACCAAATGACCACCAACTGGTCAAATAGCATTTTAACCCTATACGCACAGCGTGTGTTCTGCGTGTAGGGAGGGGTGGCGCTAAGGGTGAGCAATAACTCAGATGAGCTCTTTGGCTTTTATACATATAAATGTTAACCTTTCGAATTGGATACTTTACAATCAATCAACCTTTTGAAATATTAATATTGCCTTTTCATACTTTAATCTTTTCCCTAACACAACTAAACTTTTGTTGCATCATACCTCTTAATGAGCTCGTCAAAGGCAGCACTAGTTGGTCTTTGACATCTTTGAGCAGTTTTTTTATGTTGGTTCTTCTTAAATATTGGCGTTATGTGTAAAAACCCTTTTCTTTTAGTTGCTTGATCTGTGTCTACATCTTGCCCTTGCAGACAAAGTGCTGCCGTCAGTGCTGCAGAAAGCCGAGGTGTCCATAATGAGTCAGACTGAATGTAAGAAGAGCTACGGACCCGTCTCATCGCGCATGCTGTGTGCTGGGGTCTCTTCTGGAGAGCGGGACGCCTGCAGGGTGAGCTTACATCTGTCTGCATTAGCCATAATTCACAGAATGTAAATTTAAACCACCTTGAAGCATTGAATGTTAAATGTGTTCTTTCTGCATCAGGGTGATTCAGGGGGCCCGCTGAGCTGTCAGGCACCAGGCGGTCGCTGGTTCCTTATAGGCATTGTCAGCTGGGGGGCGGGCTGTGGCCGACCAAACCTTCCTGGGGTCTACACCAGGGTCAACAAGTTCACCTCATGGATCTACAGCCATATCAGCTGACATAATATCTGATTCATTCACCGCCAGCAGAATGTTGAAATATTAGTCTCCCATATCAGATAATAAAGGCATAATCACTGCTTTTTTTGGGTGCTTTTTTCATAACACTTATATCTGCCTTTTATTTGTGTTACAAGGTGTCAAAAATGTTATGTCCCCTCAGGGCAAACTTGGGATGATCTTAAGTTATCTTTCTGGTCCTACAAGACTCACAACTGAGTTATAAGTTTAGTTCCGAATTCATAATTGCGATTTCTCGCCTGCTCTGCACCCCTGCAAAGCTCCCCAAGGGCACGGTAGCCAAGCTCCAATTGTTAAACTTACTCGCACACGTTTCCCTCAATCAGCCTTTTGTTCCTCCTAGCTTTTCTCCCGCATACACAACGAGGAAGTTTGCCCACAATATCTGTCGCACGGATGGTTGTGCGGATTGAGCCCTTTAATAGTGCTCCTATTGTCCCGCGCATTGCATTCTGGGGCTCCGTGTGACACCTGCCGCCCAATTCAGGTTAACGGGAGGCTGTGAATGCCCGACGCATCCGAGCCGCTCAGGTCGGATTTCTGAGGGTTTTTTTTTTTTTTTTCGAAAGGTAGCGACAGTGGGGATTTCCTCTCTCTCTCTCTCTCTCTCTCTCTCTCTCTCTCTCTCTCCCTCTCTCTCCCCATCGTTTCTATGCCTGAGGTTTTGTTGCATATCACCTCTCCGGAGCTGAACGGGACAGTGCTATGAGGAATCACCCTAAAAGCAAGACTTGTGAAGTGTACTGCGTCTCCGGGCATGGACGTTCAGACTGCTCTGCTGTACAGGTGAGCCATATTCATTGCACTTCACTGAACTATTGTACCTGTTTATCAAGACTTGCATTCTCTATGAAGGAAGCATAATAATCAGAACACATTCAGTCGTTCTTTATCTTAGTCATGAAATCAGTATGCATGGGTATGTGGGTCTCTTTTTAATAAATGTCTCTGTCGGCGTGAGCCGCTTGATTGAGTGCTGACACACCAAAGCCAGGCCGTGGGAAAGCAGACTCCTCCAGTCACGCTTTGTCTGCTCCCCTGGGGAATCCTGCCAAGTCCTTAAATGTTTAAGGAGATCCTTTCAGCTCAAAGATGCTCACCGTTCCTCTCAATAAATCACTCTCTGCTCAACCATTAAAACCTGTGTCATTGATTTTGGCAGATTTTCTTTGCTCCCCTCTGCTGTGGTCGCATGAAATTGAAAGCCAATCAATTAGAAGCAACCTGAGCAGAGACATAAAAAGCTGGTATGATATTTGAGTCATGTCCTTGTATCTGGAAGGGAGAGGGAGAGTCAAAGGAGCCCACCCAGTCATTGAGCCCCCCAACGAAGCCAGAAGAGAAGGTGGAGGGGGGGCAAACCGCCTGTGGCTCCTGGAGGAGATGGATGTTGGGTCTCCTGCCATTCTTTCCCTTCACTGCTGCCATCGCACTCACTCTCCACTTCTTAACAAGTGAGAACTCACCTGTCCTTTAAAACATATTGATTAAGTACACACAGTCACAGACATTCCTCTGCCTCAAATCTCCATCTCCTCCTCCTTAGCTCCACCCGTCTCAGTGTTTTTCCTTGGTGGCAGCGTGGAGTTCCCAAACTTGAGCTTCACCCCAGAGCTGACTGACTCCACCTCCCCTCAGTTCCGCCTGCAGGCTCAGGCCTTGAACCATTATGTAAGTAGAACAATGGATTTGTCGATTTCCTGCTCGGAAACTAATGATGCTCCTACCATACTTTGAAAGGTTTCACTGAGCTGGCTTTTACTGCAACTTTAAAAAAAAACTGCTTCCTTCTTTCTCATCTGATATTGTCTGATATTGTCTGATATTGTCTGTCTTTGCTGTCTTATTCATCTCTCCGTCTCTTTTTTTTTTCTTCTGCCTGCACACCACTTTTATACCTCTCTGTCTCTCTCTGGTGGTGTTAAATGTAAAGCTGAAACAGGAGCTGGGCACAGTGTGTGTGTGTGTGTGTGTGTGTGAGTGTGAGTTCCCTAGACCCCCTGGGACTGGGCCCTTTCAGGGCTGAGGACAAGCCCTGTGTTTGTGAGCCCTGCTAGGCCCAGGGAGCAAGAGTGAGAAGAAGAGCAGGCCCTCAATAAAAACATTGTCTGTGTGGCTTCCACACAATCAGCCGCTCTGTGCACCGTACACTACAGAGAGGAGGAGAACCTCAGTTTGACAGCAGGGTTGAGAGAGAGAGAGAGACAGGGCAGTAGGGCATGCTGGGACGATAGAAGGATTAGGGACAGAGATATCAGAGGGGGAATTTGGGTTTTCGTGCAAAAGGTCAGACCCGTGGCACACACATGTCCTTTAGGTTTCCTTTTATCAGCGGTCCAAGACCCATGGCATGACATTTTATTGAGCCGATGAGAATAAGCAAATTAGATTGTTGTTAAATCCCACAAAACTGCAGAAACTCCATGTAATGCTCCTTTAATCAGCTGTGAGGGCGAGCTATTAGGCTTGTTAGGTGGACATGGTATCTGTGCCACCGTCTGTTTATTAAAGAACAGGTGAACTCGAGGCCAGCAGCCCATACCACCCAGGTCCTACCTCTACACGGCCGGCAGGTACAGACACAATGGCTCTCTGTGCTGCTCAAAGTCAACATACACACAAGAAGGGTTTGATACACGCACGCGCGCACACACGCACACGCACACACACACACACACACACACACAGGAACAATGCTTTTGTAACAGACTCAGGCTGCACGTTTGTCCAGGTAGACTCATGTGTTACTTACACAGTAATAGTGACCTCACTTTCACCACTGTGTTGTCACACCTACAGTGTTGTACAGTATGTGCGTCAATGGCTCTTTTTTTCGTCTTTATAAAACAGTTCTTGGAGCTCTACGACTCCTCACCGTGGAGCTCTTACTACCTGCACTCAGGAATTACTGCTTTCAGGTGGGCTGCACCGAGAACAAAGCACTGAGGAAGTTAAACGTGCAACATTTATTCATGAATATAATCTGCATCCTAACAGCACAGTCTGCCATATTGTCAAACCTTTGTGTGACAGTGAAGGAGCAGAAGGGCTCAACGTCTTCTACTGGAGTAAATTTTCGGCTCCGGACGACGTTGCCATGGCGATCAGGGGGTCCAGTCCAGCGACGCTGCAGCGAAGGCTTCCTGGAAGCAACAAGGTGCTGCGGGACAGCCGCTATGAGCAGCGATATTACATGGAGCGAGATGATGACATGCTCCACCTGCTGGGTAGAGGCTGCACTCATTAATATATACACATAAACATGTAGGTCTTTCATGGCTGAACTTTAACCCCAGTAGTTTAAGTAATGTGCAGGTATTAGGCTTACTGTTCCATGCGTTTAAAAGTAATGCATCTATATTATTAAATTTTACTTCATCCTGTTATGTTGTAATTATTAGGGTTTTTATAATACTAGACTAGATGAAGAATGTCTTCAACATAGCATGTGATAAAGTGATAAATCTTGAGTAGTGACTGAAAAGCTGTGTGTGCGTGCGTGTGTGCATGTGCGTGCGTGTGTTTTTGTAGGTTTGGATCCTGATGACTTTGAATTAGAGGAAAAATCAGACAAGAGTAAGAATCCAAACAGCATCCAAAGCGGGAAGTGGCAGCTTGGTTTTCAAGGTGAAAAGAGCGTCCCTTTAATTTCATCATGTTCGGTATTGACGACATAAACCTAAAGATCTGCGGTCTGATAATGATTTCCAATGAGAAGGCCGTGTAATTCAGGGCGTGTGACTGTAACTGTCCATTGTTTTATACAAGTCCTTTTGGCTGCAGTTCACTTTAAATTCCTCCTGATGTTTCAAATATTTCCATCACTCCTTTATCACTCCTTCTGTCTAGCGATGTCCTTTGACCTCTATGCCAAGTACGGCAACAATCGCACCCTGAGCCTTGTGAGTCCCAAGAAGCCATACTACCAGTGGCGTCTTCGTGTGCCATCAGGTCACGTGGTCCGCCTGGTGGTCCTCACCCTGCACGGTGCCACTCCAGGAAGCTGCACTGCCCACAAGCTCTCAGCATACGACTTTTTACTTCCTTTACAGAACAAGATCATTTCCAGGTAAAACACTGACGGTCCTGTTTTTCTTTGGTGATCCTGTGTACTGTGTGCACAGTTTATAATCTGGGCCAACAGATTCTTAATCTGTGCCCGTTGATTTATAATCTGTGGCTGATTTTAAATGACAATTAAAAAAAGAATAATAATAACAACAACAACAACAACAGCAAAAATCACACTGGAGGAATACATCTACCTAGCCATACTTGGTATATGGTCCATTCCTTGTTCTCTGAGGAGAGAAATTTTGTTCAAAAGTGATACCCAGGGCAGAGATGGCTGAGTTAGTTTGAGCGCCACATATTCAGAGGCTGTAATCCACAAAGCAAGCAGCCCAGGTTTAAATCTATCCTGTGGCTACTTTCCCGCATTTCATTTTTCACTTTCTTTTCCCGATTTCTGACTCTATCCATTACCCTATCTCTCTAAAGTCACAAAGTCCCAAAAATAAATTTAAAAAACAGAAAATGAGCTATGAGCCTTAAAATCTGAGAAATGTAACAAAGCTGACTCTCTGTTAACCTGGATAGATCACTACAGTAAACTACTCTCTGAGTTTGGTGCCATAATTTTTGTATTATTTTTCAAGGAGAATTTTCTCTGTGAGCATTAAATGTACTGCCACTGAACAAGACCATGGAGTTACAGTAACTCATCGGCCTAGTATGTGCATCATTTCTCATGGAGCCAAGCTGTCACCCCCAGGAGGGCTCCCTAAATATTGGTTTATTTTATCTGTTTTATATTTACACATCCTGTTTGTATTTCTCCGTCTCAGGTGGTGTGGGCTCCCTGTTTTGGGTTCGTCCCCCGTCATGAAGCTGACTTCCTCTGGGAATGTGATGTTGGTCACCTTCTCCTTCAGCAGACAGAGGGATGGAGCCATTTTCAAAGCATACTTTCAAGCTATCCCTAAAGCAGGTTGAGTGCTATCACACACACTCGAAAAACCCCACACACAATCAGCACCGTTTAAGTACTATAAGATTCATGATTCAAGGTTCCTGCTGGCATATAGAGCAAATTTACTCTGGTGTTGTTGTCTTTCCTGTGCACTTATCTTTGTTTATATCTCCCCCTGCAGGTTGCGGAGGGTCATTATCCTCCTGGAACGGCTCTATTTCCTCACCTTACTATTCCGCCTATTATCCCCCTAATGTTGACTGCACCTGGATGTTACGGGTGAGCCGCATGTGTGTGCAGATGTGTGCAGGTGTTCAAAATAAAGAATCAAAAAAAAAAAGGGATCTCTGGAAAATCAAACAAAAGAAAGAGAAGCATGGCTAAAAGTAGGAGCAGCCTCTCTGTCTCTATTTCTCACTGTCTTCTAACAATAAGGAAGTGGGGCCCACAGAACTAACAAAACAAGCAACCATCATGGTCGTCACAGGTGTGACGCAGTAAATGGGTGACATTCTATTTGATGGGTTTAACTTATATAGGCAGCTGTCATAAGGAATTGACTCAAATCTGACACTCACATTATGGATGAATGGAGGCAATATTAAGATATATGTTATGGAGAGGCCTTTCTTCATTTGTTCTCAAAGTCCAAAAGAAAAGATTAACCAGTGACATTAGGTAAACCTATAAGGCAAGGCTGAAAGTCAGAAAACAACTTAATATGTATTGTCATCTCACATCTTAAGCTTTCCCTTTATTATGTTTTATACTCCCTTCCTTTAACACTTTCTATGATCTAAGCTGAATGCATCATATGTTCATTTGTAAATAATTTAAGCCAGACTGTAAAAGTATTATGAAGCCCAGTCCTTTTTCCTTTTCTTTCTGTTCTGACTACTCATATTGTTGTGGAAACAGAGCAGCGATGGACATAGGTGTGCAGAGATACAGATATTATGTGAAGTTTGTTATGTCGAATGAATGCTTTCTCAAGTAAAGAATAACAAAAGAGATAGTAAAAGAAATAAAGAATGTACCTCGTTATGTAACTTTCCAGTCCACCATCCACATGTAAGCATTTGAACTTTCTTTCATCCTCTTTTGTTCACTATCAGGCACCACTGCCTGGATACCTAATCTCTCTCACTATTGTGATGATGGACATTCAGGAAGCATCATCCGATGGTTGTGAGAAAGACTGGCTGGACATCGGAGGGGTCAAGTGAGTCTGAAGATAAACAGTGTTTTTTATTTTTTATTTTGTCTTAATAGTTTTGGAGCTCCCCTTGTTTATTGATTGTTGTGCTCCTCTGTTTCTAGACTGTGTAATCCAGTGTCAGACAGCAGCAAAAAGAGAGTCTATCCCTCTCCTGTCTCTCTCCATTTCCATTCAGATGAATCTCTCACTCACAAGGGCTTCTACTTGCTCTACCGAGCATTTTCTCCAGAGGGCAGTGAGTAAAACATGACGCATTAACACAACATATTTAATTATTAGGAAGGTGTTCTTATCCCAGCCAATAAAAAATGATCTCTTTCATGCTGTAATTTTGCTTTTAGTTTGAACTGATGAAGCATATCAGATTTGGTTGCCCAAGAGAGTACCATCCATAAAGTGTCCCTCCTGTTGTTCTTCAGCCTGTCCTCGCCAGTTTCGCTGTGGAGACGGGCGCTGTGTTCCTCTGAGGAAGGTGTGTGATGGAGCAAGAGACTGCTCGGATGGAAGAGATGAGGCGAGATGCTGTAAGTCCTGTTGTGGAAAGCAAAAGGGCTTTAAACTTGATCTAAGCAGATTGAGTTGTTACATGTGTTTTGATTTCTTGTCGATATTGTCATTGGCCTGACAAAATGTTGAACTTAACTTCTCTTTCTCCCTATTTTATCTGGCCAAGTGTGAAAGGGGAAAGTAAGTGTGTTTACATGTGCACATGTATTCTTTATATCAGGACTTTGTTTCAGTAATCAGATAATGTCTATAAAAAACCATCATGTCCTTGTTTTAGAATCATGCACATGTTCTTGCCATCTTAACACAAATAATAAATTATTTGTAGATAGAGAAAGACAACATGGCTTCAGATATAAGTGCACATGATTATGGATACTAATGAAGATGTAAACTGTAAGTTACACTGAATTAAAAAGAATTTGCGGCTTAACTTTTTTTTCTGCTGCATTTTCTTACATTGACACGATGCAGCATCCTGCAAGCCGGGTGAAGTGGTATGTGGAAATGGCCAGTGTAAGCCACACAGCAACCAATGTGTGAGCCAAATCACCTGCCAGGACAGCAGTGAAGAGGCCCCCTGTGGTGCGTAGACATTCACTATAGAAACAGGAGTGTGCGCTTGTGTGTATATAAATAACTATTTGTTTGTTTATAGGAGGTAAATGTTACCACATGTGTCCCAACAAGGTGTGCCTTCAAAGGTCATCAGTGTGCGATGGTGTTATTGACTGCAAAGACCGCAGTGATGAGTTCAACTGTACAAGAGCATGTGAGTATTTATGACAAAACGTTATGTCAGGCTGACTGATCAATTTAAGTGTTTTTTTATTACAATATATTACAATTATTATAATATTATTATTATTAATATTATTATTATAAAATAAGTATATTCATTTCTATTTTAGGTTCAATTTTGTTTCAGTATTCCAAAATGTATCTTTGATTTTCTTCAGACTTTAAAGGCTGCTCTTCATCCTCATACAAATGTGCCAACGGAAAGTGTGTAAATAAGGTGAACCCTGAATGTGACGGAGTCAAAGACTGCTTTGATGGCTCTGATGAGCTGCGCTGTGGTGCGTTCTCATATGAAAACCTCTTTTTTTAGACTTAATTAATAATTATTACTATAATTAGTTCTCTGACTTTCATGTCTTTTGTCTCTGACCCTCTGTCCTCTCAGGCTGTGGTACCAGGCCCAGAAAGCGCACTAAGATTGTGGGTGGTTCGGATGCGGGGGCTGGGTCATGGCCATGGCAGGTCAGCCTCCAGATGGATCGCTACGGACATGTTTGTGGAGCTACACTGGTTGCGAGCCGCTGGCTCATCTCTGCAGCTCACTGCTTCCAGGACTCCAATGCAATTAAGTAAGAAAGAGGTCTGAAAGTGTCACTACTATAGTTTTTTTTTTTTTTTTAAAGTGTACATACATGTTGTGTCTCCAGATACTCAGATTCTCGTGCATGGCGAGCCTACATGGGAATGCGTGTGATGACAACAGGAAACAATGGAGCAGCAACAAGACCAATCCGTCGCATCCTCCTCCACCCGCAGTACGACCAATTCACCTCTGACTACGACATCGCACTTCTGGAGCTCAGTGCTCCTGTCTTCTTCAATGACTTGGTGCAGCCTGTGTGTGTTCCTGCATCCTCACACACCTTCACAACAGGGACCAGCTGCTACGTCACAGGGTGGGGGGTTCTTATGGAGGACGGTGAGAGCTGTTCATGGGTATTAAATTAACCTGAGTCAGTTGTATAAGGGCTATTCAGCAATTTGTAATGCCATTATGTGTTTTTTTTTTTTTTTTTATGAAAGGTGAACTGGCCTCTCGCTTACAAGAGGCCTCAGTGAAAATCATCAACAGGAACACTTGCAACAAGCTGTATGACGATGCTGTCACTCCCAGGATGCTGTGTGCTGGCAATCTGCAGGGAGGGGTGGATGCCTGCCAGGTGACTGTGTGCATCACATGATTATATATAAAAAATATGGGGTTTTTTTAACTCTCACTCCCAGAGCTGTTAAAGGACTTCATGTTGTAATAAGCTTATTTATCGTAACCACATTGTGTTTCAGTAAGATCTTCTACATTTTCAGTAATTCTGAATTATGGGGCTAAACCATTCTATCATTGCAATGATACAACATTTTTCTTTGGATCTGTCAAGTGCTTTTGGAAAGAGTTTTGAAGTAAAAACAGATTGGGTTTTTTTTTTGCAAATTTTGGAATATAATTAATCAAATCAGAAAAATATTAGAAAAACTAAAGTTAGACTGAACATATTGTTTAAATTATGTGGTGTATTAACGGGGAATTCAGATTAAGAAGTGTAGAATCCCATACTTTTAGCTAATAAGCAACTAAACGTGAATGGACTACTAGTTAGCTATAGCTATCAGTGTGATTAGTTAGCTAACAACATATTAAACTGTATTAAGATATTGAACAGTTAAAAACTTAGACTAAAACATATTTTAAAAATGCAGTAAATTAAATATCAACAACAGCTAAGTTGCAATTAATGAATAGTAGTATTATAATGGCAACTCATTCAATTCAAAACTGTATTTGATGAATAACTGAATCGCTGTCTTGCTAATTAATTGATCACAAGACAGCTTTACTGAAAAATGACTGCTTCAAATTCAACAACAGGTGCATTTGTGGAGCCCAAAAAGAGGGCTCTTACAATGTGTGTATCAAAGAACTCACTATAGAGTGGATGTTAGTTTGAATTTAAAACATGTTTATATATATATCTTCATTGAAACTGTTTTTGTTGTTCTTTTGTCTCACTGCTATGAGCATGTATTGCTAATGCTAATTTGTCTAGCTCATTCCATATGAGTTGTTGGAGTTCTCTCAGTGTCTTGAACTGTCTAATAGAAAAATCAGTTCAGCAGCTCTTGAAATGATTTGATATAACTTCATAGTCTTTTAAGTGTAGCAAATAATCCAAGAATTATAAACAAATGTGTTTTCTTGGTAATTTTCATCTTTTATGTTTGAGTGTGTGTCACAGTGCATATCCATGTTTTCAGGGTGACTCCGGAGGCCCATTGGTGTGTCTGGAGCGAGGCAGGCGTTGGTTTCTGGCAGGGATCGTGAGCTGGGGGGAAGGGTGTGCAAGACTTAATCGTCCCGGCGTCTATACACAGGTAGTCAAATTCACGGACTGGATCCATCAGCAGACTAAAGGACAGGTGTGACCAAATACTAGACTTACATGAACAAAATGACGGACTTAACACATGGGACAAAACAGTCAAATCTGGAGTCCATCTTCAGACTGTTGTCTTGATGTCTCGTGACAGCAAATGCATCAGTTTTTGGGAGTGTTTACACGGCAATGTAAAGCCTCTTTCCTGCTCCAAACCTACCAGCTTGCTAACAGTCTTTAACATGTACAGTGGCTATAATGACACAAACAAAAACATAAGGTCTTCTGCTGTATATTGAAATAACTTGTTTTTTTCCTCACTCCGCATCCATTTGATTGGAACATTTTATTCAGAGTATATGATAACACGGATATGTACGATATTACTGCTCTATTTAATGGAGATCTTTCTGTACACATGTAGACTGAGCTGCAGGTCAACATCTACTGGTATCAGAAAAAACTATGTTGGTTATTGCTCCTTACAAATAGTGGGATCCAAATGTTCATCCATTGTGTGTGAGGTGTCAGAACAGATAGAAGATAAGCCAAAGTACAAGCCCTCAGAAAAAATCCACACCTTGACAAAAAAACATTTAAACACGCACTTTTTTGCACATAATTATTACAATTATTTGTATTACTTGTGTAAAAAAAAGTGTGTGACTGTGAGTGTGTATCTGTCTGAGTCTGTTTGTTTGTGTATACATCACGATCTGTTATTCAAAAGCGCAGTCTGCTATTAAAAAATAACAGATCATGTTAGAACATTTTTTAACCTGTTTTGGTGATTTAATTGAGCATTTGAAGAGCTTTACCGCCTAAAAGATAGAAACGGACATTTCTTCTTCACCCACTCATGTACTGTACGTGTCCATGACTGACTTTCAAAGAGTTGTGATTGTACTGTATGTGTAAGTATGTATGTGCATTTGTATATCATGAGTTTATCTTGGTCATAGTCTTATGTTCAATATATACTGTATTTATAGAGGATTCTAAAATCAATAGGAGGTGATATCATATTTTGCATTTAATTTTTATCACAATTTAATTTATCTTTATTGCACCTCTGTGAAAAGCATCATTACCACCCCTTCAACACAATGTTTATGCACTTATAAGACACTTAGAAGATCACCAGGTGATGCCCTTAATAAATCTTTCCAGTGAAGATGCACTTGAATTTTCACCATTTCTCCTGCTCCAACTTCTCATTCAGCTCACATCACCACCCTGTGGCCAGTCTGAGTGATTACTTCATTCAGTTGAGGTGATGATGCACCTTGCACCCATAGAATTAAAAAAACATGCAATTTGTGTCAATGTTTTATAATGTAAATGTATTTGCCTTTATATTAAAGACACAACTTCAAATGCATCTTCAGTAACTATTGTTGCACATTATATGAAGTTGATAATATTTATTTTACATAATGTCTTTACTTTTCTTTGGAAATCTCAACATTTCACTTGTTATTAGCGCTTTTGGAGTCTGCTGCCAGTCACTTTATATCTTTCATATCATGACGTTATAGGGTCGTTTGAATATGAAGTCACCTGTGAACT
Organism: Symphodus melops; assembly: GCF_947650265.1. Lineage (NCBI taxonomy): Eukaryota > Metazoa > Chordata > Actinopteri > Labriformes > Labridae > Symphodus > Symphodus melops. Next base: position 16,535,018 of record NC_136704.1, read on the forward strand.
AAGGTAACCCTCTTTAAAAGTTTAAGTCAATCATTTTCTTTTTTCTGGAACGTGCTCCATGTTTTCCAAGGATCAAACGCTTTTCTGAATACAGATTGTCAGCTTGGAATGCGGAGAACGTCACTGTCAGGTTGATGATGACAACCCCTTTTCCTCCGGTGCCTACGTGCTGATTATCCCGTTTACCAATCCAGGGTACACTTATGACTTCAGTGCAGAGCCATCCTGCACGCATTATTTTTTAAACATTGGTGCGTAATTGAAGCCTGTGCAGAAAAGCAAGATTACTTGAAGATTAGAAGTTAGCACACATGTTGGTATACATGATTAATATTACGCAAAAAAGCAATAGGGCTGCTTGAATATTACAAACGTCATTTATTAACCACTCAATGGTCGGTTGATTGACCACTGGGGAGGACTGAAGACTGCTGTTACGCGCCTAGGGTGGGTCACTGGACGTCAAGGAAGTCCGCTATCCGGTGGCTGCACTGTGGGAACTGTATAAATCCGCACCAGTATCCAAAACGATGGGAAAAAGTTGCACTGGAGTTCAGGCGCGGTGTCCTGTTGCGTGATCTCCCGCAGCAACCCTCAGGAAATCTCTTTTCAGCCACAACCAGCGCTGAGCACCGCAGCCAAGTGCGCCGCGTCGTGCTAAATCTGGAGGGGGAAACATCAACTGAAGGAATAAAACTTGATTCATATTTTACACTTCAAAGTCACCTCTATTGGAGTCCCCAAAGATGATGCATTTTATCCTCCTCTGCCTGTTATGTGGATTGTACGGGACTCTTGCAAAAAGTGAGTAACATTACCAAAGTTAGAGCTATAGGTACACGTTGTATTTAATAATACTCACATATTAACTTGTGTATTTTCTTTAAAGTTAGTTCAAGTTATCATCCACTAAACTACGTTTCTCGAGTTTGGCTTACACTGTTATAAACCATCAACAAGACCACACGCTATTGTATGAAAACGGCATTTGGCGCACAAGTTTCCTTATTAGTACTATTTACAGTGAATTGTCCGGTCCGGTCTTAATGCAATTCATCAGTTTTTTAGATACACATGTAGTCTTAGTTTCAAAAAATAAAATGTGTCTCTTTGTGTCAACTTGCAGTTAATTAATTGTTGGTTCGGTCGTGTGTCTGAGATTGTTCAGCTTGTTCACCTTTTTAAGAACCGTGTGCAGCGATGGAGATAAGCAGTATCCTGCGGGACATGTGTTTGGATAAGGCGGACCTTTGTGGCACGGCTCCTTGCGCGCTTGGACACACACTATAGGCGTTGTTTTCCTGAGACTGATGAGTTTGTCAAATAAGAGCTGTGATATTAATGAGCCAGAGGTCATGGGGTAATCAGTGAGCTGGACCGGGTTGTAATATGTGCTTGTTAAATCGGCTTACTGTCGTGAGCTCCACAGGCCAAAAGAGAAAAAAACCTTTTCTTTTATGTGAAAAAGTTAAGTATGAGAAGCCTGTAAATGTAAAATTCTCTCCATCAGTACAGCTGATCGGTCAATTAAACTAGTCTGACATGCTTTCTTGTTGTCCATTGAAATATTTAGACACTTTTTATAATAATATCATAATTGTTATAATGTATCTACACAATAGAGAATAATCATACGAAATGTTTTAGCTTGGAAATAACTGGATAATCAGTTGACAAAACGTGAAAACATCATCATACATTTCTCTTCTTTTGTTAATACATAAGTTATTGTGACCATGGCTTCAATATATTACCTTTTTTATTTTTATTTTTTGATTTGTTAGACATTGTTTTTTGTTTCTTTAGAAAACATTAAATAAAAAATACACATCTATATGCAACTTTACACTTTATAACTTATTATTTTTCATAATAGTTTTACTTCTGCCTTGTTATCGTATGATTACTTTTGGCTTACTGATTGGCAGACTGCAGCAAGAAACTTAAATTGGATCCTCTTAGAATCCATTGTCTTCAGGCAGCTTTTCATAATGAAAGTTATTAAAGAGTTTTTTCCCCCCCTGATTGATTTTCTTTGAAATAATGTTCCTTTCAACTTTCCCGATAAGTCAATGAAAGGATTATTCTACTTAGTGATTAGCCAGTGTGTCTTAAAAGATGCCCATTGTTTTTTTCACTTCAGTGGAGTTTTAGAAAATAATTTGAAAACAGTAGTGCAGACACTTCACAGCTTGTTAAAAAGTCCCCAGAAGGCCTTGAGGAGATCTCTAACTTCCTTTCTATCCTCCCTTATCCTGATTGTGTGTGTGTGTGTGTGTGTGTGTGTGTGTGTGTGTGTGTGTGTGTGTGTGTGTGTGTGTGTGTGTGTGTGTGTGTGTGTGTGTGTGTGTGTGTGTGTGTGTGTATTTCACACTATGAAATCTAAGGAAATGGAATAGGAAGTGGTAGTAGTGTGAGTAATACTGAATTTACAAGATTGGGCATCCACTGGGAACAATGATGCTGACAATGACTGTAATAATGAGCTTTAGTGATAAATTCACTCGCTGTCGTCCAAGTGATTAAACAACTTGTCAAAAAAGCATTTGTGGTCTTAAGTTTTAAGCTGAATGGTTTTCGCTCGGTAAGGAGCAGTCAGAGTGAAGGACAGACTTCCCTGAATGATGTTTCCGCTGTTGTTGGTAGGAAGGAAGGGTGGACAGACAGGCGTCTTTATCTCTCATTAATAAACCTCGGCCATGGAGTGAAGAAATGCCGCCATTAGGTAAACAAGAGAGACACCGCTTACGCATTTCCACACAAGTTGTTAAGTGGCCTGAGTATCGGGAAATAAGAAGGGTCACAAACACTTTGGCCTGGAGTGAGGACGTGCTGTGGAGCTGGGACCCACCAAGACCTGTTCTGCTATCAGACTCTGGTTTAGTCCGGTTTGTGGTGGACAGAGCTTACGCCAACTGTCTAAAATATGTATTCCTTGTAAAGTGTTTTGTCTTACAGGATTTCCTCTGGTCTAATGTAGACCTGGGGCCACACAAAGGAATCAAGAATATCCCTGATTGACTGTAATTGCACTGATGCGTTCAACCTTTCCGTATGTTAGTTTATAAACAAGGTTCTCCTTCAACGGAATACCGGGATTTCAAGCACTCATTTCAGAAAGTAAACATCCCACCAGATGTCTCAAAAGATTTCTCGAACCTAAAGTATAACAAGCTGACCTTGACCACTTACCTTTCTGGAGATGTCCAAATGTCCGTCTCAGGGAAGTAGTTTCACATGTTTCTGTTTCTAAGTGTCTTCTGCATTCTCAGCCTCTCTTCTATCTTTGCAGATGAAGAGCAAAAGGGGAAGTACAGTGTTCCCATTCTGGACGTGAAAACTAGGCAGCTGGTCCTCGACGTCAACCAAACACTACAGCTTGGCTGCAGGTGAGTTTCAGGAAGAGAGAGATTCAGGCCAATTCAGGGAACATTTGGTTGGATTTCAACAGGAGCAAACAGCAAAAAATTTTAATGGACTTGTGTCTTCTGACTTCAATAATATTATTATTATAACTACTCAAAGCACTTTTTACTCTTAACGTCACACTTAACCCTTTACACAACATTTACACTGCTGGCAGAGGCCCCTGTGTAAAGTGTTCAATGGTTTGAACTAATCCATTCAGATACATTCACATACCGGTGATGGAGCAGCAGGAGCAATATGGGGTTCAGTGTCTTGCCCAAGGACATTTAAACATGTGACCACAGGAGCTTTGAATCAAAACCCCTGACCTTCAGATTGACAGACGACCAACTCACTGACCACAGCCCTCCTAGATGATTGATACATTTAAATCAGAGCTACAAAAAGACAATATTGATTGATTTCATTAAACATATTTTAACCTGGGTTGTTTTTATTTATTTATTTAAAAAAAAAAAAAATTATTTGACAAATTATGTTCAATATTTAAATGGAGCAGCCCTTACAGCATCTTAATTCACTTTTAAGATATTTAAATCCCTTGAATCTCCAACTCACGATGATAAAACAATTATTATTAAAACAGATAAAGTTCCAATTATGTGACAAGAGTATAAATGCACATACAAAGATTGCCAAATGTTTTTTTTCTATACTTGTTGGCCAGGGGTCGCTGGGAGCTGTCATGGCTGTTCCCAGCAGGTTTGGCCAGAGATCAGGTGCAGGTGAAGGATTCTCGCTGTGGGCGGACAGGCCAGCAGTACTGCAGCACAGTGACGGTGAGCCGCAGTCAGGCCCAGCACACAGGCCTGTTTCGCTGCAGGTACCAACACCGAACTCGGAAACAGACCTCCATTTACATATATGTCACAGGTAAGACACTTCAGCACGATCTCCTCGAGCCCAACTCTCTCTCCCTTGCCTTCATAGAGAAGCCCCATGCTTACACTCCTCTCCATGCTTATTGTTTATAGCTCCAGGTTAAACAGGATGCAGTGGGTGCTAAATACAGACCAATGCCAGAGAGCCAATTATATCTAAACACTGTTTGTCCCAACAACACATCCTTCTACATGACTCTGGCAGAGTCTCTAACCCCCCTCTACTCTACCTCCCGGTCGTTCTATATTTAAATCCTTTTTTACTTTCATTTACGTGCTACCTCGTGGCCAGAAATAGCCCAGCTGCTGAAAGGCTCAGGCCCTGGGCAGAGTTTCCCAGGGCATCAGCCTTATCTGCTCCACTCAGCTTCGCTTGAAGCATCCTGTGCCGGGGAGAGGAGGGGGGGGTCCAAAGGGGGTGTGCAGGGAGGGGATGTTGCCGTGTCTCTAAAAGGTATGTGAAAATGTTTGAGGGTGAGAGGAGCTGAAAAGGAAAAGATGAAGGCTTCTGTAGGAGCACTGTCTCTATCTCGTCGGCTCCTCCCTTTCCTGGAGGGTGACGCTGTTCGGGCTGGGTCTATTACCTGGCACGGAGCTGGGCTGTTGGCCAGGGTCACAGGGCACGCTACTGTTTGGCCAATAGGACCCTCTGGGGCCATCAGTCACTCAGGTCGCCTTGTCCATTAAGTGTCAGACTTGGCCGGTGGCTCTGCTCAGACCCCTCCCTCCCCCAGTCCTCTATTAAGAATCAAAGCGAGAGAAGGAAGCCCTTAGTCGGCTGGTCCTTTGGGTACTTTTGTTCGAATGTTCAGAGATTTGCTTTCCTTGAATAACACCAAACAATACACCGAGCAACACCCACACTTTTCAATGGCACTGAGCTTTAACAGGAGTCGAGCAGGGAAGAGAAAGCTCAGAGAAGACGTTTGATTGCCTCTAAACAATCTGTATGTTTATTGTTGACTACAGGCAGTCATTGGCTGAATAGGTATTCAATGAATGGGTGTGTTTAGAAGTGTGTGTCTGTTTGTTTGTTTTTGTTTGTTGCAGAGATTGATACTTGGAAGTGTGTGTTTGTTTGTTCGAGCCGGCTGATTGTTTTCTTTCCATTCTGTTTCTGCATGAAATTCAAGGGTCAGTGTATGAAAAATTATTTTCACTACATTTCTCACTCAGATGAGGGTTCCATTTCCTGACTTCCCTAAGTCCACCAGCTGAGTATCATTATAAGGCATCAAAACCAATACCTTAACATTCATTGTTTTTTATTTTATTACTCAGAACTAATGTGGGTCACTGTATCATGACATTTAAGTATGCAGTAACACAGATAACAATTCGTACCATTACAATTGGTTGCAATGTGTGAGTCAGGCCCACGTGACTCACACTCACACATACGTGAGTCCACCATAATGTAACAGCAAGTCTGTCAGTTTGGCAAGTGGGTGCCAAAACTTTCTCCGACTTTTGGAGTTATTTTTCTGACCTGAAGGAGCCTTCATGTACATTTTGTTGTTCCACATGTAATGTAGGGGGTAGTTCTCAATTTTACAAGCATCTGCCTCTCAGGCCATCACTGAAGGAAGATAATGAGCCTTTAAGTCACTTAAAAGGAATATCTGCAACCACCACTAAAGGGTGAAGAGTTACACAATAATTGTCTTTGGGCCAGAGACAAGAGAGTGAAGCAGCTTGATTTTCAGAGGAAAAATAATGAAAAAGTCCAGAGGTGTAGAGCTAAAGTAATTTCTTGCAAATAAAGAAAAGTACGAAAATATTTTCTTTCATTCCTTGAACTGACACTGTAAGCTTTATAAAAGGGTGTATACTCATATTTGTAATAGTGGTGTATAATACAGGAATAGTCCCTGTTTATACATGAGATTCACATGCTTATTATGTGCACTATGTGTCCCTGACCGCTGTGTTTTGGTTTCAGACAGCCAGCAGCCATTTGTGGACCATCCGGCGATGAGCCCAGATGTGTTGTACATGAAGGAGAAGCAGCCGCTGGTCATCCCCTGCCGGGTCACCCATCCTAACGCCACAACCACGCTGGTCAAGGTGAGTGAATGAAATAACAAGATCGAATTCTGATCTACTCCTGGTCCATCTCTGATTTATTACACCTATCACATTTTCTGCACATCTTGTGCCAGACTTTTCAGATCTCACATCTGCATCCCTTTTTTTCCCTCCGTTTGCGGATCATTATCCACATTGTTTTATCTTGGCAGTCATAACACTGTGGCGTGTGTATCCATTTGTTTGCGCCCGTCTGCGGATATGTGTGAAAGTGTGTGCGGATGTGTTTGTAAGTGTTGGTACTTGAGTGCTGAGTGAAGGAGCCAGCGGACAATGTTACATAGTGCAATGAGGAGTGTTTAGTGTATGTGCTGTCTGCATGTGTCTGTTTATGTATTTGCCTTTGAATGAGTCTGTTTTAATCTGCAACAAAACTTTCCATCAAAGATTCCCTCTTTCATTACTGACTTTTTCCGATCGAGTGGCGCCCGCAGTGTCCTGTTGGCACTGTTTCCGTCTTTGAAGACAGGACATGAGGTCTGGAGTGCCCCTTTGGCCTTTTGCCAGCCCCACTTCCCACATCTCACATCTCAGCCTCCACCTCTTATAGTAGGAAAACTGGCTGCCAACTTCCTGAAGCTGATGTTTAAAACAGCTGCTTAGCCTGGTGAAGGAAGCAGAGGGAGCTACTGTTGGCCCTGGCAGATCAAAGGGCAATCCATTCTCTTCAATCACGTACAGCCATCATTAATATGACAGCCTGTGGAAGGCTTTATGTGGTATAACAACAATAGAGTGTTTGTGAAATCTACACAAGGCTATGGAATAGATGATCTTGTTGTGACTGTAGCTTTTGCAGGACGGCCTTGAAAAAAAGGGTTGCAATGGGACTTTTCCTGGGTAAATAAAGGTTTAATAAAAATGGTATGTTTGCAGGAGAAAAATAAGAATAAAAGTATGTTAAAGTAGTGCACTATTTTGGAAGAGAAGACACCCATTATAGGATCTATTTGGCTATTCCCGTGGTTCATACTCCAGCGCTTCCCGTCATGCGTGTCAAAAGCATTCTTTTGAGCCAGATTCAAACATGCACTCATGAAAATGTATTTTTTCTGAGATGCTTGTTCACACCTTTTGTCTAGCGAACAGATAAGAGGGAGTTGCGATGTTTAAAAGGTGTCAATGCTATGTGTAATTGGAGCTATTCACAATTTATGAAAACACAAGTGGAGAGGAACATACTAGCAAGAAAACGTAATGAAGCAGTTCAGTTTTGTGCACAAGGGTCACACCAATCAGCTGCAGGATATAAATGTCATCACCCCCTCCCTCTCAGGTGACTTGGACTAAATATTAAAAATGTTCACACATTGGCTCAAACCAACTCAGGGATGGGGGTTGAATTTTAGGATAGTCAATTATGTCTCAAATTGAACTCAACATAAACAAGTGATCAAATATTATTATGGACATATTTCTGGTTTTCATGATTTCATGACGGATTTCATTTTCTTCATGTTTCCAAAAAACGGATGTGTAAAAGTTGACCTGAGGGTCACGTTGAGGGTTGATTGGGGCCGCAGGTAGCGTAGTAGGCAGCCAGTTGTCCACTCCTGCCCCAATTTCTTATGGGCTTTATTACAGGCTTGGCAGGAAAAATGGAAAGAGTCAGCTTAGTATTTAAGGACATTTTCAGAACTATTGTGCATGTGTGAATAGGGTGTTAGACTCACACAGCCTGGTAAATATCCATTCTTTATAAACTCTTTTTTCAAATTGACAAAACTCAGAATCAGAGAAGCCATTACACGTTTTTTTCTCAGAAATTAAATAGCCCTTGTACTACAGTGATCTCATTGTGTGTTTTTTCATTTTTAATAATCAAGCATAAAAATCAACACTCAGGCTAACAGCTCTGTAGTGTAGAGTGTTCGCTATTTGTACTCTATAAGTCTACTGAGTCAGAAACATATAAGCTGGAGTATTCAAAATGTTACATTTTAATTTTAAACCACTGTACACTTTTAGATGTGACCCACACATGGCACTGAATGAAACACTGAGTATGACAAAAGTTATTTAAAATGTATCCTGCGGAGAATAGAAATGTCTGACCTATATTCAATTTCAATTCATACCAAAGATTTTGAGCCACAAAACCACAAACATGAACCTTATGGAGAACTTAGTCATCGGTTGATCATAGACAGATGGACTTATCCTCTAGGGCATATGAATGTCAGTACAATAAATCATGGAATTGTATTTGCAGTCGTTGAGGGTATTTCAGTGTTTCTGAACAAACTGATTGATGCTTAAAAACAAGATCATTGTGCAACAAGAAGTGTCTGGACTCTGGATATATGAGCTGCACAAAATACGAATCTGATCCTTAAACAGACATGGCTGCACATCAACACACATACATGAGAACATTTAAGTAGCTTTCAAAAATAGCTTTCTTCTGTTTCCTTCATCTTCCTCCTCACACCCTGCTCTAGTTGGTCTGAACCAGGAATCCACTCACTGTCAAAGTCTCTGGAGTGTTTTTTCCTGGAAGGAATTTGCACTTTGCCTGGTCTCTTGCTGTGAAAGTGACCAGGAGGTCCGGGATGACATGGTCGACCTGGAGTTCCAGTCCTAATGTCTATATCCTGTAGTAACAGGATGCGAGGAGATGGACTGGAGTCACGTTTCTCATATCCTGAGTCCTCCAACATCTCTGCTCCTCCTCCTTGTTTTCTCTAACACCTCTGTTGTAAAGTGGGAACAAGGGGGATTGAGGGCACTAATTTCGGTAGTCAAAGAGGAGGAGGAGGAAGAGCTCAGTGGCGTCTGAGAGGGTCACTTCACATTGGGAGGGGAGATATCAGCCACTTCAAACTGAAGGGGCAGGGGTCTGGCTTTGTGTGTGTGTGTGTGTGTGTGTGTGTGTGTGTGTGTTATGCTGGAGGTGGTGGGGTCTACCTGTTCCCTTGAGAGTGGGTGGGAGGCTTCCACTATGTCACAGAAATTCTCGTAAACATTTCCTTGAGGCTGTCTCCAAAACAACAAGGTTACACAAGTGTTGTAGAATCAAGATTATAGAATAATTCCCCCCCCCCCCAAAAAAAAAAAAAAAAAATCCTGGCCTCAAAAAATCTGTCCTTTAATGATTAAATAAGTGGTTTGTCTTAACACTTGCTGTTAATAGTCTTAAAACCTCACCTTTTTCATAAGGGTGTTAGACTTTAGGTACAAACAATAATTATCAGTCATATTGTTTGTAGTCTTTATCTGAAACTACTAATAATCACATGAAACCATTATAGATACTCATTCCTTGATTAGTCAACAATTTACTATGGTTTCTCTATAAAAGATAGCAATGACTCAACAACACATTGTCATTGTCTGTTGTCTTCTCCTCCTACAGTTTCCCAACCACAGCCTGAGTCCAGATCAGAGGAATATCATCTGGAACAGCAAGCAAGGCTTCACTATCCGATCTCCCACCTTCTATTACATCGGCCTCTTTTACTGCGAGACAATCACTAACCGTGTCACACACAAGTCACGGATATACTTTGTGCACAGACCAGGTCAGAAGTGCATTAAGTCTATTTAGATAATGAAATCACTCTTTAAATGTATGATTGTAGAAATAAAAGTCTCTATGCAGAGCGCCTGTCAACTCTGACTATGATATAGTTTTATAACTTCCTGTATTTCCTTCTTGTTCTAGTGAGTAACATCATTGAGGTGTATCTAAACAGCAGTGGACCCGTTCAGGCCCTGAAGGGAGAGAGACTTGTCTTAAACTGCACAGCCACTGGGGAGTTAAACACCAGAGTCAACATCACCTGGGACTATCCTGGAAAGGTCAGACCTTTTACTTTTACTTTATTCGACAGTGAATGAATCACATGGTCACAAAGCATTCCTGATTTCAATTGTCAAAAATTATTTAAGCAGGTTGAAGACTCAAATCTCAACCGTTTTACTGATTAATCATTAAAAACACAAACCAGAAAAGCACTCCCAGATATAGCATGAACTTCAACATTTCATCAAGGGATTTCTGGCTGCGCTGTTTGTTAAAGATAATACCAGTTTCTTTGATAAATGGCCTTTTAAAATAGATATTTAGCACACTCACTGCCATGCCTTCAGTGTTAATGTTGCTGCTGTTTTTCAATCTCAAACTTCAGAATAACAACACTGGCTCCACTTCAAAGAGGCTCCTAAAACACAGAACACACATGTTGTTCTACAATATTCTCACCATCCCAAAACTCCAGCGTTCAGATCGAGGGATGTACACGTGTCGTGTCAGCAGCGGGGACAAAACCAAACAGCAGAAAGTCACAGTTACTGTTCATGGTGAGTTTTTTTTCTCTCTGAAATTCCCCTACATTCAAATGCTTAAACTACACGCATGTGGACAAACGACTCAAACATACGTGCATGTGTTTCCTCCATGTCAGACCATCCATTTATTCGCCTGAAGCCCCGACATGGATCTGTGATGGAGGTACAGGCAGGACAGAAATCTTACAGAATCACCCCCAAACTACGAGCCTTCCCTGCCCCTGAGGTCATCTGGTGAGAGATCCCAATCATTCCTCAATCACACCTCAGTCCTTTGTTTTTAGTGTCCCACCCTGCGTTTGCCTCCGAGGCTTTTATTTATATCAATCTCTGGCAAACTTCCTCAGCACCATTTCCTTGAAAAGGCAAGGCACGGTTTGTTTTAGCAACCAAGCTGAGATCATCATGTTAAGTTATCAAAGTGATCCAAGTGATTCTGTTTGTTTGAATTAAAACTTTTCCTTTAGGGGGTCTTTTCATTGGAGTCTTTGGACAATTTGCTCAGATGTCTTTTATTCTGACAGGTTGAAGGATGGCATGGTGGCAGCAGAGCAGTGCTCCAGATACCACATGGATGGGATTTCCCTGGTGATCCGGGATGTAGCAGAGGAGGATGCTGGGAAGTATACTGTCCTGGTACGAATTCAGGAACACGGACTGTACCAGAATCTCACACTCACACTTGTGGTCAATGGTGAGGAACCTGGGTCAAATACTTCACACCTTAACCACCTTAAGCTCTCCCCACCTCAGTGATAAAACCTTCTTCTTTCTTCTTTTGTGTGTGTGTGTGTGTGTGTGTGTGTGTGTGTGTGTGTGTGTGTGTGTGTGTGTGTGTGTGTGTGTGTGTGTGTGTGTGTGTGTGTGTGTGTGTGTGTTCTGGTAGTGAGTCCTCAAATAGGCGAGAAAGCAGTGTCTGCCCAGGACCCCGGCTCGGTGCCGAGGGGGAGCAGACAAGCCCTTCACTGCACGTCCCACGGGGTCCCTCCTCCTCATATACAGTGGCTCTGGCATCCCTGCCCGTCCAAAGGCCTGTAAGTAGCCCCCAAAGAATGGATGAAGTGTCTTTCCCCCAATCTGAGCAGAATAGTACAGTGGCTGACAAGTGCAAACAGAAAATATTTTAGGAATAAATAATCATTGCAAAGACAAAAACCTCCAAAACCAAAAGCAGATTCCCCCCCAAAAAAACTCAACATATCCCGTTATCACAACAAAAGAGTACGGTTATGCACGTTTGAATTATTATAATTTCTTGATTAGCAGCTTACGATTTCTAATGGAAATCTTTGAGCCATATGCGGCATGTTTCCCTTGTTTGCTGACGTATGAAAAGAGTTTGGAAGTTTCTGTGCATCTTGTATAGCGCCAGTTGGAATTAAAAGCATCCCTACTAAAAGTTATAAAAATTTGTAGTTTTCAAAAATGACCACAATATTTCAGGAAACCCAAACCACAGGCCTGTGCTATGAAGTGATCCTCAATCAAGACGTCTGATTGGTTAGAGGGCCTTTCTTTTTTTACTTACGGAACTCTAACATAACCCGGAGAAGGTTCGTGATCAGCATGTTACCATGGCGATCTGCTACAGTTAGAATTGAACCATCTTCGTAGTATTAAAATCCCAGAGTTGACCCTGAAGTTACCTCACTAACCTGAAATCCTGCTTGATAAACAGCAATAGGGAGCTCTCTTTGTATATTTTTAATACTTTACAGGTGTTACATCTAAAAATACATTTATCAATTAGAGTAGAAAAACGTGTACGTTGCAAAAATAATACTGTCTTGTTTGTTTTGATGTTATGAAGTTGGGTGTGTGTGAGTCTCAGGGGTTGTGTGTTTGTGATTTTGTAAAAACGAGACATGTTTTGTCTATTTCAGCATGTGTTCAGACAACGTTTCCTTCTTGTAACCAGAACAGATGCCTTTGGGGGCCTTTCATGTGCTGGAATGTGTGAAAATGTGTGTGTGTTTATTTGTGTGTGCGCTTGTATTTGTTTGTGTGTGTGTGTGTATTTGTGTGTGTTGATGTGTTTGCTTGCTTGTGCACCTCTTTCCCCATATGTTTGTTCTTTGTCCATGTGTCCTTTTCTATATGTTTGTTTAACTGCATACAAATGCATAGCCTTCGAGACACTTTGCGCGCGTGTGTGTGTGTGTGTGTGTGCGAGTGTGTGCATGGTACATTCACAGACACAGTACACAGTGTATCTCAGACTTGAAAGGACAGAGAAAAAAAACACACTTCAATAGAAGCCAGTTCCGTGCTCTCAGTCACGATTTGTTGGTTTCCAAATCAAACGCTATGATTTAATGAATTTCCTGAGCAGGACGCAGGGTGAGAGGCCTGTTTATTATTGTGATTGCACACCGCATCCTGTGATGCTTTTCTTATATCTGACACAAACCCTATATATAAAGTTCTCATGAGAAATGGCCCAACCCAAAGGTGCAGAGGGACAGTCCATTTAGTCAACACACACACACACACACACACACACACACACACACACACAAGGACTCAAGCAGTCACTTGGCAGTAACATTGATTGAGTTGTTCTAGGAGGTCAGACACTTATTGTGTTGCGTATAACCGAGCCAGAAAGGTTAAGTATTACCTGAGAGCTTCACAGCAGACGCCCACGCTCAATTCCCCCTCTGAGACACACTGACATCATCAGTGTACTTGACCCTTGACCCTGGCTCACTCACATGGCACCATGCTGAAGTTGTAATAATATGGTTCCATTCGTCAGTCTCCTCCAAGTGCAATTAAAAACATGTTTATGAACATTTTATGGACGAGCAGCTGATGCTAGAGTCACTGATATTTCTTGTTAGATCTGAACCTGTGGAGGGTGTCCTGAAGAAATGTCATGTTTAACCCAGAAGATCTGTTTTTATTTGTTTTTCAAACTATTATGAATTATTTGGCTTATTGCTTTAAGATTTGATGCAAATTATGTCTCAAAGTGTCTTGTTTCATCATGATAAAGAATCTCAAAGACCGACAATAGAAGAACATTTTCAGAATCCAAATTATTGTCTAATCAGTTTGGCGAAATAAGAAATTGTAAATGTAAAAATTGTGACTGTAGTTGAAGCTTGATTGGGTTGCAAGGTACATTTTAAACATTAGTGAATGTTAGATATATAACACAAATACACGCGGCCTAAAAGTGGCAACAATTACAGTGAATGATGATAAAACAACTTTCAAGCCTCTGCTGAAATATGCTGCTGCAGCATATTACCAAGCTTAGTTGCACATTGGTATTTCAGCAGATTACTTTTTGCCCCTCTAAGGGCTGACTTCTGGTCCTTTGTAAAGCTCTGTTCTGGTTCTGGTTCTGGTTCACTGTCTGTAATGAGTGTGTTTTGTAGACCAGTTTATGACTGGACCTCACTAGGCCCCTTGTTCTTTGCAGCCCGGCTGCACCACAAGCCTGACGCCGCGCTGGAGGAGGCCCAGGGACGGTGGACCGGACTGGGCCAGGCTGATGGGAGGCCTCACGCCTGTGTCCTGGGCCCACTCCTCGGTCTGGCCCTGAGAACCGCAGCGCTCTTATCTGGCCTGGGCAGGAGGCGCACTGGGCTTCCTGTGCGAAAATCAGAGCGCTTTCCTCTCGTTGTTTGGCTTCCTCTCCGACGCGAGACGCTTCCCAGCAGCGTGATTGTCCCTTCGTCTTCAAACGTGGCACAGTCCGCTTCCTCAAGAGCTTGATCTATTCTTGAGAGCCCCTCACCCCCACCGCCCCTACACACCCCTTCCCTCAACTCTGCTGCCCCCCACACATACCTCTCCAACCCCTTCGCTCACCAGCTCTGCATTCCAACCCGACCCAGCATCCTTCACTTCTACAGAAGAGCAACTCCTCATCACCTCCACCACCACCTGCCCACACAGAACCCTCAGTGACATTACCAGTTATCCGAAGTGATGATCTTGTGCTAAACTGATGTGTAAAGAGAGGAAAGTGACTTGGAACACTGCTGAGCGGTGACGACCAGGAGACACAGGAACATGGAGGAAAAAAGATCCTCCTCACAAAGGATATAAAAACACCTGCTTTACTGATTATTTATTTCCTTCATTTTATCAATCTGAGTGCTCCCCTCACACCCAGTTGTCCTGTAGTTTCATGTTTTTTGTATTACACAGACATTTGAGCCAGAAGAAGTGCAATTCCATCCATCCACCTGCCACATTTCTGGAGCTGCTTTGCTTGTTATTTGTGTCCTAGAGTGGTACTATAATGGGTGCATGAACCATCCCAGTCCCAAGCCCTGATCTGATTCTGACATCCACAAAAGCTGTGAGTTTCTGTTCCGATTTTTAGCCACTGGTAGGGGGTCAAATGTGCTCACCTTGGACGGGCGAAACAGGAGAGAGGACAAGCTTTGTGTTGTACACTATGGGATGCCTACAGTTCTCTATTCAAAAGACTGATGGTCAGGAGACGGCTACAACGTAGGAAGTCTGCTCAGACCGGAGACTATTACGTCCTCCATCAAATTATATCAACCTGTGTTGTAAATTCTCATCCCATGTCAAGATGTTTGTCAAACTATGTCAATTTAACATCCCTTTTTTTTTTTAATTCTCAAAGACACGTGTGCTACTACAAGCCATTTAAAAAGAGAAGGAGTGCCCTAAGTGTATACAGCAAAGTCCAGTTATGCACATGTATGTGTGTGTAAAGCAAGTGCGAGAGTGTGTGTACTTGTGTAAAGAAGCATGTATGAAAGTGTGTGTGCCATTTTACGGGTGTCTCCCAATGTGATTCTTTGTATACAGATGTTTTATGAGTAATATATGAATCTAATATTTAATAATTTTATACAACTAACTTACATATGACAAATGCCAACTTTTTATGAATCTGTTCAAATGTATTGAAGTGTTATATCCGTTGTTTGTGTTTTTGCATTAAACTTTGCTTATATTTGTGTATGCTTGTGTTTGCTATACGACTCTGTGATTATTTTGGGGTTGAGACAGGAACCGACAGGGACAGCGGTAAAAATGTATTTTAGGCTGCGAAACAGGACAGGAAGAAAAGGCAGGAGATGACTCCCACTGATACACAACAGAACAGTTCATTCATATTTTCAGGCAGCTGCTGCTCACCCTGTTGGCAGGCACACAGTGTGAATGTGGCTGTTTGAATGCGTGTGTATGCAAGTTCAATTTCAGTTTCTAACTCTGTTTATGTCCACGCATCCATCTAACTAATGTTATTTTTGTGTGTGCAAGTGCCGCTTTGAGTGAGGAAATCTTTCCCGGGAAGCGTGGGAGTGTACGTACGCTGGAATCTTGTCTGCCTGTGAGAGGAGGGCTTTTGTGAGTGTGGATTCGTGTGTGAGGCCTGTAGTGTCTTGTACAGGGTGGGTCTTTTGTGCAATCGAACTAGATGCCAAGAGGAAGAGCAATCAGGGAGCAAAGAGGAACCATCTCAGGGAGGAGCTGAGGACAGACAAAAAAAGAATGACGACAAGGATACAGGCAGAGAGGGGTAGTAACACATCCATAAACATGCAAAGGATCAATGGAAAAAGAGGAAATAACAGTTTACAATAAGGACAGTGGTTTATGTCTAAAGAATAAATATTTGTCTTTGTGTTGGATAGGGAGAAATAACAGATATTTTCAGCGCCGATCAGAAATTGGAACGTCATGGTTAAATCAAGTTGCACTATTAAAATGTTTCCTAAAATATCAAACAATAGTTAGATATTTGAAAAAACAAACGATTGGAAATCCTATTTTTATCACATGAATTATGTGTTAATTTACCTCATAGTTATGTGAGTTCCTCAGACTCCATGTAAATAAAAAATGAGTCCAGTGATCTTTGGAAAGTGGCGATGAGATTAAAAGATGTATAGAAGACATACAGGTGTGTTCTGTTTTTTAGATCATTTTTAGAGTAGTCTGAGATCTCGCACTTGACTCATTTTTCTTTAAGCACAGATCTTGAGACAAATGTAAGACGAGACCTGACTCCCACTTCTTAGCTGAGATCTATATGGGACATGTTA
Source organism: Symphodus melops (assembly GCF_947650265.1). Lineage (NCBI taxonomy): Eukaryota > Metazoa > Chordata > Actinopteri > Labriformes > Labridae > Symphodus > Symphodus melops. The sequence goes on from NC_136704.1 coordinate 16,551,750, forward strand.
GAGGATTCAAAGAACTGGGAACGTAGACTGAACCTTAGATTCAATGTCCCATGTCAGGCAACATACACATTTACATGGTTTTCTGACTCTCTGTCCCCTGTTTGTCTACAAACCCCCCAATTTTGAGAGAACAGTTGGGCATAGACCCTCTATAGGGCGAACACAGCCTGTTCTAAGCACGACTGAAATAGAAGGCATGCTAAAATACAGGATCAGAGTGGATTTTTTGGCACACAAAATAAACTTCACTGACATGTTTTGGACAGCTCTGAGACTTATCTAAGCTAGTTGAAAAGGAGTATAATATGTATTATATTTAAGACAAATGTGAGAGTTCCCTGTGGTCTAATTTTCTTTGAGCTAAGATCTTGGATTCACCGTAGGAGATTTTACTCTCACACAGCTTAAACTTACTGTACTAAAGCATGTGTATGTCTCAGGATTGCTTGAGACAACTAAATTGACAAAGTTTTAATTTGACTCTAAATAGTTCTGTTGTCAAGGAGATACAGATATGAAATCAATAAACTCTTAAGACTTTTTATTAATTCTACTTGATAGGAGCCTGTTTGGGCATCTCCTATTAGTCAAGCGATTTAGCAAATTTATAGGAACACGCCAGTCCCCTTGAAGCTCACTATAACCATATACTATTTTGTTGGTTACAGTTAACAATTTAAAAGAGTCAAGTTGAATTTTATTGAAATTCATGCAAAAAATGTTGCAGGCATGAAAATCGTAAGGAGGTTACTATGCAACCTGTTACTAGCTGCTTGGTATTGATCACAGGTAGCCAAACATAACCTTAACCCTGACTGTTGTCATATTGCGAGTCCTGGGCAAGAAGTACATGTACCATTTTTTAAAATGATTTAAGAGGATTTAAAGGGATCCCATCTACTATGCATTTATTTATTCATGTGTTCCTCGCTATATCTCATATTTAAATACACCTAACTCTTTCAACATTGTTTTTTTTTTTTATAAAACTGTCATAAGACATGGAAATGTAGATATATTATTGAAAGCACATTTATTCTCCTCTTAAAGAACTTTGCATTTAAAATTATGTTGTGTTTTAAAGACCCTCCACCAGCTCCTGTGGGATCTCAGAGTTTTTCATCATAAAAAAAGATGTGCATCAATAAACCACAAAGCATATTTCACAAAGACCTGTTCCCACAGTTCCACTAGTATGTAATCTATGGATTTAGAGACAGGAACCCTTGTCCTGGAAATGCTGGATGATTTGTTAAGAATGGAAGGAAGTCGATTTACAGGATGACAATACCACCTCTGCATCCACCATAGATGAACAATCCAGTTTTACAAAGCATTCAAAAGATCCTCTATTGTCAGGCTGCAGGACAAGGTAAGAGGATGTGATGCTGTTGATAAAAATGGTAAGGTAATGGTGGTGACGGTGTTTGTTAAGATGATATCACACAGTGATGATGGAGGCGTTTGTCGGATGTTCTGGTCTTCCCCCTGCTGAGCACAGCTGAGAAAACCATTGACACCTGATTTCAGAATAAATGACTTGTGTTAACACAGCTGAGCTCTCCACCTCCTCCTTTTCCCCTTTTAAGGTGTGTGTGTCCGACGTCTTCCTCGCTATGGAGCCCTGTGTCACAGAGAGTCTCCGCCACATCCACAGGCAACCACATCCTGAGTGTTACACACAGACAGGAAGTTCTTCAGGGAAAGAAAAAGGTCTGTGACGCACTGAAATACACACTTTGGAAAAGAAAAGCAGAGTCACTTGTAGCAGGATTATAACTAAGTGACGAAATGTTGAAATACGGGAAATACTCAAAAAGCCCCCAAAAATAGTTACACTCAAGGAGATTAGCAGAATCAGAAGTGACATCAAAGAGTTTGTCATCACACAGTTGTTTAACCCTGGAGTAAACGCTCAAATATTTCAGTAGGCACAATGGTAATATTTCAATAAATGACTAAATATTATTCACATGAATTCCCAACAAACAAAGGATAAATAGTATATGTATTTTTATGTTTTAAATTCACCTAAAAGTTGTTTAGACATACACATCTGTTTATGTATATCAGTATCTTTTATATAAAGCTGGAAGTAGGCAGGTGGTCTGGCTCAGAGACCCCTATTGTCGACATAGTGGGCCAATGGAAATGGCACTGCTATCAGTGGCAGAGGTGTATGTGTGTGTGTGTGTGTGTGTGTGTGTGTGTGTGTGTGTGTGTGTGTGTGTGTGCAAAGTCCTGGTTGTGTTAATGAGACACTGTGTGGTTTTCACAGACAGTGGGAGTCCTGACGGTGGCCGAGGCCTTTGTGTCTGGAGTGTATCGTTGTGTTGCTTCCAACTCTGCAGGCACAGACCAGTTAGACGTCCACTTCTATGTAACAGGTGAACTTTTCTTGGCTTTATTTACATTTCCGCTTCGGGGAATTTTTTAAAGCTTCATTAAGAAATTACAGTAATAGGAAAAAAGTTCCAGTTGCTCTTTCCAACTTCCCCTTTCCTGTCTCACGTCTGTTGTCTGATTCATTTTACTCCCACCTCCTGAATCCAACCAGACTGTACAGTCCAAGCTTTTTTAAAGCTGGTTTATGTGACGTTTTATCATTGCTTAATTTATTTGTTGATCTAGAAACAGGACTGAATAATAAACTAGTCTGATGTTAAATTTAATATTTCAATCATTGTCTCTGTTATCCAGAAACTCCCTAAAAGAATGTTTTCTGTAAAGAACTTACAAAAGGAAATATTTCCTCAATACCCCAAAATGGACAGAAACCATGCCTATGTAAGACTGAAGAAATGAACAGACAAATAGAAACTATATATGGAATTAATGACGAATTAATGACAGTTGGTAATGCTTGCCTGTGTGCATAGTACACATACTGTAGTTTTTTGTGTGATGTGAAGTTACAATTACTTGGGATACTGGTACGTTTTTTTGTGTCAATTTGTTTTCAAGTGTGTATATAGCTGTGTTTGTGCAGAGGCTGTTAGTGTATAAGCAATCGACGAAACAGGAACCTGGGGCTCTTATCGTTCCACTTCCCCGTGCAGCGCACTTCCTTGGACTGGCAGGTCCGCTTTATTTCGGGAGGCCTTGGGGTGTTCGGGAAAGATAAACACTATCTGCCATCAGGAAACTCTTGAGTCCTTTCCCCGGGAAGTTTCAAATGGCTAAAGTAAATAAAAGGCCTTTTTACTGTATTCCACTCGCTGCTTTTACCCACAATAGCCATTCAATATTGTTGTTCGACGTGCAAAAAATGGAGGATTGGTCCAATTGGCTATCCAGGTTTCAGGCTGAATGCCCAGAAACTGAGAGGGCTAATTCATCAAACTGGAGATCAGGTAATGTTTGCATTTAGTTCATGTGCCCTCTCTTGAATCCTTTAGATGTCCCAGGAGGCTTCAGTGTGAGCCAGAGGGAGGAGCCTAAAGAGGGTGGACACCTCCACCTCACCTGTGCTGCAAATAAGTACCTGTACACAGCGTTGTCATGGCAGCACATTTACAATACAGAGGAGTCCCAGTCCTGGAGCCCTGGTCTGAGCACTCAGCAGTTCACATCAGGGCAGTTCTCCAACACTCTGGACCTGTTCATAAGCAACCTGACAGCCAGGAACTCTGGAGCCTACAGATGCTCTGCCCGACACATCATCACCAGGCAGGAGACTCACCTTGATACAAAGGTTATGGTCACAAGTGAGTGGTCCCACCTCCTCCTCATGTTCATCTTTAATATTTAAGTCAATAGGAAGTACACAATGTTTTTATATAGATTTTTTTAAACAACAATATCCAAGTGCATAAAGCCCAAACTCACGTCAGTAAGAAACACAATGAAAACAAGGCCCTTACTACAGAAGAGAAGAGTGGGAGTTATATCATTATATATATATATATATATACACACACACACACACACACACACACACACACAAGACTGTGGCTTCACTATTACTGAAAATGCAGAGGTAACTGGTGTCACCAAACATTTTATAAGCAGAGACATGATTAGTCCAAAAAAAAAAAAAAATGTATTTTTTATCCGATGAAAACTTTATGGTGAAAAAAATTAGAGTATCTAAACGTCCAAAAGGTTTCTAGTCATTGAATTGTTTTTGTTTTCTGATTAAGAGTGTAACCCTAACATCAGCTTGGCTGCAAAGATGTAAAGCACAGTTATCTGAATCTCAAAGTTTGCATCACTTTATCACTTGAATCTTTCAATGTAAGAAGACTTAAACAACTTGAACTTGAGCTTTTTTTCCATGACTGAGTTAAAGCCTAAAACACATCTTTTCAATTTCAATCAATTATTTGTCAAAGTAAAACATGTCAATCCTATGAATTCAGTGTTATTTGAACACCAAATATTTAATTTTAAAGTTGGTTAGTCAGCTATTTATTATTAAAGATTTCCTTTTAATCCCAATAATCAAAGTAAAAAAACTGTGAAATTATTTTGGACCGTAACAAGATTGCCTTGAGCTTGTGGCCGAAAACAATTTTCTGAATTTTAAGTTGGGATAGATTCGTTAAGTTTCCTCTCCTCTAAAACGGTCTGCCTCTTCATGTTTCTGTGCACATATGTTACAAATTCAAACAAACAAACCAACAAACAAACCGACAGACTCTCTCACACAGTGCTGCTGCTTGGGAATTGGGTCCCCATGACTTCCTGGGGCCCCACCCTGCCTTTGCTCCTGCGCTTCAGCTCAGCCCCTCTTTCACGTGGGAATGAGCTCTTGTCAAGAGGAAGAGCATACAATGGCACTTCCCACAATGCCACATTTACAGGCCCCCACACAGGGCCCAAGGAACAATCAGCCAATCAGACACTGTCAGGCTCCAACCCCTGCGGACAATCATCAATTGTTGTCCAAGAGGACGATGGGGGAAACAACAATCAGTGGCCTTAGTTAAGTGACTTTTGGTCTTTTACTGCTGTTCACTTTATAATTAGAGCTCAACACATCAGCTTCCTCCCCTGAGATCCATGCAAGGACATCACTAGAAATATAAGGGAGGCAAAAAGACAAAACGAAAGATCAATATAAAATGCAGGGGCTGAGGAGTCAACTTGTTCAGTGATATTGTGTGATCACTGTACTCTAATTTAGTGCATGAGAAGGAAACTGAAATAACAGAATTTACCCTTTTGTGTCATCACATATATCTATAACGGTCGACGAGACGAGAAATACTACATTGTTTGAGTTTTTTATAAATTAATTTTTACTGTGGAGTGAGGGTGAGTAAGGGGCCCGGGAGGAGCCGATACGTCTGCTGACTCACAGGTTGAAGCCAAGGTCACTCTCTCGGAAAAATGTGTCACTACCAGTGCACAATTGTTGTTCGAAAGTGGCACTGGTCCAGAAAATTGTGGGAAAAAATAGCACTGGTTTCATTTCATCACCAAACATGTATAAATAACTGAAACTGTACTACGATGAATGTGTGATGGTTTTTTGAGAGGGAATTTCAGTGGTAGAATAAAAATGTTTAAAAAAAACTAAAAATACGAAATAGAAGATTGTACCATGTTTAATTCAAACTTTTCTTTTCAATGTTTTGTTTCAGTTATATGTCTCTCAAATTTATGGTTATTTAAAGCGACCAATACATAGTTTTTTATATTCAAAATGTATTCAAATGTGTGAGATGGTGTTTGTAGTAACACATCTTCACCTGGCTGTTGAGTTTTCGTTTATCTATACAGAGCACTTACATTTGTGTCGCTCCGTTTTTGTTTTCTGAACCACTCCCAGCCTGTTTTGATTCACTCCCGCTCTCCAGATGATTTTCAGACTTGCAGAGTTAATTTACACAGAGAAACTCTAAAACACAGAGGAGTGAAGCTGTTGAAAAGCTTCATGATGAGATTAAACAGCTGGATTTTAAAACGTGACTCCGAAAACAGCAAATAACAACAGGTCTCTGTGTGTGCTTATTATACACAGACATCAGGTTTTTTTTTGTTTTAAATGCTCCCTAGTGTACACAAAGTAAAGAATTGATCATGCAGAATTGTTAAATAAATCTAAAACATGCATGTTGGTTGATAATGTTGAAAAAACATTTTAACTACTGTATGTATACTGTAATTAAGAAATTCAAAGTATTTTGTGTTTAATGTAGTTATTTATGACTTTAACTCTGAAATGTAGTTAAGAGTTGTAAGATATGTAAATTCTTTAGTTTAAGCACATCAGAACTGCACTTTTATTTCTCATTGTTTGTAAGTTTAACGATTGGTTATTTGGCATTCATACTGTTAAAGGTGTGTGTTTCCTATTTTCAGTTCTGGAGCCTCCAGTGCTGCTTGATAATTTGACGGATTGTAGTGTCAATGTCAGCAGCTCAGTGACACTTAGATGTCCCTCTGAAGGCATCCCAACCCCCTACATCACATGGTACAAGGATGAACATGCTCTGTCTCAGGGATCAGGTAAAAAAAAAAAAAAGAAAAGAAAAGAAAAAAAACAGTCTCAATTCCGTTGTAGCTATACTCTGGATTCTAAGAGTTTGTGTCATTATCTCTAGGTATCATCATATCATCAGAAGATGGAAGCCTCCACATCGATCGAATCACAATGGAGGACCAGGGCCTGTATACGTGCCAGGCCACTAATGAGAGGGGGTCTGCAGAGAGCTCTGCCTTTATATGGGTCAATGGTATGTATTCCAAACAAGTCATATTTTAAAGCACCTCTGCCTTTGATGGCTTTGTTTTTTTTCTTTATTATGTCTTGTCCATATATGGGCAAACACTGATGTTCATTGTTTCCAGATTTCAATGTATTTTCTGGATGCACACATTGTGCAGTTTTTTCTAATGTTTTATGGATGTCGTTTTTGCCACAGAGGCCTGATGTATTACCATTCATGAAATGTGTTTGTTTATCAGTAAACTTGGATCAAAGAGTTGCCTTATATAATCCCAATCGGCAACACACTAAGCCTTTTATTCACTTTTCCTTTGACCTATTACATACACCTGCCTGTATGTCTAAAAGCAGGACCTTTGTGATTCTGCTCCCACATAGTTTGAGCATTTCTCAAAAGCACAACAAGTGTGACTGTGGATAGAGGAGTAGCTGTGAGTTGTTGTGTTCAGATCAGTAAGGAAGGAAGCTGTCTCCCGTTTTTATTTCCTCTGGAAGGGCCTGGCCTGTAGACCAGGGCAGCTCTGCACTGCATTTAGCTTGGCAAACTCTTTTTTGCTCATTAAGAAAAAAAGAAAAACAAATGTGGGATTATTGAAAAAAATATGTGATAGTAGGGAATACATTTGGACTATGGTGATGATTAAAACGCGGTACCCCTATTTTACAAATAGATGAAATGCCTCAAAGAATTTATTGAAACTCCTCGCAGGAAACTTTGAGAACTTTAGGTGTCTGTTATCTCAATTTGAAATGAATGTATTTCAATTCTGCAAAGAATTTTACTATAGACAAAAATTCACTTGTCACATGTACACCTATTCATAAAATGAGTTCATTTTTATGTTTCTTAAATTCAAGGGTTATAAAAATCCTTTTGAAGCTCTCTCAAGGTCCTGAATGTGTTTCAACTTAAAAACGTAACGTCATTTAAGGTTGATGTACCGAGAACATGTATTTCTGGTTTGTGTGTTCCTGCAGGTCCCTCAGAAGCTTCATTTCTTGAAATACCCTCACTCACCTGTACCTGTGTTGTGGCCACTCTCTTCTGGCTTTTTCTAACACTCTTTATCCGCAGACTGAGACAGGTAAGAAGCAACAAAGTTATTTTCTAGTTTCACAACACAAATGTATACGGAGATATAATTGTAGAACAAGCATTTTTAAATTTGGAAATACATTTACAACAGGCTTACATAGATCTGTACACATCCACTAATTTCTAACAAGATTATCAGAGGTGTATACAGAATTACAAATACATCAGTTTTAAATTGTTTACATAGTTAATAATGACTGAAAAAGCATGTTGTGTTTTACTCCGCGAGGCCCCATTATCCACGTTCATATCCTCGTGTACATGTGAGTTATCCTCACACTGTCGCCAATGTTATCCACACGCCTATCCTTCACACGTTATCTTCAAGCGTGTCTTATCACACCAGAGAACAAGCGTGACACGTTCTTTATTTACTTTATTTAACTTTATTTACAAGTTGTGAAATACACCTGTTCTCTACAGGAAGGATACTTTATGCGAGGTAAACCACAAATACAGAAATAAAATACATTAAAGTGAATAAAATAAGACACACAAAGACACTATGTATAAATATACTTCACTTAAATAAATCATACATGGAATGAGGGTATTGGGATTAAAGCAAAACTTTCATGTAGATAACTCAGAACAATACCTCATTTTATAACCTGCATAATATTGATTGTACATTGATTTGACTTCTTTACTTTTTTTTTGTTGTAGCTTTTCCCCCCAAGGATAAGAGGTTTATTTTCATTTTTGTTACAAGTTACTGTTTTTATTTCTCCGTAGTCCAACAGCTCAAACAACAAGTACCTGTCAATCATTCTGGACACAGGAGAGGGACCAATAGAAGAGCAGTGTGAGAGGCTGCAATACGACCCCAGCCAATGGGAGTTCCCTCGGGAGCGGCTCAAATTAGGTTTGCTTCCTTTATTTAATACACACAAAATGTGACGTTTAAGAAGGACCTCAACTGTGATATAAAATTGGGATGATTTTGGGAAGGTAGTTTAACAATGGGACAGAGGGAAGGTATTCAAGATTACACAACAGATACAAAGACTTTCTCACAGGTCTTATCAGAGTATTATTGGGAGTGACTCTAATTCCATTAATCAGACTTTGTGTCTGTGTTGTCTGTGCCGAGCTAATCAACTCCAGCAGGGTGTGTGTGGACTGTGGTGATTGGGACTAATCAGATCTCACTGTCATCAGGGTGTGATTCAGTTAGATGGACTTCTGATGGGCTCTTCTCTTATCAGCAGCTCACGTTCCAGGATGGGGGATAATACTAATTAATTAGACTCCTGTTCCCCTGTGTCAATCCCACTCACATTCTTTCTCTGTCTCTCAGGGAAACCTCTGGGCAGAGGGGCCTTTGGGAAGGTGATGCAGGCATCTGCATTTGGTATGGACAACGCCACCAGCTGCAGTACAGTGGCTGTTAAGATGCTCAAAGGTGCGATTATTTGTCTCAGTCAGGGACAATAAAATGTCACATGTGGTAAAACATGTTACTTTTTACAACTTGTCTGCCTTTTCTCCACTAGAGGGAGCCACAGCCAGCGAACACAAAGCACTCATGACAGAACTAAAGATCCTCAACCACATTGGGCATCATATAAATGTAGTCAACCTGCTGGGAGCTTGCACCAAGCCAGGAGGTGTGTGTACTCTGAACTAAAGACTATGTGATTTCTGTGTGTGTCAAGAAATATCAACCATGTTAATCCCCATTTGAGTATGTATGTGTGTGGTTGTGCTCTTCAACTTGTCATACAATTCATGTGTGTTTTGTGTATGTGCAGGACCGCTGATGGTCATTGTCGAGTACTGCCGCTATGGAAATCTCTCTGCCTTCCTCAAGAGCAAGAGAGAAGTGTTTGTGAATCAAATGGTAAGCTGAGCCTCGGCAGAAATCTTAAAGATGATGTGACAAAAAATATATATACTACATGAAACTGGACCTCTATGGCTTGCACATGAGGTTCACCCGAGCCTTTTGCCCCTCACTTCTCTTACCAAATTTTTTTTTTAAAAATCACCTTTTTGTTCTGTAGGCAATTTCAAAATCATACACTTTGGCACTTAATTCTGCAATCTTACTGAGGGTTGAAGATCTGTTGTAAGCAGGAGGTTTACCTCCTTTTCTTCACACTTTTACACACGACTGGGCCTCAAGGTCTGAGTAAAAACATGTTTATGAGTCTGTCAAAAAATCAAACATCAAATAGTTTAAGTCCATCTTACTTTTATAAGTTTTACTTTCTGTCTTCAAAATTAAAAATATATACAGCACACAGTATATAATTAATTTCTTCCTATCACAGGTGGCTGGAGGAAAGAATGGAGGTCCAGGTTGTTGCATCTACACTCAACACAATATTAGAGATGAAAGAGACAAGGCAGAGGATCACCAAGGTAACACAGCAGCTAAATTAACACTTTTTAATGTTGGAGCACAATCACACTTAACATTATGTTATCTTTCTTTCTTCACCTAGATCCAAAATCTTCCTCCAGCAGTCCTTTATACCTGGAGAATCTCATCTCTTTCAGCTTCCAGGTGGCGCGAGGAATGGAGTTTCTGGCGTCTCGCAAGGTCTAATACTTTACGTGCAGTGTTGTTGTTGACGTGGTTGCAGGTAAAAACAGGTTATGTGTATTTATTTGTGTTCTTTGTCGTTGTATCTCAGTGTATTCACAGAGACCTAGCAGCCAGGAACATTTTGCTTTCTGACAATAAAGTGGTGAAGATCTGTGACTTCGGCCTGGCCAGAGACATCTACAAAGACCCCGACTACGTCCGCAAGGGAGATGTGAGTGTCTGAGCAATGTGGTTCCTAAATCTACTTTTTAAATTATTTTTATTTGGAAGAGTAGTCAAATGTTAATTTTGACTCTAGTTTGATATTTGAATTAAATGTCAAATTTAGGACATTCTTGCATTTGATTGTAATTATATTTTGTCTTTTGGATTCATGAGCTCAGCAGTTTTTGGAAAACATTCAGATTATTCTAATCAAATACTATTTTGGACGTTCTAATTCCTGCTGGAAGTAAAAGACAATCATCACAGGCTTGTTAAAAAAAAAAAAGCTGAATACATGGAAAAAATCTTGAGAAAAATAATTAAAAGTAATATAAAAGTAATTATAAGAAACATACAAACTCCCTTTGCCAATCACAGTAAAGTTGTACATAGTTTATTAATCCAGTTCTACCTGTTACTTATTCAATTATCTCTATTCTATTTTATTTTACAGTCAACATTATTTCTATACTTCCTACTTCTGTACCGTGTCTTAAAACAACGGTAACAACCGAATTTCCTCCAGGGATTAATAAAGTATTTCTGATGACTTAGAAGACTTTCTGTGGCTGCAGAGTCCAACTCTAATTCACACGTTTTTCTTTGGATTTGGAAACGCTTCTCCTCAACCCTGTGACCTGATTGGCTGTCAGGCTCGTCTACCTCTGAAATGGATGTCTCCTGAGTCCATCTTTGACAAGGTGTTCACCCCTCAGAGCGACGTGTGGTCCTTCGGCATTCTTCTGTGGGAGATCTTCTCTTTAGGTGACAGCTCTCTCTTACTGCACTTAAAAACAGAAAAATACTATCATCATATAGACTGTGGTTATTTGTGTGTGTGTTTACATATTACTGTCTTGGTGTGTGTGTGTTTGTGCGACAGGAGCTTCTCCATACCCTGGTCTTCACATTGATGAAGACTTCTGCCATAGACTGAAGGGGGGGACAAGGATGAGAGCACCTGACTACAGCACACCTGAAATGTGGGTGGATTTGTTTAAGCACTGATCGAAGCATCAGGGGGGAGGCAGGGATGTAAACATCAACTTCCAAATAAAGCTTGCAGAAAAACACTTCAGGTAGAAGAGTGTGACCGTGTGTATGTTTGTGTGCACAGTTATAGCACGATGTTAGCATGCTGGGAGGCGACCCCCTCAGATCGACCTACCTTCACTGACCTTGTGGAAACCCTGGGAGATTTGCTGCAAGCAAAGGTTCAGCAGGTAAGGCTAACTAGCTCTTCTTACCAAGCATATCACCATTTTTATTTTTTTTTGTCAAAAAGAAGACATTGTTCACATATATCCCTGTATGGTGGACTTCTCTTGAATAGGAGGGGAAGGATTATATTCCTCTGGGATCTCTCACAACAGGAGACAACGGTCGCAGTATGACTGTCAAAGAAAACCCTCTTGCAGTCACAAATCTGAGGTGAAGAGAATCTGAAAGACACAATTTAATGAGCAGCATGTGGAGTGTATATTTCAAACTCGTGTTTTAAATCTGAATTCAATCCGTTCAGCTACATGAGGGGAATGGCCACACTTCAGATTTTTGAGGAGCTGCCCATTGAAGAGCCAGAGAGCCCTGATGTAAGAAAAAATCAAAAACCAAATACATCTTGCCTTTGTGGACACTGAATAACTTTTGGCTAAACAGATTAATGAAGATAAGGAGGGATTATCGAGTGTGATTTTTTTTTTTCCGGGGGAAACATCTGATTAAAAGCTTGTTGCATCCTCTCTAACCTCAGGATGAGCAGAGTGACAGCGGCATGGTCCTGCCGTCTGAGGAGCTGACGCATCTGACGTGGAATAACAGCCCCAAGAACAGGAAACTCAGCAGGTGATTCTCTGACTTCTAAAAACGTGGCTTTCCCCTTTTAGCAGCCCAGACATCTCATCATATGTATATCCTCTCTGTGCACACACATGCACGTGTTTTCAATTTGAAAACGTTTTCAATCTGTCTGCTTGTGGTGCGTCTCAAAAGAGTTCAGATTCTTCGAAGAAAAGCCAGATGGATATGTGGATTGAATTTTACTTTGTGAGTGCATGATTGCAAAATTAACAAACAAATATTTATTTGGCTCCCTAGATTTCTTTCCTTTCCTAAGTGCCGGGAGAACCAGGTGACCTCCCTGTGCAATGGCATTAAAGGTCTCCGGAACAACGAGCCGTCCATCTTGCCATGTGATTGGGAGTCTGACGAGGGCGGCTCCCCTCCTCCGGACTACAACTCTGCATTTCTCTACCCTTCTCTGTAGAATGCGTTTTTGTCTTTGTCAACTTTGAACAGGGTATACATATATTTTCCTGCTCTTCATTCCTAGTCAATCACAGCTTTCTCTGCTTTTACTGTTTGCATCCTCTACCTCGTTATAAAGTCTGCAGTAGTTCTGCTGTCTTTTTCCTCCTTGGCCCAAACTAACAAATCAACTTTCTGGATAGAAAATGTGCATTTAAGTTTTTTTTAGTATTACCAAATATTATCCTGCATCACCTCACACGACCCCTTCCTGGAGCAGCTAAGTATTACGTGATAGCGCCTGTCTCATGCTGAATTATGCAGAATGTATTCAAGGACCTGACTGCATTAGAGTTTTTTGTTTTGGTACCTCATGTGCTGAGCTTTGTCAAGAGGAACACTGCTGTATGAATTATTTGTTTCTCCTGCAGGGCAGATATATGCTGGAAGAAAACATATTATCCACTCATTTAGAATATGTGTTGGTTAAACACAATGTATCCTTACGTATTTATGAACACTGTTATCATTTAAACATGACTCGTTAATCATTTCAGTGCTTCAACTTTTTTGGCCAGAACGTTTCAGTACCTCTGGTTTAAACAGGTGTTATGTCATGGTTGTAAAAATTGTACGTTTTTATTGAAACGGTTTTGGAAAGACGCTGCTTCCCAACAGTTTCATGGTGGCATGTATGTATAAAAAAAAACGGTCTACATTTGATGGTGCTTCACTGGTTTTAGTGAGGTGTCCGGAAACAACTCCTCACATCTGAGTTGACATTCAATATAAATATTAGTATACCTAAATATAAAAGTTAAATCAGATCTTAATTGGACAAAAACCTGGGTTCACATTTCCTTATGACACAGATCAATTCAGTTTAGTTTCCCTCTATTCCTGTTCAAGTTTAGGGAAGAGTTTAGTATGCTTGTAGAGTCTGAATTCTTGGACATTTTCTCTTTTTCAAAGTATTTTGCAAATAAGATGCTTAAGCAAAGAAGTCCAAACTAATTGATTAGTTCAGCCCTTAAAAACAAAACTGATGTAATCCTGGCATTTTAACAATTTTGTAAACAGTTTATACATCAGGCATCAAAAGTGTGATTTAAAGGTTTTGTTTCCAGGATAAGACATGATGCCGGCTGCATGTTAAGAGAGTCAGTCACGTCCTCAGGCAAGAACAGAAGGCTAAAAAAAAGTGAGCAAGAAACACGGTTTTTGTAAAAACTGCTGTGGGTTTTTTTTTTCTTCCGTTTTAGATGGATGTACTTTATTGATCCTAAGCTGGGAAATCTTAGTTTTAAAATCAATGATGGTTGTAAATTATTAGTCAAACTCTTTGCATACATTGCTATAAAGTTGTCACAAAATCACATTACCGTACATCTCTTTATCAAAGGCCGTCATCGTTTTACAAAAAGTCAGGAGCACGTGTGTATCACTTTTGGTATTCTTTATTAAAATACTGCTGTACACACAAATATTGCAAAATTTGAGACAATGAACACAAGAGGGGCATAAAACATACTAAGATGGTGATTGTAGTTGTGTTGATGTGTGGGGAGGAAGAGAAGGTTGACACTAAATTCAACTGGAGTGTGTGCTGTGATGTGGAAGGTGGTATGAACACTGACATTGTGTAGGTCGTGTTGGAGGGCTTGTGTGTGTGTGTGTGTGTGTGTGTGTGTGTGTGTGTGTGTGTGTGTGTGTGTGTGTGTGTGTTTGTTTTGCAGATTTTTTTTCTAAAGCACAGCATTCACCAAATGTTTTTTTCTGTTTTGTCTGTCATGTCACTAAAACAGAGGAAGTAGTACATGATCTCACTCAGCCTGCACATTTGCTGCCCTCAAATACAGACCATTAAAGCCAGGACACCGTTCTTGTTGAGTTTTAATTGTTCTCCCAGCTAACTTGATGTTACCCTGTTCTTCTCATGTTTGACCTTTTTGTAAAAATCTACTAATAACAAGGCACCAGTAGATTATTCCAGACCGTGGTTTAATAGAGCTTTCTTTATCTAGGTGAAACTCATGAAGTCAAATTGAAGACTGATTGAAATTAGCATCAGGACTGTGCTTAAGGGCAACATGAAAGCCTCCCAGCATGATCTGCACAATGCCGTATACTGCCTAAAACCTCGATCTGAAGACCCCACTCCACTGTAGCTCATCTGTCTGACTGGATTGGGGGCGGCCGATGACAGTCTAACACATTCAATCATCCGGCCCCTCCAGCTGTTTGTCATCCTGAGAGAAATCCAAACCATCTGAGTGAATGCAACAGCCTGGCTGCTGCATCGTCTCCAGCACGTTTTGCAAATCATGATCTTTAAAAGTCAAATCAAACAACAACAAAAAAACAACTTTTGGTGCCCAGTGCCTTGTTCCTCCTCCCTCCTTTGCCCTTCAGTCCATTCCCCTAAACCCCTGCTGGAATTGGTCCACAGAATAATAAAATGTCGGGGCAAAAATTAACTGCCCTCCAATTTCCCATCATGCATTTCTGCACAATATCTGAGCTAAGACAAAAACCAGCTAGAAAAATCACAAAAAAGCATTTCTTTTTCCTAAATGCAGAGAGGCCCCGCCCCGCGAGGGGACGTAAAGTTTCAGATAAAAACAGAGAAGAGGGGAGAGTGAGATTGAGACAGAAAGGGGACATTTGGGGGTAAAGGGGCACAGGTGGGGGACAAAATAAGGACATTCCACAAAGAGGCAGCTGTGGCTCGACCTCAATATAAGCCCCACTCGCAGGCTACACCCCTTTGCTGGACAGCCAAGTCAAAAGCCGACCTGTCCTCGAGCAGTTCAAGTCACTGTGGCGTCCGTTAACCAAAGGCGACTGCTGAATATGTAACAGGTAGATGGAATCAGGAGAAACACCCCGTTCTCAATGCCAACAAAGACCATGTTTCATCCTCATATTCCAACCCATGCCAGCCCACCCATCCACCCACCCACCCACACCCGTCACTCTCTTACACACTAGCCTGGCGCTCCACAACCTGCTGAACTGAAATGTTAGAAATTCATTGATTCTTCCAGTTTTAAGAAACCTTCCAAGCCACCCAAAGTGGTTTGTCCTTTCTGAAGGGGAACCAACGGCCAAAGTGAAGGTGAGCTGGCACAGTTCATGCCATCCCTCCTTTACGAGAGCCTCGAGTGGTGTGTCCCGTCTTTCAGTGCGTCACAACGAAGGGGCGTGGTCTCCAGACGGAAGAGAGACGCAGTCAACGCAAAGCGGGGTTTCCTTTTTGTATTCGTTTGTCATTCTTAATCTGCTGTTATTTATGTCCGTGTGTGAATTTAGCTCTCAGTACACCCTGTAGGCCACTCACACGTAGTCATAAAAATAAAAAAAAATTTAACAAAAAAATTAAAATCTTAGTGCATCCTCCTCTGAAAAATAAACCCCAACTGTAGAAATAAACGATAAAAGCAGGACAATGTTCAAAATCTCTTGGTTTGTTCCTCGTTTTGTTCCCCAAATCTAAAAAAATGTCCTCATAGTCGTGTGTCACAGCTTCCGTATTTGTCCTTGTTACTTTTTGTTTACAATTTTCAGCTGCGGGGCTTAGGAAAACTAAAAAAAATACACTTTAGAAAAAGCCTTCCTGGTGGACAGGGTCAGTGTATGTGACTGAGGTTCACAAAGCCCCTCCCGGCTGCCTTCGCCATGCTGATGTCATCTCCATGAGGCTGGTCCTCCCCTGTAGTGCAATAGTGTGCTCCAGGTCCGGCAGTCTCACCCCGGGCCCCAAGAGAAAGCTACAGAGAACCGGAGGCAGCGGCCTGCAGCTCCTGGAAGGTACTGTCGAAGCAGCGCTTCAGGTCCGAGTAGGTCACGACCAGGACGCTTTTCTCATCCCGAGCCACCAGGCTGATCTTCTCAGGAACGCCAGCATCCAGCTGCACAAACAAAGGAACACACTGCTCGAGAACGGACTTGGAAAAAATGCTTTGATGTGTGAATCAGAAACTTTTTGGAAAAAATATTCAAACTAAATTTTAGTAGTAGAGATGCACAGATAAGGTTACTGATAAGTCCGTTGTCAAAAAAGAAGAAGTGACTCTGCAAGCAGAAGCTGATTTGAAGTATTTAAGAGTGGATTCAGATGACCTTCTTATCTGAGATCAACACAAAGCAGACTGTATGTTATCAGTGAGGGGATCTGTGCTTATTAATAACAGTGTGAAGAGTATGTGTGAAGTGTTCATACTGTCAAACTGAAAAGAGGAAACACTTTTGGAGAAATGAGCAAGGACATTCAGACGTTGCATATTTGTAAATCGAGTACTAGGGCAGTTTTGAATGTTTGGTTGGGTTTTTTAAACTATGAATTCGCTCAATTTTTTCTATTATTTAGCTCAATGAAGTGAGGATGAAAATGACTGACAGAACATTTCAAAAGCGATTGAAGGATTTTCAATTTCACTGCTTTTGCCTCTGACCAGCTGCTCACAGATAACCAAATGTCACTGATGGAAGTCGGCCAGTTAAGGACCGAATCTCTCTCTCACTCTCTCTGATGGACATGTCATGCATGTCTCTTTGTTTGTTTCCAGTGAATAAAAAGTATAAATAGAAGTTCTGAACGTTTAACTTAATCAAACAAATTAAACCGTTTATTATTAAGGAGGTGTTTAAATGAAATGAAGGATCAATGAACAAACTGACTTTGTTGAGGCAGGAGACAATGTGGCTCAGGTCGATCCAGGGCGTCCCGGCTTCTGTCACCTGGTGAAACAGGTGATCCCGGAAAAGCTTCAACAGGTAGCGGTCGCCGGTCTCTGACCACGACGGGTCTTTCTGAAACCTAACGCAACAACCCAACATCAGAAATCTGCTTCATTGGCCATGTGTGCTCACATACGGAGCTCTGAATGTACAAAAAGTAAAACACTGAATGTAAACATAACGTTTGTAATCATGTCACATATAGTTAAACCTGACATGTTTCAGGACCGCTGACCCTCCACTCTCACATACTGGTCGACGTGTGTACGGGTGCTACTTACTCGGGCCGCTCGTTGATGGTGCCCAGTTTGGCCAACAGGCGGAAGAGACGGCCATTTTGCACCTCCTGCAAGTAAACAATGATGACATGGTTTTTGCTCTCCACGGGACAGAAGACGCAGGCAGGGAGAGAGAAATGTTTCATCCTCACAGAACAGACCCGTCCGCTGTTTTATTGACGTTACCGTTCAACTACTGGATGCTCAAAGAAAATCAATTAAAAAAAATAAAAAAACATCCCTGAAGTAGGTTTACACAGAAAGAGGACGCAACCAGATTTCAAACTGACTGGGCGAAGCTTGAAGGAATAAACTAAAGAACGTAGCGCAAGCCATTATTTCTCAGAGGGAAAAAAAACCAACAAAGTTACAGTCACACTCAAGATGAAGAACATCTTCTCTATGTGCATTAAACAGTGCTCATTGGTTATTGTGAGTTTGTCGTCCAACACTGCAGTGCTAGAGAGAGAGACACATCGAGGTGCTGATGCTGCAATATACCCTACACAAACAAGCAAATCGATAAATGATGACATGAAGAGAGCATGGAATTAGAGAACAGACTTTTTTCACACTATAGGGCAGGAAGTATGTGACACTTCTTTCTGAAAAATAAACTAGACTTCTCCTCACTGTCAATAACTGAAACCTTGAGCGCTTCACTTTCCGTACATGGTGCTGGAGCGTTTCCTCCTCCATGAAGTCAATCACATCTTCTAAATACATTCTGTTAAAGTCTGGGCACGAATAACAGTGGCCATCTCCAACCCCCGCAGACGACTTTAAAAAAAGATCCTAAACATCGAAAGCCCCGTTTCCACCAAGCGGTTCGGCGCACGTTTTGTTGGCGTTTCCGCAGACTAAAGCCGGGAAAGAGTCTCAAATTACTGACCGTCCTACTTCTGGTTTCTCCTCGCGACACACAGCCTTCTCTGAAACAAAGCTTGATCATAACAAAGAGCCACATGTACAGCTTTCTCACTCAGTGATGTGTAAATTGTCTTGACGTCAAGTGTGGCACAAAACACTATAAAGTTATTTCTCCTCTCCTTTCGTTTCCCTGTTCCTCTCCATTGGATATAAAAAAAAAGTCAGCAGCGGCGGTCACATCGCTCAAATGAGTTTCTAAGGAGATAAGCTGGACTTTTCTTTTCCTCTCCTTTCATATACATACACTGTGTCGCACTGATGATGTCTATTACGTAGCTGACGCAGGCTTTACTGAACCAAACTTTACTGATCCATTACGGACCGCTTGGTGGAAATGGGGCCAAACTGACTTCCCGATGAGTTCTGTCTGTCACCGTCTTATTTAAAGGTCAGTAGCAGTAATTCTGTCAACAGGAAGTAGCTCACCTTTCACTTCTGTAGATCTAATTTACTCCTGCCACTCCTCTCTCTCTCTCTCTCTCTTCCTCATCTCTGCCTGTCTCACCCTGTCAAACGTTTTCTGCACTGTTGGACAAAGTGAAAAGGATTGAAAACCAGACCGTTTTCTTGCTTCTTGTGAGGAAACATTTACCATCATTGGATTTCTGTCAACAACTCAAGGCGATCTAACTTTTCCGTACAGAGTCGTTTTGTAGGCAGCAGCTGGAGGCTGCTAGCATAAGACGCACCCACATAAACTACAACACTTGATGTTTGGGGATGATTTCCGCTGGCAGTCTATAAATAAGAATAAACATGTTGCAGTGAGCAGGACGATCGTGGAGCCACACTTCTCCTGACTCCAGGTGGTTAGCCAGCTCTTGTTATCTTATAGTGTTGTAGTTAAGCTACACAGACAGACTTAACACAATCTCTGTTAGCCGATATAAACTTGTGTCATGTGATGCAAGGAAACAAGACTTCACTGTTGTGATTTATTAAACTTCTAAAGTCCGTTTCCTCCTGCTGGTTAACCAACACAAGCAAGAACCTCAGTACAGAAACCAGGCTGATGTGAAGAAGCACAAACAGCAGGAATGAATGGAGTGTGCTGAAACAGATGGGCATCATTTCATTTACCGTAAATTCCGTACTATTGAGCGCACCTGGATATAAGCCGCACCGGCTAAAAATAAGTAAATAAATGTATTTGTACATATATAAGCCGCACTTGATTATAAGCCGCAGGTGTCCACGCTATAACAAGAGCTATTTACACAGACGTAGGCTACCGGTAACATCCGCAAATACTGTAGCGTCCGTACGGACGTTAAAGGACGACGAGAGCGTTCAAATAATAACTTTTAATAACCCGATCACTGTCGGCCGTGACCACGCCGTTTACAGCAGAGAACAAAACCATAACTTGCCGTAACAATCCAACTCTCTCCCCCAGCGTTCTCTCATACAGCCACTCAACACGTTCTCACTGGTGCATTCACTGACTCTCCACATAATCGGAATTATGAACACATTATCAACTACTGACTTTACAACATGAACCGTTACAATACGAAGCCTAGCCGACGGTGTCTGTAACACGGCTGATGAAAAAGATGACCGTAATATATTTCACAAGAAAAAGTCCATCCATTCAGAATGACTTCATTACTCACTTCCTCAGTCTCTGTTGTCGCTGTCAGTGTCATCTTAACGTGCAGCAGCTCTGTTAGCTTCTTTGACAGCCAGGTCGATCGCCTTTAACTTGAAAGCTGCATCATATGTATTTCTCCGTGTGTTTTCCATGATGAGGGTGCGTGCATGAAGCGCAAAATGACTGATATTAAGATCCGACGTGACGAAGTCAAATGTTTTTGCGGCAGAAGCTCATTGTCCCCCATAAAAAATCCATGCATTAGCCGCACCGGAGTAGAAGCCGCAGTGCTCGAAGTGTGAGAAAAAAGTAGCGGCTTATAGTCCGGAATTTACGGTACTTCAACATGCATGACGATGACAGTGGTCCTTTTGTCCTTTTCTGGTTTAAACGTCTAGCAGATCAAGTCAAAGGGAAGCTGGTTCGATCCTGAAATCAATGATGTAGATTGACTTGTTATTGAACCTGATGACTTCCATTATAGTTCACGTTCAACCATGCATTGAAAGGTAAACACTTCTGTTCTGTTTTGAAGATGCAGTGTTCAACCTTTTGTATCAGGCAAACATTGCTAATGTGCCCTTGTACGTTCTCCTCACTCTTTATGCATAGACCTGCTAACTAGGTCATGCCCTTAGCAAGAGCGCGGCATGAGAAGATCAGAGATATTTTTGGTCAAAGAAGTTACCATTTTTTCTGTGGCATGTTTGATTTCTACATCACCGCATGTTGCTCTGTTCTTGCACTGCTGGACAGAAACAGAAATCATTGTTTGCATGAGATTGAGGTAAAAACCCAGACCTCATTGTTTTGGGGAAATGTTGTGTCGTGTGTAAAGGGGAAGTAAAGGCACTAACGAGAAGAAAGATCGGCTGTTTCACACATTTACAATCTAACATGGAGAAGCTTATCTCAAGGCGAGACTGCACAGCCTACAATATACCCGACGACATCCTGTGTGCGCACAACTTCTCCCTTCGCTCACTAAAACGAGCACCCTCTCTGACTATCACACGAGAACATGACCCTGAAAAAACACAGCATATCACGAGAGCTCACAAATGCTTTCTGGGACTTTGAACATACCTTGGCCAGGTCCTCCTCGATGACATCATTCCTCATCTGCGATGCATCGAGCTGTGTGTAGAATCGAGCTCCGATCATTGGCATGATGTCATTGACGCTGCGCAGGCGAGACTGTTCAGTCAGCAGATACCTGCATGTTAACAAACACATTACAGAGTGTCATGTAAGGAGGGCTGAGCACGTCTGTACAAAGTATTGATTATATGTCAACTCTCTGACTTAAAGGAGCGTTTTTGATGGTATTCTAATCTGCTCTACTTATGCACAATGGGGAAGTGAAAACCAGCTCTTCAAAGCAGTTCTTAATTTGATTAAAAAAAAAACAATCTGCCTTCAGAAATTTAAATGTCAAAGTGTCAACCTAGTCAAGAAACAAATGTCATTGCTTAAAGCCATTATCCATCTATCAATCATTATTTGTACAGCCCCAATTCACAACACGTGTTATCTCCAGACGCTTTACAGAAATGCATGTTGGGAAAATATGCAGGCAGGATATCTCCTTTGTATTCCTCGTGTTACTGTTGTCCACACCGCCTTGCCGCTGAGCTGGAGGTCGGAGCAGGCAGTGCATTACACTATTTCAAAGTGATAAGTCAAGAGGACATCCAGCTCGCTGTAATTAAAACTAGTGGATGTTGCAGACATCCTTATTAAGCGATGATAGAAAAACACATTTAATGAGTCTAAAACGAGTATGGATGGATGATAACTGGTGGGGATCTAATTCTGGGGAAAATACATTAAATCAGACATGAGAACATCAAAAGATCTACACAACAACATCATGTGTATCCTACACGTCTTAACCTGAAGTGAAATGTCAGAGAAGTTGTAAAACTGGGACTTTGTTCAAACCTTGTTTGTCATTTTTTAAACATTAAAAACGAAGGTTACATATGTAACTAGGGTTCTATGAATCAGGGACTACTGAAATAGCTCACTGCACCATGATAAACAAAAAGAGGCCGTGCAGATAAAGATCAACGCTCAATTGTGAAAGGGATATTTCTGTTTGAGCATGAAGTCCCTGTAACGTAAGAAGTGAAAGATTCAGTGGAGGAAGTGAAAGGGGGCAGTAAGGAGTGATCCTGCTTGTGCTCTGGACAACTTCTACTGGTAGGAAGGAGAGAATATTTTCTCTGCAATGCCCTGACCTTCACTGTCGGGCTGAAATAGGGCTAATGACTGCCATGCAAATTTGGGATTACGTTAGCCACCTTCTGGGCCGCATCCAACTACAACCTTAATATGTCAGACGATTTCCTTCTTTTTCTTACAGAATGAGGTTTTTGAGGTCTGAAGAGTAGTTGATGGACACCAGCTCCATGGCCTTCTGCAGGTTCTCCCTTTGAATGCCAGCCAGGGAGTTACATGCCAGTGCCAGCACAACCTTGCCCAACGACACTAGGTCCGCTTGCTGCATGACAAAACACACAAATAACAAAAACAGGGATCAGAAAAGAGTGTGCTGTGGTATTTGAAAGGCCATGCCAAAGATGTTAGGCAGATGGAGAACCTTTCTGTGATTGACTTTGATGACCATCTCTGATGATTTGACAGAAGATTTCAGTAGATCAGAGTAAGTACCTGGTACTGAGGCATCAGGGCGAGATGATTTGTCTGACTGCTGTCAAACGTTAAGACATCAAACACCCCAACACAGTTCACCCGTAGCCTAAAAAGATAGAAGAGCATTAACGTGAGTAGGTTGTTCACGTCTGTATTGAGTTTGCACAATCACATCGACGTGAAAAAAAGGAATCGTCACCTGAAAATAGTCTTCTGCTTTTCATGAATTTACAGTCATATCTATCCTTTCTGAACAGAAAATATAAAATCACGCTGTTCTGTTTGCCACTATTCACGGATACTTGTGACAAGCTGTGATCTACAGCAATCAGCGTCCATGCTAAATCACCACATGTCTCCAGAGGTAGTAATGTGTGTGTACCTGGTCTTGCCAGTAATAAGAATCTTGCTGGGGTCCATGACGCGGCATGCCAGGCCGGCAGTGTGGATGGTTCGCAGGGCCGAGCTCAGCTGGACGATGTAGGCCCAAATCAGAGACTCTGGAAGGAGACCTGCATGCTGCCGTGGAGGGGGAGGTTCATGTTGTCCTGCACACAAGGAGATGCTTGATCACACATATGCAGCCTGAAGGTCAAAGTGCAACTTGTGAAATAAACCTCAGACTTCTGAGAAGGACAGAAAAAAAAATCTCCCATTTGTAATAGCACTAAGAGAATTCCTTCACAGTCACCTGATCTATTCAGCTGCTGGCTTTCTCAATTCATCCAACGGTTTGAACTTCATCAAAATGATGAAGACGCATTATAACTCTTATAACTGTTGTTCTATTATATAACTTACGTTTTCTTACCAAAAGTCCAAATATATATTTAACTTTGAATAATTTCATCAAAAACATTGAAGTACTATTTTGTCTTGATCGTCTAATCCTCGAGTCTCATATGATAGAAACAGGGTAGGAAATTCAGCCCACTCTTCTCAGAAACCATTGTTTTGTTTATCATGCATTCTTATATTTTTCTGCAACACCAAACAACACAAGGCACGGGGAGCTTTACTCAGGCGACAGTGTTAGGGTGTGTACAGCGCCACAAAAGCCACAATTTCACACTGAGAATGCTCAGAGCTGACTTTGTTTACTCCTCAATACGACCGTATGTGATCCTGGGCTTTAGTGACATGAATCTTGATGTTCGCCTGTACTGTTCCACAAACTCAAACATTACAGAGAGATTCAAATGTTTCCTTCAACTCTTCACAAAGGCAATGGTCTGTGTGGTTTTGCTTCCTCTATACGCATCCATGTAGGTAGGCCTTCCAGCACCTGTCCTAGGATCAGTTTCAGCCACAAGTCCACATGGCTGTGGCACAGACACACGCATGCTAACCGCCAAAGTAGGACAGTTTCTGAACATGTGATTCTTCTCTGATTGCGTCAAAACACCAACAGGAGACCTTTTACCTTCATGGGGATTGATGTGTATTTCAAGTCAACCGTGTGGTTTCGTGTGAAACAATGTAAAAGTATATGTGAGAAGAAGTGCACGCAATGAACGCTCATTCTGTTACACACCCTGGCTCGTGACCTGATTCGCAAGCATGTAAACAAACAGTCAAAAGCGTGAAGCAGAAGGGTGTGGAGGGGATGCTGGGTCGATCTCTCAGCGTGGCGGGAGGAGGACAGGGGAAGCACACCAACTCACCCCACTTCCTCTTGGTGAAGTACGAGTCTGCTGCTGGGTCATTGAAGTGTCTGCTGAACATGGTTTCTGCACCCGCATGGAAGTCGTAGGAGAAGACCAATGCTAGAGGGAAAAGTTGGAGTTAGAAGGGTTAGGGCTTCTTTTCCAAGCACACTAGTGGCTTTGCTAAGAACAGACACTTCCTCTCTTTGGTTCACACTGCAGCTCGGACCTGCTAACTGTACGCCCGGTTCGATCAGAGCAACACAGCTAAAGAAGGGCAAGATTTTTAAAACACAACACGTTTAAGAAATGTAACTAACGATTTATTAATTTTGTTTTTTTACATCATTTAGTTTATATGCAATGTCCTCTATGGTTGTCAACCTGTTTGGCACCTATGTTGTGTTTTTATGCTCTCTGTGTTTCCCAAGGGACAACAAAGATTTCATTCATTTAAACCCTGCAGCTTTTTCCCAACCTTGCAATTTTGGCCATTCTTCACAACCTTTCAGCAAATCTGACTAATACAACAAACAACCCTATAAGCAAAATAATACATCTATCTCCTTTGATAGACTATTGATCCCCTTAGATCTGTCATGTTTTACTGTATAAACTCCAAAGAGTACAGTGAATTGGGGCTTAATGTCTTAGGAAAGCTGATTGCTAAAGACTCACTTGTCTGTAGTGAAGCAGACAGCTAATGAGTCTGCTATGACTTTTTTTTTTCTTTCCCAGTCGACAGAATCTGTCCTTTCGGCGGTGTCTTTATCCAGACTCTACACAGGAAATCTAAAAAACAATCCAATAACTGATCACTTCTAGCGTTTGTTTATCCGTGCTGGAAAAAATGATCACCATCCCCACGTCTCCTTGTGTTGTATATCTATTGACCAATCAGAGGCTGTAATCCTAACTTTCCACCAACCAGACGCTCACTACAAATGTGAGTCAATGAGTGCATTTACATGGACTTGAGTATCCCGGATTTGATCATATTCGGGATATGACGTTTACGTGCTCACAGAGAAACCAACTATTACAGCCAACCTTCAATTATATTTTATTTGTTATGAGCGAAACGCAAAACTTATTCCTCTCTTCCTCTGGTTGTTTTGCTGTCAGAAACGAGGGTAAGGAGTATACACGCCTGTTGTCTTTGTACTCAAGCAGAAAAAAAATGTCCCTGTCACGTTCTGCCCCGTGAAGCAGAAACAAGGCAACAGAATTAAATCATTTTTTCGTTAAGCAAATCTTTACGTTTTCCAAACTGTACTCAAGCGTTTGAATCCAATAATAAGTTTTCTCTCCTGCTCATTTTTCAGCTTCATACAAAATACAATAGAAGTCGAGCACTGATAAATGAAATACCTCCAAAACAAGGAATTACACACACAAGTGTTAATACAGGACAAACACTCACAGTGGTCTCCGAAGGCCTTTGTGGTGAAGACCTCCCTCAGTGTCACAGAGTTCGAGTGCTGAATCTTCTTCCACATGTCCACCAGCATCATGCACTTGGTGTTAACGAGGCGGAAACCTGGACAGATTGAACAGACACGCGACAGACACGGAGCCAATTAGAACTGATCAAAGAAGTCTCGCAATGGTACAATATCCTACGTCGACTTTCACTGCGCACATGGACGTTCATGTTTACTCTTACTGGCTCTTCAGCCGTTTTTCTTTTCACAGAAACACCATTTGGATTTATTTTTGACAAAAGAAAATGTACGCCATTACCTTGTGTTGTTGTAGAGAAAAAAAATAACCATTTTGGTTTATGTATTTTGACTAACTTAATATATTCTAAACACAGTTTTAGATGCTCAAGATTTTTTATCTTAAAATATACATTGGTTTGATTGGAAAATAGAGTGTAGGAGAAAGTTATGTTTGATATGAATGTGCTTAAGGAGCATGTGATTGTCACCCCCTGTTGCTTCTCATCTTGTAAAGTTATGAGTAATGGTTAAGTCATTTGCCACAACGTCTATTTTGGATGTGTGGCTTCTGTGCTACATTTCTCTGAAAGACAACTTCTGATCGTCACGTTTCTCACCGTGTATCCTCCTCAGGCAGTAAGGCAGGTCATCCTTGCTGTTGACCGCCTTGTAGCAAGAGGTAATGTAGCTGAAGTTGCTGGTCTTCTGCATGCGGTTTGGAGGAGGGAGGGGCTCGAGGGGGAACAGGCTGTGGTAGCTGTCCACCTCGGACGGTACATCTGCCAGACAGAAGAAGTTTCACAGTTTCAGAGGAGAAAAAAAAACAAAGATACACAAACGCATGCAATCAAAAACTATTCCAATGACTTTGAGCAGGCTGTAGATCTTAATTCATAAAACAATTACTTGTTTTCAGCAATGATGAACCAGTTCAAGAGCATAAGAGACCTTTATGATTTGTGTCACATAGTGTTATGATGTTAACAATTGTGCCCACTACCATGAAACAGAAAAAGGAACTTGTGGGTTACTGTAAGCACAGCCCGCAGAGACGACAAACTTCATATTTCAACAGCCTTTCACACTGACATGAGGAAGTCATCTCTACATTGGTTTCAGAGAGCAGTGGAGGTTTGTTCACTCGGAAACCAACAACAGAGCATCTTACTGGTCTTTGTCTGACACAGACCGCAGCTAACAAAGAGTTGTGAAATGTTTTTATTACAAGCCTTCATTAATATAGGATCAATTACTTCATGTTGTGATGTTACAGTAGACCCTTTACCTGGGTTCTCTGAGTGGTCAATCTGGGCCATGGTTATCAGATGTCTGTTTATCAACTCCTGGGAAAAGAAATGAAGGTAATCACATCTGACATTAATCCCCAGAAAAGACGACACACAGATACTTAGTGTAGAACAAAACATAACTGAGTGGGAACTACCTGTCGTAGCTCATCAGCCATGAAGAAGGATGGGGCGTTTGCTTTGGGCTGCATGTAAGCCACATGGGGAGCAGTGGGGGGATAGATATGGTAGGTAGGAAACACCTGCAAAGAAACAAGAAAGACAGCTTCCCATTTATTGAGAATCGAAAACCAGTAGTACCAAACATTATTTTTTACATGAGCTCAGAGTGACACAAAAGAATGTAAGGGCACAAAACTTTTGTCAGTATTTAAAATGGGGGAAAGAAGGTTACACAATGCAATAATATAAAAGTCACATTACAATGCTAGAATTTGCTAAATGTATTTTTGTTATTGTGAGGTGAAATTATTTTAAAAAAAAAAAAGCTCACAGACTTCGTTTAGTGCTGGACTTGAAAGAGCCAACACTTGTTCACCAAAACCAGTTTCTCTGTTTTCAGTATAAGTGAAGCTGCATATTTGCACGTTTGTTTACAATTTTAAACTCTTGTAGAGTACAGAAAGCTTTGGACTGCAAGTGCTTCCTGACTAAAATTAGAGTAGGAAGCTGTGCAGAACATACCATCCCAGCCATGGGTGCTGGTGTGTTGTCTGTGTAGAAGTAGGTGGTCCCCCCTACAGTCTCTTTCTGGATTATATGAGTATTTGGATCGGATGCAGTGGTGGGGACCATGTAGTTGGCAGGGTTTGGGGTGTGGCTGCGCCGGCGAGGAGCAGGTGAGCTATGTGGCGTGATTTTTGGGGAGTGGAGAGGCGAAGAACCTGCAGACAGGGACATACCTAAAAATTGGAGACAAAAATTAACTTACTTATTAAACTACTCAAATTCAGAGATCAAAGGTGGAAAGCAAAAAAAGAGCCCTGTTAAAAGTAGATCATAACATATAAAAAGGGGTGATATATTAATTGGGAATTCACCGTCACCTGGAGCCAGTGCAGCAGCTGTGGAGCTGCTGAGGCCCGGATGTGGGAAGATAGGCGAGGGGAAGGCCTGGACAGTGGACTGAGCCATGGTGGCCATGCGTGGAGCTCCCTTAGGGATGAACTCACTTGCTGCTGGGTTAGGAGCCTGTTGGCACAAGGAGATGTGTAAGAGTTAAATAACATGTATGTACCACATCGGTTAGTTTAAATTAACAACAAGATGGACATTTAAAAAAAAAAAAAACCTCATCACAAACGTTTAAAAATTGATGGATGTGTGCTCACCTTTCTCCTTTGGGAAATGCTAAGAGCACCAAAATCACTGAACAGTGACGATGTCGGGGAATTCACTGAATCTGCAGAAGGCCAAAGGGTGTAAGGAGTTGAGTAGTGACACCTTCAGTATTCAATCAATGTGTGCTACTCTACATAGTGTTGCAGGAGAATTACCATGTGCGCTGTGGCTGAAGTTCTTGGCACCATCATTTAGTAGACTGGGAGAGCTGCTGCTGGTCGTCATTCGCTAAATAGGAAAACATTAAGAACAGATAGGTTACAGCAGGTATTCCAGTATAAAAAGGGTTTATTAATTCAGCCAACTTTTTATTTTGGTATTATATTTGAATAAAAAAGTAAAAATGTCATGCTACTTGGGAAGCTGCAGCATGTGTCTAAAGTCAACAGCATATGCTCAAGTTCAGTGGTGTGTCTGATAGCATGAAAGGCTCCCTTGCCTGCAGTATGTGCTGGTCAGTACAATATATGTCACAATGGTACAGCACATCTTCCACCACCATGAGGAGATGCATACATATAATTGAATACCAGTGCTCTTGCTTAAAGACATGTAAATGTTGATGCTGTAAATACACAAATATCTTTTTATTGTCTTTATTTACCACATAAGTGCAGCATAGTGATGTTTCATTAATTAAACGTTGCTCTCTATAGTGTATTGAAAGTTGTTTCATATCTCTGTGATGATGGTAAAGAAAAGTAATTGACGTATCCTTGCCGATGATATCAGTAAGCTCGACGCAAAGCTTATCCAAACTAACAAGGTTAGCCAAGTTACCGTAGCCAGTCGGAATAATCAACAGTACATCTTCTTAAATACCTGCCTCTGTAAATTGAACACTAACATTGTCAGCAATATACAGTAGATCTTACAGCGAAACCATGTCAGGAGTCATCAATACATGCAGCTCAACATCTATTCCACTACTCTGCTATCAATATGACTGACATCACATAGACAACATACTTTCAATACTCAGAGGAGAGCAATATATATTCCTTTGACAACATTATGTTGCACGAAATACAAAGAAAAAGTCATAAATAAGCATGGTTGGTAGACAATGCTGGAGGTGGAAAATAGTTGGTAGAGTTGTGACAGACAAAAGGCAAAGGCATGTCATGACATCAGCTACAGCACAAGATGCATAGCTAACAACACAGTCTGTAAACTTGGGCACATGCTGCTGCTGCTGCTCCTCAAGAGGCAGACCACTTTTCCATGTTGGTGATGATGAAGAGGGTAACTTTTTCTGTACAAATAAATTACCATACAAAATACTTTCAATATTTCAATGAAATTAAGGTTTTTAGTTCATTTAAAGACAGCAGCAAAAGTAAAGTGAGCAGATAAGAAACACGTTTTAATCACACTGACTATTGTTAATCCAGTTTTCCCGTGTACCTGCATCATGGAGTATTTGGACTCTGCTGGGCTTCCAAAGCCGTTGACCCCGATAAAGCTGCTGCTGAAGTAAGAGTTGGTCAGATTGGCTTCACTCAGGGTTGTGCCTTCAATTCCTGGGACTAAAGATGACAAAAGTAAATGTTTTACGATTGTTAAGTGTAGCGGGATTGCAACAACCAATGAGTTTTCTGCACTTTAAGAGGATATATATGGGAGAAAAGTATGCGTTTAAATGTTAGTTCACTTGAGTGTCTGCATGCTAAACAGTCTCGTTTGTAAGCATGTAAACATTTCAAACCTGCAGCGGGGTAGTCTACTACAAAAGCCTGCCATTTGATTATGAACTGTGTAAACACCACGTAATATGATTTAAAACAACAATAACCACTTTAAAGATATAATAGACATTAGTTGTCTTTGAATTGCACGTGACGTTAGTTACTGGATGTTTGTTTACGTTGAGGACCAATGAAAAGCTAGCCTAGCTTAATGATAATGTTAGCAAACATTAAACTTTTACCCTCGTCAGCTCGCAAAAAAACGTCTAACTTTAAAATATTTACCCAGGGTTAGACTTTAAGTAATGGCTCATCTTTGAAGGTGAAACATGTTGCATTTAGTTAAAGCGGATAATAATAGGCTTTTTAACTGAAGCTAACTAGCTGGCTAATAGCCACTGAAGCTAACTGTCGTGGGTCGTGGTTTTCTGCCCACTCACAGCTGTCACACTAAAACACGGGCCTCCCCGTGAACTGCAACACGTTGGTAATGTTGTGAGTTGTTTTTACAGCACACTTGATACCACATGTACTAAACGCTTTTCATGAGACAGCTAACAATAAAGCTGCACATGGAAGTCTCTGGACAGAGTACCCCACGTTGTTGTAAGGTTAAAGAGGCCTCAGTGAATCCCCGGGCTAAATTTGAACAAAGCACAACAAGGCCCAAAAGTAAAGTCACAGTCAGTCACTCCGTTTGAGGCCTTGTGTGTTTTTTTAGTGATTGACACTTACTTGTTAACAGCTGCCCCTCCAAAGAAGTGCCTGCAGGCCCCAGTGGTTCGTTCTTCTTAGACACAGCGGTACCCCCGCCTGGACAGGCCGCCGTGGAGCCACCCAGGGAATACCCCCCCGGCGTCCCGCCACCCCCGGCCACAGACAACGGGACGGGGCTACCGCCGCCTCCGTGCAGAGATAGGCTAGCCATGGACGGATCTTCGTGCAAGAACTGACACTCGTCTCCATAAAAGCAGGTTTTATCTTTCGCGTAGTATCGGCAAAACTTCACCTTGACATTGGGTATCCCGACACCCCCGAGCGGAGCAGCTGAAGCTGGAAGTCCACTGTTCATGGCACCGCTGCTGCCGCCGCTGCTGCCGGAAGATACTCAAACATAGAGAGACGCAGATAGCTGGCGAGCTAGCCAGCTAGCCTGCAGACGCCTTTTTCCCAAAAAAATATCAACTTAGCTGGTAATAAACACTAAATATGCTACAGCACTCACATTATAAGGCTACGATGCATTTGGTTTACAGAAAATATCGGTGCATGCGCGGAGTCCTGGTCGTCGTTGTTGTCGCTCTCCATGCAGCTGCCCTCTTTTCGTAAAGTAGCCTGTTGTTGTTTTTGCCTCCAGTCCGGCTGCTCTGCTCGGGACCAGCTAGCATAGCTTTGCATTGTGGGTACCGCGTTTGCAGAGTTTACCTGCTGCACATGCAAGCCCCAAGTGAAGTTGGTGCATGATGGAGGGAAATGTATCTGAAGGAAGTAGTAATCCATTTAAAACACTTATTGCATTTTATTCTCAATTCCCTTTCTTTTGCTTGGTCTGCATTACATTTTGCTGAGTTCCGTTTTATATTAGGCTACCACAGAATAGATATGGTTACTCTATTACATTGTTACTTTAGTGTCCTAAAATAGAAAACATCAGGACCTAGGTTATTAACGCAGTGGCAAGTGAAGTCAAATTGATTAATCAATCAATCCAAGATATTCGGTAGGCGTCAAAAGTAAAATTATGTTTCAAACCTAATCCAGTAAAATGTCTTTTACAGAAAAGACTGTATATTCAAGCATAATGTCTCAAGAAAAAACAGAGATACTCAAGTTCTTAAGGTTTTTAAACGAATGTATAACTAACATGTATTTTTATATACTAATTCAATTTGTCATGTAAATGATAGCCCAATTGTGTTCTAACATTAATCTGCAAAAAGCTAGGAAGCATATAAAGCTTTAATCATGAAATGGGCGTGGCTGTGAGCTGAAGCATCATATTCAGAGACGCTTCCTCTGTTTAAAAAGTACACATCCACATCTTCTTCATCAAAGTGTCGCTGTAAGACTGATGACTATGTGACTCTGACACAATGAAAGAATCAAAGCTGTGGCTGAAAAATATGATCGTGGGTAAGTCCGATCAATTTAAATCATTGGTTGTGTGGTCTTAAATTACTGCCACTGCAGCATCAGAGCAAATAAAACATTTATTCAAGAACTATTTTTGTTATGTTTGTGGTTGATGAAAAAATATAGTGGAAAATTGTTTCAAAATATTACATATGTAGATGCGATCACATAAATGAGAGTTAGTGTTTATCTATTATACACTAGGCTATATACTGTATAGTATAACTAGTCATCACCTCCAAGCACAAGCAGGCTGAACCGAAGGAATTCACTTTTTCACCTTTGAAAGTGTATTATGGAGTTTTGGTAGACAAATGTGAAAGTTGGAGAAATTGATATTTGCAATGCTTTATGTTCATAACTCTATCCACAAACTTTCCTCAGATGAAACTTTTGAAAGCAAAGATAAAATGTTATACTAGAAGTTTTGGTGGAGTCCCGCATCAGTAAAACCGTAACTCTTCTAGTAGCTTTTTAACTCAAAACTGTATTCCAGGGATCCTTTTTCTTTCATTTGAATAAAGTTTGTGTATTTGCTTCAAAGCATATTATTGAACTGTTCCACTTCTCCAACTTTCACACTTTACTATCAAATCTACGTAGTGCACCTTTAAAGTTATAATTTTATTCATGTTGTTTGAATGCTTCATGTTTATAACATTTGTAGTTGCTTGTGACATTTGAGGATTCTATTTTATATGAAATCTTTTGGAATAAAAATAATTTTCTGTCTTTCTAGCTGTCTTCCTGCTGTGTGCTGCGGAGTTGCACGGCTCTGGTGTTGTGGCAGGGCAGAATCAGGCCTGTGTATCCACTCAAAAGGTAAATGCTGAAAACAAAGTTTACTGTGCGTTTATCGAACAACTTTATCATTTGAACATGTACTTGTCTTTTTGATTGACTGTATTTCTCTTAAAATTTAATGAGTAAAGGGACCTTTTCTGATATGCTCCTGTGAATTTTTTGAATGTGAAATAAAATGTGCATGAGTTATAGCCTCTTTAAAATATACTGCATCCCTGCTTTACTCATGAAGTATATTTAGACTACATGTGTTATAAACCATAATTATATGATTAAATATGATTCATTCTTATTACACAGTTGGTTTATCCAGCATGTACAGTTTTCATTTGTCCTATAGTCACTGCCAGTGTCATGCACAGGATGAAATATCACAAAATGGATTCACTTTGAAACAGAAAAACAAAACTGTAAAGCAGCAAGAGGATGTAAAACTGTTTATCAGTTCAGGCTTTCACTTCATGTGTCTCTTCAGTACAACAGTTAAAAAGATAACAACTTGCAGAGCTGTATGAGCGGACACAAGACTACCTTTAAAAAGATTATTTGATGTAAAAGTAGTGTTCTTGTTTTCAGGTTGCTGGTATTGTGCATGCTAGCTTACTGTCTCTCATACTTGGACACTTGACTAAGAGTGATTGTGAATCCGAAACAGAGATGCTTTATTTACCCCTGAGGGGGAATATAGACACAGAGTTAATGTTACAGAATAAAGCACAACCAAGATATATAATGTAAATAAGACGTACAAATAAGAATATATACTGTACATCACAAACAGGAAGGGTATTGCCCAGGTGAGGTATCGAGGGATACGAAATGCACCCAGCTGTTAATAAAGGCCTAAAGGGTTACCTTTAAAAAAAATAGGAACAAAACTAGGAGGGGTATTAGTTATTCAAATATTAGTCTTTGGTTGAAATTTGTGATGTCATTTAGTAAATAAAAATAAGATAATGCAAATTATTTTTTATTACAAAAAGGTCTTCGAATGTCTTATCAATTTTGTATTCCATAAAAAAGTTGTCTCAGAGCTTTTTTGTGTTTTTCCTCACAACAGTTAAAGTTTGTCATTAGTTTATTGGGTCTTGCTAACAAACTTAATGCTGCCATTAAAAGGTGTGTTGTGTCTCTCAGGTGGTGTGTTTTGTGCCGGCTGACTATCTGAATGTGTCTGATGCCGTCAGTGTGAAGATGTTTGTTGGTATGGAACTCTTAATCTCCCTGCATCACTTACCTGAATACTGCCGCTGGACCAGAGGAACAGAACCAGTACCAACGACAGAAAAGACAGAGTAAGTGAATGTCTGCGCTTGTGTTTTAATGCATCTCCTTCAATTTCTTTTGAGTTTTTGAAGGGTTTAATCAGGAATTGTCTTTTGACTACCAGACACGAGCGTCGGTTTTTGGTCTTTCAACCTCTTTCTGAGGCGGAATCAGGGGAATACACGCTCAGCTGTGAAAGCAGAAATGGCACCAGCTCCTCCGTCACTGTGTCACTTCAAGCATTCATGATGAGTGAGTAACACCTCTCTACTGCTGTGCTCTAGACTGTTTCATGCTGTGAGAGGGAGGTAATAAGGCTTTGTTGACAAAAACATTTTTCTAGAACGTCCCACAAAACCATCGCTGACTCTGGACCGTTTGAATGTCAAAAATATTTCCCCTGACTTCACGTGCATCTCTGAGGGCGACCCAAAGCCCAGAATAACATGGACAAGGTAAGATATCATACATTACATGTCTATGCATAAGTAATTGTATGTGTTGAATGGTTAAATAAAAAAATGGTTAATAAGGGTCATTAATGTTGTTTGTCCCCTTTTTGAACAGAAATGTTGATGGAAGAGTTAGACCTAAAGACAGAATGCGTGCAGAGAGCAGAATATCCAGTAATAAATATTACAACACAGGAGTTATGTGCTGTGCCACGAACGCTGAAGGACAAGAGTGCTCCCAGCTTCATGACTATGGTATGACTATGAAATTATATGTAATATAATCTTTAAAAAAAAGAGGTCTTTTACGAAAAGATTGGAGGAAAATTAATTGTGTTTGTGTTTCAGACCTAGAGACTGATGCTATGAAAAAGGAAGAGGTTTCTAATCTGACTTTGAGCCCTGGTCAGCCTTTACTGCTTCGCTGCCGAATAAAGAAATACTACCCATCGACAACTGTATGGGAGATTGGCAGCAGAAGAAAGAATGACATTGCATTAAAATGCCCTTCCACAACAAAAGAGGAGGTACATAATCTTCATGTTGGTGATCTGATTTACTTAGTTGAAGAATTAATTAACCAATTTCCTTTGACTTGAGCCAAGGTGCAAGCTGCAAAAGTCTTCTCCACCCAACTTCTAATGTGCCTCCTACAGGTGTGCATACAAAATGAGTGGTTATACGACATTTCAATGACCTACCTGTTCATCCAGTCTGTCAATGTGGACCACAGTGGCAGATATACCTGCAGAAGTCCGTCAAACAAAACTAAGTCCGTCTACGTTCACGTTCAGGGTAAGTATATCTAAATTCCCATAATGATGTTCTGTCTTATTATTATAAATTAACTGGTCTCATTTTTGTGTTTCGTAAGCTGAGGGTTTCCTTCTTTCCAAGTTGACTGAAAGTAAGATCCTACCAGTTGAGCGTGCCTCAAGCACTTGTCTGGAAGCCAAAGTCTCTTACCACCCTGTGCTTGAGCACTGTTTCTGGGAAGCTCCTGATAAAACTCGGACAAAATGCATCAGGGACCAATGGGTGACAAAACACAGGTAGCTCCTTGAAGCCTTCTTTCTTGAGAAAACTCTGTCAGTGAAACTCTCTCCATGAACATCACCTTTAACTTTTTGAAAATACAACCACTTAAAATAGTCTAATGAAGAGATATACACTGTCTCGGCAGCACTGTGAAGCTGTGTGATCCACTCAAATCAGGAGATTACAAGTTGCACTTGCAGGTTGGAGGACAAAATCAAACAAAGACTACATCAGTGTGTGTTGTAGGTGAGAGATGTATTTATTTTATCTATGCAACAGAATTTCAAATGGACCAAATCGTAATGTCCACTGACTTTTCTTCAGACCGTCCGAAGTTCAAATTCACCACAGATACGGACAATGATACCTTCACCTTTCTGACTGAGACTCTTGTGCCAGCATATTACACCTGGATGTTTTGTTCTTCGGCCAACAGCAGGTACACCCACAGTCCGATCTGCTCAGGTCAAAGGGAAATGCCGCCCTAATTTGCACTAAGATTCCGATTTTCTAAAGTCTTAGTTATTTGTCTTTTAGTGATTGTGAATCAGACTCTTCCTGGAAAAAGATCCCGTCTACCTTTGGAATGGACTCGAGTGCTTCCTGCAAGAAGACAATCAAGAGTTCTCTGAGCCGAGAGCTCGTGAATGGACACAATTTAAGGTTTTGTCTGACAAACTCGGTTGGCTCCTGGTGCCAAACACAACTCTCAATATACTACCCACTTTTAATGAAGGCCTCCAGAGGAAGTGAGTACCGTGTCACATATGAACATCATTTACCTTATGTATGACTGTCAGTTGAAACACTCTGTTTTTACTATTCTTAGGTGCTCCATACAAGGAGAACGACAGCCTGATGTTGCTGAAAATAGGCAGTGTGCTTCTGCTGGTGGCTTTAGTCATAGTTATTGCGGTGCTAACATACTTTGTCAAAAAGAAGGTAAATATGGCACATCAATATGCGTACATGCACACATAAACACACAGGAGTATGACTATATTGCTTATCCTACAGAAACCCCAGTACCAGCCCCAGCTTCAGATAATCCAGACGATTGGACCCAATGACAATGATTACATCTACATCAACTTCAAAGATTTTGAGTACAACCAGAAGTGGGAGTTTCCTCGAGAGAACCTGGAACTGGGTATGAATGGCAGACACTAGCTGTGATACCAGACTATAGCGCTGGGAAAACTCAAATCATTTACTGAGGGAAGAGCCAAGTCAGTGATTTAAACCCTAGAAGAGGTTTACTGTTTAGCTGTAGTTACAACTGGACAACTCATTTCTTATAATCAAAATGATCTGGCAAAATTAACAGGGCATGGTTATTATAGAAGGTGGGAGGCAATCAGAAACCACAATCAGTTGGAGATCAATCATCATCGAACTTCACCAAATCGAACTGTAATGTTTAAAAAGGTTCTTTAGATACAGAGCCCTTTAAAGAGTCACACAAATGTAAACCAGCTGGTACAGTAAAGGTGAATAGCTTTTTAGGGCTAGTATCAGCTTATTATTTTATAACACATTTCTTTTTTTTTTCGTTTGTCCTGATAGTTTTTAAATCAGCATACCCAAAGTTCTTTAACGGTTACATTTTAAATTAAAAGGAGCCAGAACAACCTTCTAATGAAGTAAAGTGAAGTAGCATAACAATATTGATTGTAAGATCAATGTGATGAGATTATACAGAGGGTGTTATTGTGTCTCCTTTCAGGCAAGGAGCTTGGCTCTGGAGCTTTCGGCATGGTGGTCCACGCTACAGCTTACGGCATCAGAAAGCCTGGAGTCTCTCAGCAGGTGGCAGTCAAGATGCTGAAAGGTCAGTGTTTGGTGTTGGTATTTCATGGCTGAGATTGGAAATGTCATGGAGGTCATTTCAGCATCTGATGTGGTGTTTGACTCACACACTCGCATGTAGAGAAACACCAGACTGTGGAGAAGGAGGCTTTGATGTCAGAACTGAAGATGCTGACTCACATCGGTCACCATGCCAATATTGTGAACCTGCTGGGTGCATGCACAGACTCGGGTATGGTTACTGCTGCATGATAATAATAACAAATTATACTCATATTTAGAAAAAATTACTTTTTTCTAACACGTATTTTATATCTTTAAACACTTTAAAAGTCATTGTATCAGTGTACAACCACATTATTGTGTGATAAACCATTACAATGTTCATACAGTGCTCATGAATATTAAACAGCGTTCAAGTAAAGTGTTACTAATGATGACTAATATTTCCCCCACAGGACCCACTTACTTGATTTTCCAGTACTGCTGTTATGGAGATTTACTAAACTACCTAAAGGAAAACAGAGAGCAATACCACAAGTCTGTGACTGATGCTTTCAACAAGGACCGTTTTCTTAGCCTGTACCACAACCTGCAGTCCAGCAAGAGCACCAGGTGGGAACAAATGAAGCAAGGAATAATACTGAGAATGATGAAGCAATGACGGTGACATCAAACAAAAAGACAAAAAAGAATGCGAGTTTCATTTCACGTTTCTTTGTTCTCTCAGTGAGCATGACAGCACAGTTGATAATTACGTGTCCATGCACCCTATAACCACTAGAGGGCAGGAGGACATCGCCCTGCTCGCTCTCAACTCTGGACTTCCAATGGACTTGGAAGGTGAAACAGTACCTTCTGAAGGCAGAACATTTTGTCAGACTAACATATTAACACTACATCTTAAAGTTATGAAAATGTTTCAGCCCTACCGCTCTCTGCTGCTCCAGATATCTTTGAAAATCCAGATGATCCGACAGAGGACCCGCAGACCCTGACGTTTGACGACCTGCTCAGCTTCGCCTTCCAAGTGGCCAAAGGCATGGAGTTCCTCTCCTCCAAGAATGTACGTCTAAAAGAGGAGCAGCATGGGAAAGCAACATCATCATTTGAATACACAAATCTGTGTTTTAAGGAGGGATACATTGTTTATCCAAAGTGATGTTTTGTATATTCAGTGTTTGATTGTCAGTGTTTTCAAATATGTTCCTAAATTGTCTATCTGCTGGCCTGTTTAAAGAGATTTTAATGGAGGCCTTAAAATGTAAATGTAAGACATACTGTTCGAAACTTTAAATACTTTACATGTAAATAGTGTAAATGCTCATGAGGACAAAGAAAAAAAAGATCAAGTGCAGATGTATAAAATGTTATGTGCTTGATTTTGTGGATTATGATGGATGATGAATGTCTGTATCCTGTCTGTCTGCAGTGCATCCATCGAGACCTGGCTGCTCGAAATGTGTTAGTGACAAAGGGCAGACTGGTGAAAATCTGTGATTTTGGACTTGCCCGAGACATCGACAACGACTCCAACTACGTTGTGAGAGGAAATGTACGGCAGGGGTTTTTTTGTTGTTGTTTTTTTCAAACCTCATTTGCTTGAAAGGACTGGGTTTCTTTTACCACTTCTCACACATAAGCTGGCTGACGTGTCTTTGCTGTCTGTCAGGTGCGTTTGCCAGTGAAGTGGATGGCCCCAGAGAGCACCTTTCAGGGAATATACACCATAAAGAGTGATGTCTGGGCTTATGGCATCCTGCTCTGGGAGATCTTCTCACTAGGTAAATCCTTTCATGAGCAGTACATTTTAAAAGAGCAAGCACACAATCTGTCCTTGCACAATGATTACCTCCAGCTCTGTCGATCTGACTTTGTGGTCTCAGGTGTTACTCCATACCCGGGCATGAAGGTGGATCACAATTTCTACTCAATGATTGAAAGAGGATTCAAGATGGAGTCTCCATACTATGCTGACGAGACTGTGTAGGTCTTTTTCAGTCTTTATGGGACCCTTATATTTATGTAGAAACATCATTTATTTATTTTAAAGAAACAAGCTCTGATATTATAACTATGAGGCGAAGCGGGAGAGCAGAAAGAGGCAGTATAAATATACATGATGAAAATGCCATTGTTGACAGCTTGTAATTCATTTGTACTCGGTTTTTTTTTCTAATACTTCTATGTTACTTGGCTTCAATAAGAAATAAGACTTTTTATAATAAACTACTGTTATTAAACAACTAAAAGTACTCGGAACTGCTCATCGATTTGTCTTCAGATTTGTTTACTAAACCTTTGAATTGTATACAAAGCTGTTTAACTGCAGCAACAAGCATGAAATACTTCACATTTCATTAACAATTGTTGTATAGATAATATATATAGAGATGTACCAAATGTACCATTTTTGGCTGTAACTTTAATATATTTAGTACATTTAGTCGATAAGCCTTCACTACTTACTTGACAGTAAGGCGGTCTTCTGAGAAAGATCTCAAACTTGTGAATATTGAATCTCTTTTCCCTATGACTGCATTCTTCAGGTATGGGATGATGTGTAAGTGTTGGGCTCTGGATCCCTGCAATCGGCCATCTTTCTCCAAAGTGGTCTCCTTTATGTGTGACCGACTGATGGACAGAGAAGAAAAGGTACACCTGTAGGATGAAATCAACGTATTTTTAAGCAGAATGTTCTCCTCTTTTCATTCACTTATGTTTACAAGTTTAAACATAGAAACTGATCATTATCTGAACTTAATCCTCTTCCAGATATACCACAACATGATTGAGCAGACGTCCACCGTTTACCAGAATGCAGCAGATGTTTTGGACATTTCTGCATTGACTACACGGGATAAGAACAACACACAATCTGCCAATGACTACTGTCAAACCCAACCGACCGAAGACAGCAAATCAAAAAGTCCAGATGCTGAGACTGCTGAGGAGAAGCTTCTGAAGAAATCTGATACAGAGTAATCAAGTACTGCTAAACGCTTCATTGCAGAATTTGGTTTTGACTGTTTGACTGTTATAACTATTAATAGCAGTTTTGTTTCAAATTCTTCTCCTGATAATTATCTAAAAAAAAGTTATTATATATTCTGGGAAACATAAAGGTTTTAATAATGTGTCTGAGATATTAAATGATTTATATTCTTGTATTAATGTGTTTTGAACCCAAATACAGCATTTCCGTTTTTATTGAATTTTTATTGTGCAGCTAAACATGAAAAGCAGCTTTGATTAAAGGACACTGGATATTAAGGGCTGAACAGATGAAGATTGAAGCAAAGGGCTTTTACCTTGTACATTATAGGCCCATAGACTGTTGCAACTTTTGAAGTCATTTTCAATATTTTAAGTATGCACAGAAACAACACTTTTCCATAAGTGGTTGTTATACAATGAAATATCATTATTTTGTTTTCTTGTGAGCAGCTATTTGAAGAGTAATCCTCATATTTGTGCAAGTTGATATAATTTCTCAAAGCTTTTTTTCTTGTTATTAAATGTGTATCCTATAGGCTTTTCATAATATTTTGTGGAAGTTTAAGTTCCAGTATTGCAATAAAAAAACGTTTACATTGCAGCATAATCTCACAACTTTCTAAGTGTCCGAAAATATGTGTAAGCAGTTTCCGAAAGGCTAAAGAGAAATAATTGTTCAGTATTTCAGAAATGAAATTCGCAAAATGATCACAACTTGCTGAAAATGGTCTTAATTAGGGATAGTAGTTATCCTCTTGTATTGAGGCCCCTTCAAATTGCGTCCCCGGTAATACCTGACATTAACTGGCAGTTTCCTTCATTATGCGCTAGGAGGCGCCAGAGAGCACAATCGGCGTGTTGAAGCATGAAAGCAAATGTATGTGGTTCAATCACTTTTCAACGATTCAAGAAAATCTCACTTTACTTAATGCAGCATTTTGAAAACTGCTCTGACACAATATATTAACGAAAACCAAACGAACGGGGAACTTTCTCTGTGTGTCCAGCAGTGCATTGACCCTCAGTTCAGCGCAGGTCTACTGCACGGTTTTGTCCAAAGGTGAACAAACCGCAGCCTTTGCAGTTATGGACGTCGCTACAGTAAATACTCTCCCATACGAGGATTTTGTGAATATTTTCGGTAATGTGGTGGAGAAATGTCCTTTGATTACAGCTGCTGTGTGGTCCAGTCGTCCATTTTTGAGTTTGTCCGCTTTGGAGACTGCGATTGGTGAATTCATCGACGCTCTACCAGACTCAGGTGAGATGAAGCCTATTACGTTTTACAAACTTGTGTCATTGTGAGTTGTTTTGCCATAGTTCACAAACTGCAAAAAACACCCTTTGTTTGTGTCCAGGTAAAGAGGGAATACTCAGGTGTCACCCAGACCTTGCAGGGAGGGACCTCCAGAGCGGCACGTTGACCCGAGAGTCTCGCGAGGAGCAGGCAGGCGCTGGTATGGATGCTCTGAGCTCGGCTGAGGCCGTGCGCATGGCCCGTCTCAACGAGGAGTACAAGCAACGCTTTGGATTCCCGTTCGTGGTTTGCGCGAAGATGAACGACAAGGCGAACATATTACGCCAGCTGTCCGCGCGCTGCCAGAACGAACGCGCAGCAGAGAGGTCACGCGGCATCGAGGAGGTGAAGAAGATATGCCGTCTGCGTTTACAGGCGCTCGTGCTCACTGACTCTCCCAATAAGTTATGACTCTATATTTCATGCGAGAATTCTGCTGTGCCGGTTAAACCCTGGGGCGTGTCCAGATGTTTTTTTGACTTAAGTTTGTGACACAACTATGAATATTCATTACTCTTTGTGTTTGCAAACAACCCGTCTACTTTAAATACTAACATTAAAGTGTCAGATAAAAGTTACATTCCTGTGCGTATTTTTTTTTACTTTAAAAAGTCACACAACAAAGTGGAAACAAGTCAATCCCTAGGATGCATATCCAAAC
Organism: Symphodus melops; assembly: GCF_947650265.1. Lineage (NCBI taxonomy): Eukaryota > Metazoa > Chordata > Actinopteri > Labriformes > Labridae > Symphodus > Symphodus melops. The sequence continues at coordinate 16,594,611 of NC_136704.1, forward strand.
TCACAATAAGAACTTTTATAATTATAAACAGGCTCTCCTCCTACACTCTTTATCGCCAGCAAAAAAGAACGTTTTTGGAAATGTGTCAGTAAGCAAACTTGTATGGTTGATGTGCAAACTACAATCGTGCTCAAAATGTGCAACATTTTAAAGCAAAGAAAGCTATGAGTTTTTCCAACTCATCTGGAATAGTTTATTTCAAGTCCCACCATCATAGCAAATAGTGCATTAGTGTTAAGGATTTTGTAGTGGCACATTGCCTGGCCAATCAGATTTAAGTTTTTGCCATGCCATCCCTCTCGACACCCCTATTTAAACCACCTCTGAAAGACCTCTAATTGTGAAACAATAGCCTATTGGTGTTGTTCCAAATTGATGGTGTTTTATTAATCATATACTGTACAATCAATTCTTCAAACAATAAAATATGCACATAAAACATTGGCTGAAATAGAAGGACAGTCATATTATATATACATTTATACAAAGGACATATCCAAGGTGAACAATAATGCAATGTAAAACTTGGTTACACTATATGGGAGTTAGTGTAACCGAATCCTGTATCCTGACTCTAATAGGGAGTAAGAAGCAGTTCGATTTTCCATGAATTGATTGTTAAATTTGCATGATGAAATGAGATGAAAATATGTTCCTTAAGTCCAGAAAATGACAGACTGGTAGGCCCATCCAATAAAGATGATAAAGACAGTCCTTAAAGTTCATGGGAGTCCTTTGGAAAGTTGGCACCATAATGTCACCCATTAACTCTGATAGAGACTTAGTGCTGAGCTGTTTTAACTTTGAATCGTATATCCACTTGGACAGTAAAGCCTTATGAGGAACTTGAAAAACAACCCTATAATATCAGTTCAAGTAGCCCATATTGACATATTCCAGCAGGTCTATGCCGGCTCTCTGTGTGTAGGAGCAGACAGGGAGTGATGAGTGAGCGGGGAAACAGGCGGTGAGGTGGAGGAGACCCCACCCGCAGCATCCCCCTGGTCACCAGAGGTGATGGAGGAGTCTTGGTCCGGGTCGGCTCCCCTCACCCTTCTCCGGTCTTCTTCCTTTTTCCACTTCATTCGCCGGTTTTGGAACCAGATCTTGATGTGTCGCTCGGTAAGGCTCAAGGTGAGCGCGAGCTCAACGCGCCGCGGCCTCGAGATGTAACGGTTAAACAGGAACTCCTTCTCGAGCTCGAGGAGCTGCGCGCGCGTGTAGGCTGTCCTCGTGCGTTTGTTTTCCTCAGTCTCCGCCATCACGTACTGTCCTAGAGACAAAGATGATGTCCTTACAATTGAAATAACAACAAATAAACAAACGCATTTAAATCACTAATATTTGTTTTATTTTAACAAAGCAATCGCCCGTGAATTAATATAAATAACAAATGGTCTAATATTTTTTAGGTTAATGCATAGGTTAGATTTTAAACTTTTAACCACATACCTGCAGAATCCATGTTATTTGTCTTGTGCTGGCCAATTAAATAAAAATGTATTCCCCTGAAATGTTAAAATAAACTAAAAATAACTATTTGTGGGTAAAATAATTTACCCACAAATACTTAAGATGACATAATAGATTTGGGAGAAACACATAATACAGGGATAGTGAGGATGGTCTTGAGGTAATAGTTTCAAACCAAGTCATTCAGTTTGAACACATTCTGATGAGTTAATTTAAGGTTTAAGATTTTTTTTGTGACTTAAAATTATGGGGTTCCTTATTGCTGTGTAAGTTGACAGACGCATTTGCATTGATACGTTTGTAAAAATCCTTGATGTGGTCAAAATTTAAGTTTAAATTTCTTTTGATGAAGTAGGCCTGTATCCCCCTTTGTGAGCTTTGTATAGTTGTATGGTTGGGCACCACAAGTGTCCTAACCATAATATGATAATACGCAGCCTATAGGTTACAGTAGGTGACAAATAAATTTAAGCTAAACAGTTATATATATATATATATATATATATATATATATATATATATATATGATACATGCATGCATGTCTTTCTACATCTCACGTCGACGCTGTCCTCTGTATCTAACTGTGACTTGTGTGTTTTTAACTTGTACTAACATCTAGACACTTTCCTCTCTGCTGTTCTTCGTATCTAACTCTGTGATTGGATTCTAACCTGTACTAACACCCTGACACTTATTGTTCTTCTACTTTATTCTTGTTGATAGGTTAAAAGTTTTTGTATAGTTGCACTGTCTTTATTTGCTGCTCTGTGTGCCCTGAATTGAATTATTATTAAATATATATATACATATATATATACATATATATATATATATATATATATATATATATATACACATATATATATATATACATATATATATATACATATATATATATATATATACATATACATATATATATATATATATATATATATATATATATATATATATATATATATATATATATAAGATGTGTTTTCCCTGAGCCCTGTATTAGGTTATGTGTGATTTAATGATGAGTGTGTTTCTCTATAAGAAATGTAATTTAATTTAACCTTGTTGAAATGCTGTATTAGGCTACGACGTGATGGTGATTGCAACTACATTTGCTGGTACTATGAGAAATAAGAAATTAAGATAATTACACTACAATTCTTAATTGTACTTAATTCACTGCAATATCTTTACTTGTTTACATGCAATCATTGCGCGAAAAATAATCCAGAATACGAGTATGATCTATGAGCCGATTATCAAAAAAAGGGAAGCAAAATGACAAATGTGGAATGTTCTAAAAGTTTTGATCTAAAGTTACGAAGTTGAAAAACATTCAGAAACAGTACATTTAACCTCTAAATATTTGATGTTTACGTAGTCTCACTTTATTTAAAGGAACCCATCATCACCACAGTCACTTTGATTATGAGGCCTAACCTCAGCTAATTACCTTTTAGAACAATATACCTTGCAGCAATTGACCAAAAATACACGTTTACATTTTTCAATACTTTGAATTAACAGTATCATTTGGTCAACTCATGGCTCTAAAAATCCTGAATATAAAAAGTCATTTTTGTTTTTAGCCCTGGTCTTTCTCGATACATAAACACAATAGTTGTAGATTTGACTGTTGCAGCGCTCGTTTATGCTTAATATGATTTAACTTATTGATTTAAGATACGGCGTGTTGTGAAAATGTTTTCTTAAGAAAAAAACCCCATATTTGATAAGACCTGATCTGACCTTCCGTGACAAAGTAAATTGGGACTACCAGATTATGTTAAGACCATTTGAGGCCTGAAGACTACATCACTAACTGGAACAATAACTATAGAAAATATTTGTGTGGAGTTTTTGCCAAAAAAATCTAGGTATGCCAACACAATCAAATCTCAGGTCTCACATGGTTATACGATCTAAAATAGGCTGATTACAATATTTTAATACTAATGTGCTTTGAAGGAATACCTGCCCACTGTCCCTTCCAGGTATGTGAGTGTGATTTGGTAGTTTTCATCCAAGGAAAAGGGAGCTGATATCTGTTCTGCTCCCCCGCATCTCCATACCCTGCAGCAGACGGGGGTTGCTGTTGGAGTCCCTGTGGATGGAGGAGCTGTGGCACACCTGGATCCTCCCTCATAGATAACCCATAAGGAGAGGGGGAGATATCAGTAAGGCCGGCCTGCTCCAGGGCTCCCATGGTCGAAGAAGCGTAGACGGAGTGGCCCTGCCTGCCCATGTAGAGGCAAGGCGGCGGGCTGTGGCTGTAGTCTTCCCCCTGATGGCATCTCTGGTAGGCGCACGAGTCTTTGAAAACCTGGGAGGGATAAAAATGTTCTTCCCGATTCATGGCTTCCCCAGAGGACCCGCACATGTACCTGTACCTGTACCTGCGCCGTGTCAACAGGCGTTAACCTTCTGCTGTGTGCCGCAACTGCGGGGCCCTCGCGGCTCCACAGGTGTGTCACTCTACAACCATGTGACCCAGCAGCGACGAAGCCATTGGTTTCACTGTTTGCTCAAAACGGCAGACCGAAAAACCCTCTTAGTTTCCAGGACATTTTGCAGCCTGTGGGATTTTTTTCACAAAATTGAACAGAATGGCCGTGGGCGCGTAAATCAATGCCGTTCTGTCAACGTTTACCTGCATCCACCTGTGTTTGCCCTGAGAGTAGCAACAGACAAGAGCGTGTAGACGCAGCGTTAAGAGGTTGGAGCGCACCGAGAAACACGTTTCTCACGATTGTTCTCAAACAATGAAGCATCGACAATTTATATGGTTATATCTCTCCTGTGCACACTGATAAATCGATACATATGGGCACAAACATCAGTTGACCTGCAAGATAAGAGACTCTGATGGAGATGGTTGTCGTGGAAACTCTGGTGAAAGGCCAAATCATTCAAATGAATCTCCGTATGCTTTCATTTATACACCCTTTTCTGACTTTTCAAATGTGCCCATTTTACCTCTGAAAACGGATCATTTAACGCCATTTAGCGCGCGTGGGACCTGCATACTGGCCCCTCGCGCCTTAACAAACAGGACGGCCGCACTCTCGCTCTGTTTGCTCGCCATTAGCCTTTAGCAGGTGTCTTTTCGCCCCATTAAACAGCAGCCCTTGTGGTAAACCAATTATGTTCGAGTGAGCAACAGAACTCAATTAACAAGAGTGCGCGTGCAGTCTGTCCCCTTTATCCCGCGAGCTCTCCTGTGCGTTTCTGCGACATTTGGAGGCTTTGCCACATTAACAGAGTGACTTTACTACTCTTCTTGTAAAATGTAAAAGCCAGGATATGATAGTTAAGGCTTTTCATATGATAGTGTATATCAATACACTGTTTGCACTGTGTTCTTCAAAAGCAATTATGGCACTTTCCCCGGTATCTTAATGGGCACTCAGCGGCGCAATAAAATTTAAGTAAACCAATTCTATACAAATGACCCCCTGCTCTATGGCTTAATGGTGTTTATATTTGATCATTGTTTCAAAGAGGAAGGAAGAAGTTAACCGACGTTATGCTGCACGACAGTGGACATAGACAACATGATTTATGAAGCGTGAGGGGCCTTAAACGCGTTTTTAGCAGACACCACTTTGTGAAACGACCTAAGCAAGGACAAATATACAGCTTAACTTCAGCTATAACAGACTCCATAACCACACACATTGAAAGGGAACCCTTTATAAAAAAAAGTTCTGAAGGTGGAACATTTACAGTGTACACTAAAGCACGGCATAAGGGAAAAGGCAGCTAAGTGCATTTCAAAACAGCAAAAATCTGTCTTAGGAAACCAAAATCACACCATAAAAATGTGAACACAAGTTATTGTATTGTTATATTAACAATTAGTCATTTTTTACCATAGCTTTAATAAAATTACTATGACGTGTACTACCTCGTGCCATAACACTGTGGGAGTGTCAGGATAACAAGATGTCTTTCTCTTTGACAAACAAAACACTTTCTGATAGCCAGTATTTACCTGTCAAAAGCTGGACAGGCAAAAAAAATGTGCTTACCCAGTGGCGACAAGAGCATGGCTTATGTAAACATTGTGACCAGTGAATAATGACAGAGCAGTGGTAATGATGTAAGAATTGTTGAGCTGTTTTAGACTGTATTTAAAATGGAATTACTCCAAACTAGGAGCCATGTGAGAGGACTGAGGGATTATGTTCAACGAAGGTTAATAAATACTTATTTTTTTATCTGAGTCATAATGCTCACTTGGGTGTTTATTACAGAGTCAGTGGTAAATCTCAAAAAGAGACCATGAAAAACGCAAATCTTTGCTAATACCTTTCTGCTCAATGAAAGGAAATCATCTAAATCTCAACATTTAAAAAAGTATTTAAAAAAAAAAAAGTTAGCAATTCTGTTCTATGAACATGGATAAAAACTTAAATGAGTAACTCTTTTCTATGCACATTCTACCATGGCAGTTGTTCAGAGCAGCTCTGTGAGGTGTGTTTGCTGGTAAGAGATCAGTTTAAGGAGTGTCCTTTCCGTGCTTCCTGCTGAAGGAGTGACTTTTATAAAACCAGTGTTCCTCCCATGGACAGGAATAGTTCCTCATGAACTCTGTCTGTGTCTCTGCTCTGGCTGGCCGTCTCTCTCATGTCTCTGTTCTCTGCTGTCTCCGTGCCTGTAACTCCTCTCTTTGTCTCTCTCCCTCGTCTTATCTTTGTTATTGCAGCTGTCTTTGTGACGATGTTTATGGTCTATGTGTCCTCTTTTACTCCTGTGATCTCTGAGAGGTGTTCTGCTGCGGTCTCGACTTCTGTCTGGGGAGTCACTCCTCCGCAGGCGCCCTCTTGTGGAGGGCTGTTCGGCTCTGGGCTCGCTGGTGCGTCGCTGCAGGCCTGTGGAGCGCAGGGTGTTGAGGAGGAAGCGCTTGTTGGTGCTCCGCAAGGGGCACTTCAGCCTGACAGAGGAGTGAACAAAACAAAGCGTTTTATGCTGATGTCTGACAGCGTGACCTCCTCTGAGACCTGTGGATGGTCGTCACAATCCTCAATAAGGAATCAGCTTGTATTTTCATCGAAAAGACAATAACCATAAAGATTAACAGAACATGTAATGACGTTTTTATTATAGTCTTTAAAACAATACAGTCAATAGTATAACTTGCTACAAACTCAATACAACCATGCAAAGTAATAGAGTACTGGGTGTTTTCTTGGTCATACTTAGTTTTGTTTACTCTTACTGGGAGTATGCAACATTTTAAATAAAACATTGTACAATAAGTATATTTCTGAAAGTTAGGCAATTCACTGAAGCTATATAGGATATAAGCCATAAACTAAGTGAGCACAGCACAGGAACAAGGCAGAGAGATGTTAGACAAGCTCAGCTGGCTCGCTCTTAATGCAAGATGTCAATTTCACTGGTATCAATTGGTTTTCAAATGCATTAATTTGAATTATCCTTACTGTCTTAAACCATCAGTCTCTCTTCCCTCTGTTTCAAAGGAAGTCGGTAAAAAACCTGTTTCGTGCAGCTGTCCTTCCGACTGGAATATGTCACCTTTAAATCTTCGTTCCTTGTCATCACTTCACTTATTTAAAAACACTTTGTTTTCTTATCTTCAAAACGATTGTGTATGTTTTCAGTAATGTCAACACTGTTTGTATCGACTGAACCTTGCTCCTCTAAAGGCGTCTAGTCTCGAGTTGTGACTGTTGGTGTGGTTGTAGTTATAATGTTGTATTTGTTCTCTGTTGCATGAATTACATTGCTGGTTTTGTCTATAGTGTGTTATGTTTTGCCCTTACATTACTATGTTGTACTTGTCTTTGCAAATATATTGTCTGGCACCCCTTTGAAAACGAGGTGATACACCTCAAGAGACTTATCCTAAGATATAACACATTTCAACTGTGCACAGAGAAAATATACCCCTTAAGCCCTCATGCAAGTACAATGTCTGAGTATGATTGATGTGTGCAGGATAATACAGATGACATGTCCTACGGTACTCACCATCCTGCAGGGCCCATGGTCTCTGCTCTCACCCGAGCCCTGTCAGTCTCCTTCAGGAGCTCTTCGACTGCACGCCTGGACACAAAGACAACCATCAGAGCCAGTGAAGTTAGGACAAAGACAAACTCTCAAGGGCAGAATAATGTAATTAAGTGAGAGAAAGCAGAGTGGTGCACCGTGTAAAGGTTACTGAGTGAATGAGGGACAGCAGCAGTGTCCCGGTTTGACCCGAGCTGCTGAATCAGCAGTCTCAGCAAGAAGAGACTTACTGATATAGACGACCTTTCACCAGACGGGGTAGCTAATGATAGATGATACGTTACATCCGCAACATGCTCGTGACTCAAAAATACTATACCTGTCAACTAAAAATATGCCTTCCTATGTATGGTTACGGTGGCTAGCTAGTCAGCTGTGTTAGAGTCCAAAGAGCGCATTGTAGGTGAAAAGATCATTACATACTAAACAGCTAATACTTACTTCTCCAGTTCGTTATCTTCTGCCATCACGTTGTAACAACAAATCTGTTTCAACAATTCAAACTTGGCCGAATCGATTCTTATTTCTTAATTAGGGTGCCATCTTTTTTTGTTTACTTCTGTGCATGGTCCTTTAGGACAGCAAGGACCCTATTTTGGCTGGCCTCGTGGATGCCTGATTGTTTCCCTGTATGTTTCCCTGTATGTATGTACCATAGACTGTATGTACGTATATATATATATATATATATATATATATATATATATATATATATATATATATATATATATATATATATATATATATATATATATATATATAACTAATATATATAACTAATATATATATATATATATATATATATATATATATATATATATATATATATATATATATATATATATATATATATAACAAATATATTATATATTATTTATAATATAACTTACCACTTCTTAATACATTGGTAACAGTGTGTGTATTGTGTTAAACAGCCGTTTACAACAGTGAAATGACAAACTCGTTTTTTCTCAGGCCACGATCATAAATGGATGATTTCAAGACAAAACATGAGGAGTGAAATACAATAAGAAACACAAAGGACAAAAAGGGGATTTATAAATAAGCTTAAATTTAAAAGAGTTTTCTAGACTCTGTGTAAAAGGAGGCCAATACAATCAATCACTGTAAAACAAATCTGCAGTATATTTGGCCTGTGTGTACAAATAAAGTAACCTAAGGCAGGAATAGTCTTTGCATAGGTATGCTGCATCTTTATCTTCAGAATAAAACAATGATGAGGCTACATGACACATGCCATTAAAAAAAAGCTATAGGCCTATTACAAACAAAGGTCACTTGAGTGTAAAGGGGTTTGTGCAGTATCCAGTATTTACACTCTATTAATTAGTTATTAAAATTGATATCTGCTATCATTGATATCTTCAGTCATGAACTATTATCAGACAATATGTAACCAATTGCCTCCATTAACTCTCAAGATACATGAACCAGTACTTAAGCCACCTTCATTAAATATGCCTTCATAAAAAATGTGTTTAATTAAAACCATCAAACCTCATATAACTGCTATAATGCAGAAATGTAAAACATTTTAACTTCCTACTTCAACAAAAAAAAAAATGCTTTATTGCAAGAGTAAAAAACAAGTTGATAGTTTATTCATATCTCACTGTATGGCAATATTAAAACAAGTCAAACATCGTACAATAATTAATTGTGTTTTTTTTTTTAAATCCACTAAAACAGCTTTATTTTACCTCCTAGTTATTTTGGATATATGGAGAGGGTTTAAAAAGACAACATTTGGGGATTTTTTGTTTGTTTTTTGAGCAGGCCGTTTAGAAGTCCTTACAGAATATGCTATAGATTGACAGCTGTGGGCCCCGCCCACTCCCATTGACGGACTATAATGGGCGGGGCCAGTGCCGCCAAAGGCACGGGGGCGTTTTCGGACGGGTTTGCGGACTGGGCCGTTGCGGTGAATGCGTGATTGAGGTCCCGCAGCTAATAATCTTCCCCCCTTTTTGGGGCCGGAGTGCACGGCGCGGAGGAAGCATCCGGATAAGGTAACATCACATATTGCATATACTCTGTATGGATGTATGAACGGTGTTAGTGTGAGGCTGGCTGTGCACTGATATTGCTATTGTCGCTTCATCATTTGTCCTAGCTTTTCCGCTCGTGGAGGGTGGGATGGAGTCAGACAGATGGGGGCAATGATAACAAAAAAAGGCTCATGTCTAATCAAATGTGTTAAATGCCTGCGGATAGCTCACAGATCATGACATTTCATTTGGTGGGTTGCCAAGGTAATTTTAGACAATGACAGTTAAAAAAAATGAAAGATGTGAATTTAAAACAAAGCAGTGTCAGTTTTTGTTGTTATCATTGCGTGACAGAAAAGCAGCCTTTTGAAACAGACTTTGCACACAGACAGCAGGCCTGTTCCTGCAAATGACTATCAGCTTTTCAGGGTTTCAGGGCTTTTCAAGATATGAGAGGTCGAGATAGGGTTTATGAAAAATGTAGGCTAAGCCGACAGGACCTGCAGATTTTAAATCTCTGGCCAAAAACATCATCTTATCTTCTTTGAAAATGTCATTCCTGCAGACCAGGTTGTTCATATCTTGTCCAGTGTTGTAAGAGAAAATTGTCATAGCCTATCTTAAAAAAAATGTGCAGAGCAGCTTTATGGCCAATACCGTCATCTATCACTATGAAAGCAGTGCAATGACAATAGCAGCATGGTCCTGGACTCTAACACTGACACACAAACACTCAAATTCAGTTGGATTAAAGATATCTATTTTTCACAAGCATTTGACAGTCTGTATCTGACTTGGGTGAAGGAATATGTTGTACAGAGTTCAGCTGTGTTTAAAATAGATTTAAGTGCTTTTCATGGCCAAGGCACTAATCTGCAACCACAGTAAAAACCTTAACACTTTATTTATTGATAAAGACTATTTGCAGGATCCAGACCCTAAAAAGCCCTAGTGCATGATGTGTGGGTGTGTTTTAGCTTGTGTACACTTACGCCTGGACATCTACAAGTCTGTACGTGTGTTTTTGAGTGAGTGTGTGTTTGTGTGTGTGATGTGGTGATGTCACAGCTTTGTTATAGGAACAGAGAAGCCTTGTGTCCTCATGATTAATTCATGTCCAGCTGCGGGATAGAGACACAAGCAGCCAGTCACACACAGACAGACAGGAGCACGTACTTAAAGGAGGATGAGATAAGTAACTACCGGTCCGGTAGCCAAGGAGACAGGTTGTCTTAAATGCGTAGCCAAGGAGACGAGATGAAAAAAAAACAGCACAAACAAACCAAGGGTGCTCTAATCTTTATCTGCGGTGTCTGACAGGCTTTCAGACTGTACCAGGGAGGAGCAGAGCATCCTGCTGAGAGGAGTGCATCTGTTTGTGTGGCTCCTCTGCATCCTTCTCCGGCTACACTCTGAATGTCAAGCCCCACTGAACAGAACAGGCTCCAGGTCGCCATGGAGACAGGAGCAGACCCCCAGCTGGAACAGAGGCAGGTAGTCAGTGTGGCTTGGCCGCCTTGCTACGCTGAGGTACGCCCTCTGCTGTCCGCCAGTAGCATCAGGCCCAAGGGGGGGGACTCGTCTGAAGGTTTGAATGGCTTTGGATGTGAAAAACTGTGGAGAAGATCAGCACGTACAGTGCATTAGCTCTATCCTCAGTGGAGTGCTTTATTTCAAGACTTTGCTTTGGGCATGTTCTCCTTCTGTTGCAGAGGAGACTGAGTGCGTCTGCACATGGCCTGAGCTAGAAATACCATATTTGCTTCTGGGTTATTTAAAGAATCCACACTATTTCCTTTCCCTTTGTCTTCTTATTTCTCTCTTAGACACGTTCTTCTTCTTGTCTTATTGTACTTTTTTTCTCTGTCAGATTTTTTTAATATCCCATTAATCTCTCTCTCTCCCCCCCCCCCCCCCATTTCTTATCTTTTCCTCTACATCTTCCGAGCTCCTTTTTACCTCTTTTCGGCATTATTATGCCCTCTCTGTTGCTCTCCCAATCCCGCTTCCTCTGATCTGTGTCCTCTCTCTGCCTCAATCCCTGATAATTCCCTCTCTGTGGAATTGGAAGATTGCAGCAGGCGAGAGCAAAAGAGAGATTATACTGCCAGATTAGTGGACAGGAGCAGCAATACATAATCTCAGCACACACACACACACACATACACACACACACACACACACACACACACACACACACACACACACACACACACACACACACACACACACACACACACACACATACACACACACAGTGCCACTCTCTTGATCGCATGCAGACTCATGGGTACACGTGCACAAAGCATTTGCCACATGAATAAATGCACGGGCACATAATCAGACACTTGTTGTTTGTCTGAAACAGCTGTTTAACCCCCCTGCTTTGCCCTCTGACCTGCAGGGTGATGTGCCATCAGCCACTGGGGGGCATCTGTCCTCTCTGCAACTTGTTCATCCTGTGAAGCTTATGGGATAGGAGTGTGTGTGCCCCTTCCCAAAACTGCTGCCCCACTGGAGTCATTTGTGCCAAAGCTGAGCTGTGAGGAAGGAACAGAGATGGGCAGCCCAGGCTGTGAGGTGGCTGTAGCCGGGCCAGTGGAGACAGCGTTGGAGGCTCTGTGTCCTGAGTGTGGCCAGATTCACCGCAGCTGGGAGAACCACCTCTTTAACTATCGTCTGGAGGTGGATGACGACCTGGTGTGCCACATCTGCCTGCAGCCGCTGGTGCAGCCACTCGACACGCCTTGTGGACACACCTTCTGCGCCCGCTGTCTGCGGAGCTTCCTCCAGGAGAGGGACTTCTGCCCGCTGGACCGGACGCGGCTGCAGCTGCAGGCGTGCCGCAGGTCTAGCATTCTGGTTCACAAGCTCCTGGACAAGCTGTCAGTGTCATGCCCATTGACCCCAGTCTGCTCCCTCAGCATGCCGCGCTGTGACCTGGAGGCACACCTCAAACACAGGTAATAAAAATAATAAATCTCATGTACAAACAGAATAGATTATTGCTTTTATGGGAGCAAACCATAAAGCTAATCAACATGGACATAGCCACAGGAATGTCTTCTATTGGTTTATGAAGAGGCATTACTTCTGGCTTCTCTAGAGGTGGGCAAGGAGGTGGAGTTGAGGCAGGCCAAATTAAGATCATGATTGCTAAAACATCTAGCTTGTTGTGCTTGTCATCTAGTTAGTATACGACAACCAAACAAGATAAAACAGATAAAGCTGCCAGTTTAAAGATAAAGTCAGTCGCTTTTTTCTGAAATATAAAACTTAAACTTATATAAAGTGAATGCTGCTCAAATGTCATCACTTATCACTGGGCCTTCATACATGTGTGGTGGTGACTGTGTCTGCTGAGACCCTGTCCTCTGCCTGTATTTTGATGTTTTGGTTGATTCAGGACGTGTCTGTGTTTCCTTCAGCCAGTGACAGAGCCCAGGTGAGTTTGGGAGTGGAAACATTTCAATGATTGGACGCCATTCAAAACCTCAAATATGGGAAACACAGTGGCAAAGAAAAGAAAATGTAATATAGTGAGACGAGACACCTCGCTGATAAAGTTCCAAAAGTATGGTGAACCCACACAGAGGTGGTCTGCCGTCTGATGGGACGGGCTGGTGCATTACAAAAGATTTTATATTTCTTGGATAGCTTGCAATGAAAGTACAAGCAGTAAATTTATACTATGCAAAGTCCTGCAGTGGATGCACGCTTGGTGGAGATGAGCCCAGGACGAAATTTGAACGTTGTGTTTACATGCTGCAACAAACATTGCTACTGACCCTACCTTTAAGGTCAGTAATAGGATTTATGTAAAGTGAAGCCTAGCCTCCTGCAAAAGAGCTACAACGCACATAGCTGTCAGTCAATACAGCCATGCCCCTAGTTATGCCTAATGATGTAAAAAAAAAAAAAAAAAAAAAATTCCCCGCTAGCACATTTATTACTAATAAAATAATGAGTTAAGTTAAGTGTTTTTTGTCCCAGGTTGTATAAATGTATGCATTTTGCTGTAGAATTGGCATTTTAACAAGGGCTCTGATAGGGATTCTTTGGCTTTTGGAGGCAGCCTCAAGTGGACACTCTTTTTTTGCACTTCAGCATTGGTTTCATTTTTTAACAGAAGCAGCTGCTTCTTGGTGCAAACACAGACACATAGACTTAAGAAGAAACATTAAGCATGCATGCCAACCCACATTCCATACACTTTATGCACTAATGTAGATTAACTGTATAGTCAATCACACAATTTGCACAGACACTAGACATTTTCAGTCAATTGCGTGACTGAATTGATCACACCTAAATTCCCAGAATGCATGGGTGGTAGTTTCTTAGGAGGGAAACCCATTTATTTTCTTTAGTCCTCTTTGGTTGTTCACCTAAATGGTTTGAGTTTTGAGTCTTTGGTAAGGAGAATGGAGAAAGTAATGAAAAGATAAATTGGTCATGACAACAACTTTTCTGATATGAATAATTTTCGAAGTTGAAAGTTGTGTTTAAAGCCCAGCCATCCTCTCAGTGAGCCTCTATCTTATAGAAACTTGTGATAGCCACAGAGCCAGAACAGGTCCGACTTCACCGTCGTCCTTAACCTCAGGAGTGTCTGTCCTTCCTCACGTCTTGGCTTTTGACCCGTTTGGACCAGGTCCTGTGAAACCCTGAGGGGATTATTGGGTTGTAGGTCATGTGATGAGGATTAGTGGTTCCCTACCATAGTCATGGGTTGGCTGACCAGGTGCTCCATGTTCTCAGTCTGCAATCATGCTGAGTAACTTCAACACCAGAGACCTTTTCAACCATTTCTTCTGCGAGACAGCCAAAGGCAACCCTGACCTGTGGTGAGTTGAATATGGGGAATGGGGCGATAAGTGGGGTGAATGGGGTGGCACATCTTTTAATCACTGCTTTCTACCAACGTTTGTTTTGTCTGCCTCTGCTTTCTTGTTCCGTCCTTCTTGATGTCTTTGCACTAAAAAGCATCATGTATTTAGAGTATTTGTCTTGCATCAGACTTGCCTTAGGGAACCCAGGTCAGGTTTGATGGATCTGGTTAGAAGGAAATTACGTATTTGAGAGGAAAGGAAAAGTACTTGAAGATTTAACTTTGCTTTGTACAAATCCTTCAGTCAGAAAATGCTTTACGTAAATGGGGAAAAAACATAGATATCAGGATTATAAAAAAGGACTTTTATTGATTTTGGGACATACTTTTTTTGTGTCCGTTGATAAAGTGCAATCTATCAACGTTTTGAATCCTTCTGATTGACTGGATATCCTGTCTACATCTAACACCTCGGCTCATTGAAGCAGATTTTCCTTAACAAGCTCACACTAACAAGATCCTTAACACTGTTAAAAGCTTTTGTGAGTCAGCTGTTTTTACAGTACAGCCCTGCCACAGACGGTCTATGTAATGCCTTTAAAACAGCATCTTTATGTTCTTGAGTGATGCACTTTCTAACTACATGTGACATTTGTGGGACAAATGATAAGACATTGGTGTGATAGAAGCACGTGTTGAGAAAAAACAAAAAGTCAGCAAATTGTCTGTAAAGACAGTGGGTTGAGCATGATACAGGTCTATATTTAGGTAGCATTACCTAAGCTAACATTAGCCACCTTAAGCTGTAACAGCTTAACTCCTGAGTGTATTAAAGTGAGTAAGTGTTTGTTGATTTGATCTTTCATTTTTGAGAGAAGAAGGTTTGTTTTCATCTTTAGTGAGCACATTAGAGCGCTTTAAGAAAAGAAAGATTGTTCCTGCAATCCATAAGATTTTTAAGTATTAGGATTTCAAAGGTGCCCTGGATTTAATGACCAACAGTCTCCTGGTTCAAGACTTTTAATCATCATCACGTTTGCAGATCGCTGCCTCTCAGGGAGGTTTGCACACATCATGTCGTGTGAAGAAGACGAGGGAAGATGCTTTAAGACGGATCAAATAAGGTCGCTGTGCGGATTTACGTGGCATTCTTTGGTAGAGATTATACCTCTGTTAACCACGTGCATTCACTGCTCCCCTTACATGAAGACTTAGGTTTAAGATAGTATTAGGAGCCGAAAGTCCGCTGTTGCTGTGTGACTTGGACAGTCAACAATGTTTATGTTGAAGGTTAGGGATCACTGGGCATTAGATTAAATGGAGAGAGTGGTGGCAGGCTGCTGTGTTGCTTAGTGGTCAAGGTGTACTTTGTTCAGACACATGTTGCTCTTTGCCTTTTTACAACATCTACCCTTACACCAAATGTCTGAACAAAGAACCAGAAAACGTCGACAGTAGTAAGAAGACATGATGAACGTTTTTCAGCTGTCTTTGATCTTGTTTCTGCAGGTTTGTATGTGATCTACATGAACTATTCCTGAAGCAAAGGACTCAAATTAAGTTCTTTATATGAGCTTAAACTATTTTTTTTTTCTTCTCACAACTTGCCATTTGTTATTTATTGAAAGAAAAACTTTGGATAAATAGATATTTAAAACGTATTTCTGAAATAGCAAATGTTGTAAAATAAAAATAAAATAACATAACAATTAAAACATTGTTAAAAAAAAACCCAAAGAGAGCAATATCTCTAGTCTTTGCAGGAGGAACAGAAGCATTTCATTAAATCAATCAGCTCATACTGTAGTTGCCTCTTAAAGTAAATACTTCAGTCAATTAAGGGTAAGACCGCACTGATCCTTTGAGTCTGTCTGTGTTTATTTTTAATCATTTTCCAGAGTAGAGGTTCTATTTGTGGGACAATGCATCCCTTTCCACTTGATTTGTGCTGTTATTTTTATAGACAGGACTCAAAGCATCATCAATTTTAGACTTTGTCTGTATACTGTATGCTGCGTTTCTCTGTTTTATATAACTGTCTTTATTATAGTTTATATAACTCTCTGTAGTTTTATATTGGGATTAACAAGCAAAATCCAGTGTCTTTGAAAGAAATCATTTCTAAATCTTTCGTTCATGAATTTATAAAAACTATAATCACATGATTATTTTCAGCCTACTGTGTACTGCAGTGAGTGGGTTTTCCTTGGGAATAGAGGAGGGTTAAACCACAGACTGTATTAAACGTGTACATCGTGTCAGTGACGTCACCGATTGGTTAAGAATGTTTGGTTTATGAAGTGCACTTTTGACATCCAGTTATAGTAACTGAGGCGGGCCTTGAGCTTTCTAGCCACCACCTCCAACAATTCCTAGTCATAGTCCAAAGACAATCATGCATAGACACCCTGGGGTGCATGTGTGCACATTTTTGGACATTGTTTCTATGGTGATGGGGGTTTCGAGGAGTACAGAATTTGGATAGCAGGAGAGACAAGCATTCATTAAACATCTTAAAGAGCTTAGACAGCTCAGTAAAATAAAAAGAGAAAAAGCTGAAGACCGCCATCTGAAATGTGCTCATCTTTGGGTCATAATGTAACAGCTACAGGATGATACTGTGAGCACCACGAGAGTCTACTAATGCACACGTGATTTCCATGTCTGTAGTGACAAAAACGTGACAAAAAAAAAAAATAGTAATAAAAAATGCCCCTGAGTGAATTGCTCAAAAAATATATGGGCATATTTAACGTTTCAGCAGATGGGCAGTCAGCTGGCACAAAAGAGAATCTAAGATCCCTTTTCAGCTTTCGTACTGTGTATTGGTTTTGCTTCAAAAAGCAGAAATAAGATAGAGGTTTTCCTGCTTGTTGAGGGTAAAATTATGTGTGGAGATAAAATTGTGTTTGTAAGAACTTGCAGATGTCTTCAAATTGTGCCATACTCCAGTGTGACATCATACTCTGACTCCAGACTTTCTTTCCCCATAGTGTACCCTCACTTTAAAGTATGTAATGGTCTAAACATGTTAACTAAATGTAAACTGTTTGCAGAAACTCTGATAAAGTATGACAAAGCTGTATGGCCTGAAAGGATGGCTGATATTTATTAAACCCACTATTCATGTTCTTGCTACAGTTTCTAAATGTTTTGTTGTAGCAAAGTTGTGCCTCAAGTTTTTGTCACAAAGAAGACGATTAAAATGTGGAGGAAGAATAAGTCTTGCAATTATTAATGGTTGTCTGTTTGCTTTGCTAACCAGCCACCACAGTAAAAGATGCACAAATGTCAAACGTTCTTCTTCTCTACTCTTAATTCACTAACAGCCAGTTGTTACATTAGTGACAGAAACTTGTCACTGCACAGTGAATCCCTCCAAGCCACACTTAACTGTTCACAACGACTTTGTCGAAGATGGCCACAATTAAAGGGGACTTTTCCCAAAGGGATCAAGTTCAATTAAATGTTAAATGAACTGATGTGGACTTGATTTTCTTTACATGTCAGATGGACTAACAAACTGACGCCTGTTGCTTGGTGAAAGGTGTCCCGGGACGCGGTGTCAGCAGACCAGCGTTGATGGTCCGCGATGTGAGAGTGGGGACGAGCGAGGAACGGGAACCAGCCCTCCCAAATCGCCGCACACTCCACAGACCAACCTGAGGGACCGTACACCCTCTCCACCCACTGGACCTAACAACACCAACGGCAATGGGCCGATGTGGACCGAGGCCGGATTGGACAACCCTGCTTTTGAGGAGAGCACGGAGGAAGACAGTTAGTAGATCCACTTAATTTATCGAGCAAGATTTAGATACAAGCGGACAATATGACAATTCCATCTCCTCATGTCTTTAGGTGTGGTGGGGTTGGAGTGTGTGGTCCCCAGGGTGAAGCGGCCCCTTAGTAACCCTTGCATCCATCTCCTTCGCTCTGTCAGCTCCACCTCCTCTGGATGGGACTGCCCTGAGTCTCCGCCTCTCTCTGCTGAAGAGGGTAAGACATCACTTCATGAATACTCGCGATCTTGGCATCAATGAAATATTGCAGTTTATCTCTCTTGCAGTGTAACCTTATACGACAGGATAATCCTAATCATGCAGCATCATGTAAGTAGGATGTGGAAATTGGATTCTGAAATGCAAGCGGTGTAATGTGATTTGTTTGTCCATTAAGGCTGTGTGAAGTTGCCCTCGCTCCCTGAAGGAGAGATTACTGCCATTGAGGTTCACCGGGCGAACCCGTATGTTGAGCTGGGCATCAGCGTCGTCGGGGGAAACGAGACACCTCTCATCAACATTGTGATTCAGGAAGTGTACAGAGACGGGGTCATTGCACGGGATGGAAGGCTGCTGGCCGGGGATCAGATACTGCAGGTAAGAGTGTTGGAATTGAAGTTCTTTAATTGATGACTTCATCAAACACTCAACACCATAATTTCACTAGACAGGTAGTCTTACGCCTTTATTTGCAGTGAGGAAAAAACACTGTCATATCAGCATAAAGCACATTGTACATTGTGGTATTTAGTTTTTTGCTATTAGTATCTTTTGTGAAGATGTACATTATTTTATTGAATGGACTGTGGGAGGGAGACATTGGGGAAATGAGCCCCAGGCCTGACACAAACCCATGCTGCCTGCTTGCAGGACTATATCCTCTGTTAATATGGTGTGACTTAAGCGCTAGGCCATCTGCGTCCCAGTGAAGATATTTTTTTACCAGCTTTCAATGCCTCTGTTGTCGCTCCAAACACATTTTTGTTTTTGTCATTTTTTCTTTTCTTAAACTTGCAAAACCATGTGTACATTTTCTGCTGAATAAACTGTGTTTTATTGATCGTTCTACTTATAGCTGCTGTTTTTAATGACTTGGTTATAATGGGTAATGTGACTTTTTTTCTTTTACTGGTATTTTCCCAAAGGTGAACAATGTGGACATCAGTAACGTCCCCCACAGTTTTGCACGCTCCACACTGGCCCGTCCCTGCACCACTTTACAGCTTACTGTGCTAAGAGAGCGCCGCTGTGCCTCTCGCCCCCCTCCCTCTTCCTCCTCCTCTTCCTCCACCCCGGCTGTGCCCCACGCCCCCTGCTCCACCCCTGAGGGAGCGCCGTCAAGCCCAGCCACGCTGAGAATCACCCTGCACAAGCGGGACTCGACAGAGCAGCTTGGCATCAAGCTGGTGCGTCGAACAGATGAGTCAGGAGTGTTTGTGCTGGATCTGTTGGAGGGCGGGCTGGCAGCAAAGGACAGCAGACTGCGGAGTAACGATCGTGTGTTGGCAGTCAATGAGCAGGACCTACGCCACGGTACCCCAGAGCAGGCCGCACAGATTATACAGGTGAGATCATTCGGACTTCCACTGGTTGCATCGATGTATTCAAACTTTAAGAAATAAAGTCACTGAAACACTGACACTGTCTTCCCAGGCCAGTGGAGAGCGAGTCCACCTGCTTATTGGCCGACCCAGTAAACCAACTCCTCCTCCACCGCCAAAATCAAGCTCCACCAGAGACCTCTATTGCCTTGATCACTTCCTGCCTATCCACAGCTCCACCCCAAGTCCTGTGCCCGTGCACCTCTCCCGCACCAGCACCCACAGAGTGAGCACATGTGTAATGAGTGGTTGTGTGTGTTATTTTTGCATTTTTGAGTCTTGAGTCTTTGAAAAAAAATTAATCACAGTTTAACAACATAAATCAATACGAAAGCTTCCTAATATATACTACATGGCTGCACTGATTTGTTTTAAATAAAGAAACGACCGTGCACAAAGTGTAGTTTACTGAAGAATGTTCTCCAGTGAATGAACCTGTGTGTGTGTGTGTGTGTGTTTGTGTAATCCCAGGACCTATCCCAGTGTGTGAGCTGTAAGGAGAAACACATCACCATAAAGAAGGAGCCCCTTGAGTCTCTTGGCATGACGGTGGCAGGTGGGCGGGGCAGTAAGAGCGGTGAGCTGCCAATCTTCGTGACCAGTGTCCAACCACACGGCTGCTTGTCGAGGGACGGACGAATCAAACGAGGTGAGCGCTGCCTCAGAGAGGAGAATGACAGACCAGCTCCATCTGATTCATACAGTGTGCATGACACCGCAGTCTTCTTCCTATCTTCTACAGGCGACATCTTGCTGAGTATAAACGGGCAAGACCTGACATACCTGAGTCACAGTGAGGCTGTGGGCACCCTGAAGGCCAGTGCCGCCTCGCCCTCCGTCCAGCTGCGGGTGCTTGAGGTCAGCATGGTGGTGGAGGAGCACGACATCGACGAGCTGCTGCCTCACACACACGACAGTGACTTTGATGCCAACTGGTCCCCTTCATGGGTCATGTGGCTGGGCTTACCCAGGTTAGCACACAGAGGGGAGGAAGAATAACTGAGACACACTTTTATCTTTAAATATCATACAGCTCTTGATTTAAATGTACTTTTGTAAAGTGTGAATATTAGCCTCATGTATTGGTCTATATTCATATATAAGCATTAACAGCTGCTGTGGACTCTGATTTCTTAGGGCCTGGACTATATAGAATCATTATCACTATAAATCGTCATTTTTGCCTAAATATTTATGAATCCAACATTGATCTCAGGATATGTCCTATAATTTGGGTTTATTGGATCGCTGTATGTTTTTAAGCTTTTCTCTGTCTATATGAGATTCTTGCCATGTTCTGAAACTTGCTATCAGAGTAAATTAAGGCCAGTTTCAAATTCATTGTGTTGGTTAGGTTTTTCTCTTGCTACTTTTTCTTTGTTTGTTAAAAGGCTGGTTTTGGTTGGGAAAAGGGAAACTGTGGTGTTTTTTTTTTTTTATCTGATATTTTCCTCTACTTGTTATTGATTTGATTTAATAATATAAATCAGAGTCTTCGCTCCTTTGGAGATGCTGTTGGATTGTATCATTGGCTTGTCCTTCATGCTGCCCTCTTCTCTTTTCTTGCAGCTACTTGCACAGTAGTCATGAGATTGTTCTGCGTAGGAGCCACCCGGGCAGCTGGGGCTTCAGCATCGTCGGGGGATACGAGGAGAGCCACGGCAACCAGGCGTTCTTCATCAAGACCATTGTACTCGGCACGCCTGCGTACTACGACGGCCGCCTCAAGTGAGTGATCAGCTGCTATCTGCGTCTTATGTCAGCTGTGACACACAGGCAGATAAAGGGACGTACTGAGGGTGGTTTATGAGAGTGGTGTGATTGTGGCCACGCCTACAGAGTGCATTAAAACTGACAACGTTTTTTTTATGCCTCAAGTTTTTATTAGACGTATCTCTTTACAAGAAATGACTGCGTGATGACCATTAAAACGAAAAGAAAGATAGCTGCCATATTTCAGGGAGCTTTTTAGAGCTGAGAAAGATTGAGAGGGCTCTCAGTAGTGTCTCAGCTGTAAAAAGAACAATAGGAAAGTATTTACTGTACTCCTTTTTCCTCTCCTAAAAAGTAAGGTTTCGTGTTTTATATCAAACTTTTAAGAGGCCTCGAATGCTATTCTTTCAGTTTCATTATCTGCTTTGATTTTTACATCAACAGCCAGAACATCAGTTATTTCTGATTCATTTCTTTATATTGACTCTGGCCCACAGCTCTCTGCCCAATACACACATTTCTCTTTGTATCAATGCTTCATGTAGTTCAACAGACTAACACCATGAACAGAAGATCTGAGAACAACACACTGACGAACAGAAAACGTAATGCAGCCTTTAAATTACGTGCATGGAGATTGAAGTGGTGGCTTGTATAAGGTCTATGCACTGTACAGCGGTCACAGTATATACTGTAGATGCCACTCTCCCTCCCATTGGCTCAAGGTGAATTTTCTGGAGAATATCCTGCAGCGTTCTGACGTCAGCCCACTCGGACTTGTTGC
The DNA here is from genome assembly GCF_947650265.1 of Symphodus melops. Lineage (NCBI taxonomy): Eukaryota > Metazoa > Chordata > Actinopteri > Labriformes > Labridae > Symphodus > Symphodus melops. Next base: position 16,616,838 of record NC_136704.1, read on the forward strand.
AGAAAAAATACCTGGGGTCTGGGAGGAGAAACTCCGGGTGACATCCGATTGAAAAAAGGGGCTGTTTGCGTTCACAGCCCAAGTATTAATGAGTGTCAATACTCATACTTGTTAAATTACCTGTGCCATTTATTTTATTTGAATGAGCAACACTTCATGGACATATTCCTTCATCAGGACAAACCATTTATGCTGAGTCAATCCTACTAACACGGTCCTCCTTCTGTACATCCACTCGATCACCAAGTGTTGATTCAACCATGTCTGAAATAAGTCACAAACTAAGGTGTTTTACTCTAGTTTTTGTAATGTTTTCTGGTGATGAAGTTCCTGCTATTTAAAAAAATACTCAAGTTTCAAGTAATTATTTCATTTGAACCTTTAGACTAGTACAACTACTCATCCCAGCTCTCTGTGTAAGCCACTGCCACGCCAAATGATTTAGTTATCTTCAAAATCTTCCTTTGACGTGCTATAGTTTTTGGACACGTCACTCCTCTCTGTCTGTCTGTTATAATCCATACTGACTTGTCTTTTTGTGTCTCTCTAGATGTGGTGATATGATTGTGGCAGTTAACGGCCTGTCGACAGCAGGAATGAGCCACTCTGCACTGGTCCCTATGCTAAAGGAGCAGCGCAGCAGGGTGGCACTTACTGTGGTCTCCTGGCCTGGCAGCCTGGTGTAACCGGGCCAGATCTTATCCATGCTGAGGCCACCCTGAATGTTCTATATTGGGAACGACCTTGGCCAAAGTCGACTTGTACATGCCACTGTACATCGCTGCATATCGGGCTTAAACTAGGACCAAAAGCATCCAGAACTGTAGTAGACCCAGCAGGACCAAGCCTGTCCTGACCAGGTGGGACCTGGTCCAGATCGTGCCACGTCACTCGACAGACTGCACTCACACACACTGCTGAGTTCATATGGTCATGTTGTCTTCACTCCAGCAGCGAGGAATGGTACTGCAACTGTTAACAGAATGTGATCTGTGCTGTAATCACCTCTCCAGGCAGTTGTAGAATCCAGGGCTGTATTCAGGTGGATGCATCGTTGCAGGTAGAGATAGAATCAAATTATTAAAAGTAGCCTGTGATCCTTTGTCATCTAGGATAATGAGCTGTAATCACGCTAATCTAGAGTTTCTGCAACACCAGCACTGTATCCAGCTGAATGAGCCTAAGGCCTTATTAGAAAACCTGCCACACCCCAGGGGGTTCACCTGCCCTTAGGCATCATCACCATGACAACCAGCTGGAGTTTTTTTTACATGTGTGTGAATGTGTCTTCGGTTTGTTTAATAAACAAATTTCCTTCAGAGGACTCTACAGTGTGGTTTTCTCATTTGATAGGGTGTGAGGAGGAGGCAGTTTATGGAGTGCTGTTTTAATGAAGCTTTATTTCATATTTGCTTAAACAAAGTATATTAACAGAAATCATGTTTCACTTTAATGAACACAGCCATAAATCTATACAAGGAAGCCTCATTGTTTTTTATCCTTCAAAGTTGTTTTGTACAGTTTGGCGGCCAGCTTGTTGGTCTCCGCTTGCTCGACTGCAGCTGCAAGTCTGAGCTGCACTGCAACTCGCCAGGGCTGGTTCTTTTTAGGATGCAGTTTCTATAGAGGGGGAAAGAAAGTTATATACAAAAAAAAAAGTTGGGGAAAGTCACATTCCCTGTGTGAAAGTGAAATGTTCACAACACATCACCTTCAGCTTTTTCTTTGCTGGATCATGCACCACGCCATGTCGCCACAGGCTTTCCTAAACGACAATGAGAAAGGTGAAATAAGATGTTTCAGTAATTAATGGTTGTAGGTCAACCAAAATATATTTTTGACAGAGACGCCATTTAGCAGCTCAATTCTAAACTGGAAGGATGGCACAATACAAATGGTTTTCAACCCCAGAATCTTGTAAATGCATGTACAGCGTGTTCACCTTCATGGCAAAGATTTTCCCACAGCCGGCATAAGCACAGCTGAAGGGCTTCTTGCCATCATGGTCTCCCAGAACATGGCTTTCCAAGTTGAAGCGACGAGTGAACTTCTTATCACAGCCTTTTCTGGGGCAGGCCAGTTTCTTCTGCTCCCCAGAGTGCACATGGAGCTCATGCTGGCGCAAGAACCAGGCGTTGTTAAACAGCTTTTTACACTGCTCACACTGAGCCTTAACTGAACAAAGGAGTCATTGTCATAGTCAAACCCTGTACATCTATGCGACAAGGCATGCAGTGCAGCAAAACATTCGAGCATTATCTTCAAACCTTTGTGTTCATTCCTGTGCTTCAGGTATTCTGTCCATGTCTTTCCTTTAAAAGAACACGAGTCATTCTCGCAGGGGTAACCTGCAGGGTAGACATTTTCATCTTTGGTTAAACTGATAAATTAAAAAGAAATAAAAGCCTTCTGGTTATATGCTAACCTGCATGCACTCCCTCATGCTTCTTTAGTTTTCCATGCGTGGGAAATTCCCTTGAACAGTCACTGAAAGAACAACTACACAAAAAGTTAAACATAAAAACTCACAGAATGTAAAATAAAATAAATAAAATGATGTTTGCATCAACTTTGAAGCCACTTACTGAAAGGGTAGAATCTGTTGGTGATCATACATATGCGCTTTCAGTTGGATCCTCTTGTTGAAATCTTTTCCACAGCCCTGATGGTCACACTGAAAGAATATAAAAGCATGGTAATTCATTGAAATTAATTCAAATCTGCTAAAGAAAAAAAGAAAAGACATTGAAAACTTTTGAATTTTTTGACCAGATATCTCTTGTCTTGGTGCTGATGAACCCGTGCCATGTGGTTCTTCATGCTGCTGTTTGTAACAAAGGCCTCGGAGCATCCATTAGCAAGACACCTGAGTACCAGAGCGGAGAAAACGGCAGCTTGATAAGTGACAAAGAAATCCACACAGTTATTTCAAACAGAAACATGCAGTAGAGTCTTACTTGTGCGGTTTCTCTCCACTGTGATTGAGCTCATGTCTGGTGAGCTGATAGCGAGTGCAAAAGCTCTTGTCACAGCTCTCACAGGAAAATGGTTTCTAAATTTAGGGGAAAGTGACATATATAACAATGTTGTGGCATGTTCACTTAGATCCTTTCATTTACCTCATCTGTTGGACTTCTTACAGTTTTTAGCCACTTACCAATCCTGTGTGTTTGCAAAGATGAGCCTCAAACTTCCATGACTTAGTGAATTTAGCTTTACAATCAAAAAACGAACAAACATAGCTCTTTTGGCTTTGCAACCTTTCCCCCATCTTTAATAAGAGATGTCAGATGTGGTGTTGTGGTTACAGACAAAACTTGTGGTAAATGGGCAGGACTCTAACAAGTCTGCAACCTACGGCTCACCTGTGATGAATTTATCTAATTGGAGTGTACCACTTAGAGCAAGAGAGGGGTGTTCTATTTCTTCGACCCTAATTTTAACCTAAACGCAAAGGTGGTAGTTCTGCGTTTGCTCCAATATGTAAAATACTAAAAGGGATTTAGGTCCCTAGATGTAATAGCAATCACATTGATACTCAAACATTGTAAAAATCCACAAGACTTTCCTCCACAGTGATTGATTCAGGCTTTTAAAATGTCACCAAGGCTCCTTGCCTATCCTGTGTGTCTGTATGTCTGTGTATGTGGGAGAGAGGCGACGCTCGGTCTCCGTTAATCTCACATTTATGGCTCCAATCTTAATGTTATAAACTGTCTGATTCTGGGGGTTTTTCTGATCGCTGTAAATGTCTCGTAAGGAATGAAGTCTTCTTTGAAATTTACAAATGTGAAACGTATTGTATCAGCTTTGTTCTTCTTGACAGCTCAGCTGGACAGTGTAGCTGTTACAAAAAGGGATAACACATTCAAATGCAAAACAAGTGTAAAATGCCTTCCAAAAACAATAAAAGGTACCAGGCTTAAAGTGGCCTGTATGACCAGTAAAGGCAACGATCTTAAAAGTTGATCCACCGGAGAAAGCTGCAGGGTTAATACTCCAACTATAGCCTTGGAGGATAATAAACAGCTTCTATGTGGCGGGTGGTACTTTCTGAATATACAGTAGGTGTTTAGTAAACAAAAATGTTAACTTGTGTGAATAACTGAAGATGAAAAATGTAATACAAGGGTTTGTTTAGGAACCTGTTCAACTACAAAGTTAGATTTGCCATAATTCACACCACAAAAAAGTGTTGAAAATGATATAATCATGAAAAAAACAAGCAAAAAGTTGTTGCAAGTAGTGACAAAAGCTAGTGAAGGTTGAGAGACTGAACCTTAGTTGAGGTGCTCTCTTTCTCCCATTGGAGCATAGAACTTGATTTGAAAAACTGCAATGCATTTCAAAGCAGAAAAAAACCATTAAAAATGTAGCGTTGATGTGATTTGCACTGCTGCCTCACAGTTAGAGGGTTCTGGGTTAGAGACCAGGCCAGATTTCCTGACTAGTACATAAACCCTTATATAAAGCAGACATTAGCAGGCAGCACAGCAGTGTGGCAGCTAAGGCTGCTGCCTTACAGCCTGAAGGTTGATGGATCCTTTCCCTGGGTGGAGTTGGAGTGTTCTGGCTTTCTCCCACATCAGTGTGGTGCATGATTGTTAACTGCAGTAATGCACTGGAAAGAACATAACTGCTTACAACTAAGCATCATAGTGTGGTGGTTAGCACTGCCACTTCACAGATAGAGGGTTCAAGCTCTGGCTGAGGTTTCCTGTGTGTAGCTACAGTATAAGTTCTTCTGCCATTGCAGAGTCACCAATATTTTCAACAAATCTGATGTACTTGAAATTACACAGTCAGTTAATCTATTTTTTTCATTCATTTTTATTGTGAAGCACCTTGTGAAGTCTGCTGCTGAAAGGTGCTGAGTCAATAAACTTTAATCTCTACTTTAATATTACATCCGTAGACACGAGTCTGATTTTAATTTGCTAGAGGGTGGACATGCAAACTGTTAAACTGTAATGCACATGAAAAACACTTTCAGTTCATGGTTTACATTTCTGGAGAGCCCGTCTAAGAAAGTATAACACAATCATGAAGGGTGCATTACCGTGGATCCAAACTACACAAACCATCATTAAGTTAGGATCCTCAGATCATTAAACCTAGGTTGAGGCCTCCCTGTGTGGAGCTATATTTTCTTAAAAAGGTTATTACTATCTAAATAATAAAAAAATAAATAAAACACTTGGGGGCTGAGCGAAAAAAAATGCACTGACCATCCAGTGACACAATCTGCTCGTGTAAACATTGCACCCTCTGCTCTCATGTGAAACCTTTGACTTACTTTTGTGAATAAGGCCCATTGAGAGCCTGTTGGGCGTTACCTCAGTGCCCTCCCACGCTTCAGGTGAGCATGCCTGGGTCAGTTGACACGGTTATCAGCCTCTTCTTATCCGGTCCCCCACCTCCTCCACCTCTGCTGTCAGGGCCAGGATCAATACAGCTGGCCCAATAGTCACATATATGACCATACCACCCCCCGTCTCTGATAACCACACTGACTCTGTCACCTCGCCTAACTCAGATACAGCAACTCTGGCTTTGTTCGGCTGGTATTGGGATTTCCATGAGCTTTTGTTCAACCTTTAGGCCCATCCCAACACACACACACACACACACACACACACACTGTCACACTCACAGTTATTTTTAAAGACCACTTACAGTTTCTTTTCCCCCAAATTACAAGAATCATTACCTTATTAACCCAAACACAATGTGTTCACATTTATTTCGGTATGGGCTTGATTAGTTGTTGCGTTTTTAATTTTAGAGAAGTAATGTTGAGATGATCACAATTGTGTTTGACCATAACATTACTATACGACTTTGGTTACAATATAATGAAGAGACATTTGAATGGTGTTTAGTCATGTCAAATTAATTCTTTTAACAATAGCATTTTCAAATATTAAAATCACAGATTCACCTGAAGGGGCATGACAAATTATGATGTAAACTCTATTAAATCTCATGACAACTTGTCCTTTTTTTCCAATAATGATGGATTAACAAGCTAAATTTTAACTTTTGAGATATAAATACATTTTGGTTAAAAGACAAAAAAAACATTTTCAGGAAAAAAATCCACTAGCCAATTACTGTCATTTCAGGTGTGTCGCAAGTAATTGAGACGTGAGGATATTTGCAGTAATTTGATGGTTTATACATTTAAAATCATCAGTTCATCTACACTGTTGGAAGAAATTTCTAGAAAATGTATTTAAAATGTCCAAATTAAATTAAATTAAATTATTTTGTACCCTGATTACAACAGCTGTAAGTGTGAGGAAAAATGAGTTTTGTAATTTGAGTGACCTTGCCGCTGAAGCGTGGTTCATGGAGGATCAGGGCTGAGAATTTAAAAATTCTATGTAGTGCATTATTTCCACACACAACTCTTGCACCATGAAAGCCTGTCTCCATGTCCAATCTGTTTGTGTGTGTGTGTGTGTGTGTGTGGTTAATATGTAACACCTCGGGTCGATACAGCTGAAGTCTGAGTTGACAGACTCAATCTGTGTGTGTCAAATGTGTGATTAAGGAGTTCATAGTGTTCCACTGCTTTTATCCACAAGTCTCGCCTTCCTGCCCTCCCCCCTCTCTCTTTCTTTCCCTCTGTTTACTTAATGTTCCTTCAATCAGTAACTCCTGTGAGTCAGTGCCACACATGAAGCTCTGGTGTGTGTATGAGAAGGCACACTCGCAAAGCACTTACAGTATAAAATAAAGGGCAGATTTCACATGTTGTGAGAGAGCATTTAAAGTTATCAGAAATGAACAGACATGTATACTTTTAATCAGCTGTGTTTTCTAGCATGTTCAGTACTTTCAGTTTGTTTCTCAAGATCTTGACTAATTACATTTACAAAAGCACAAAATAAACAGATGTAACTCACTTCATTCTTCTGGGCAATGACAGCATGCCATGTCATGGTCTGGCCTATCACTATCAGTGACCTATTGTTTCATTTTCTGCCAGAAATAGAAACAGTTTAGCCTGTCCTAACTTCTGTAGACATTTGTTTGGAAAACCTTGATTCACTCCATTTAAACGTTTTCTATGCTAAAGCTTTGAGTTGTGGGAATGCACATAAATAAAAACCCTCCGTTGACCTTTTCGAAATATAACAAGCTCAATTCAAGTCTCGCTGATCAATACCAAGAGCTTCGGCTGCCAGCACGATCATTGATTGATTGCTTTCAATTTTTTTCATCCGTTTTTTTTCCTCTCTCAGGGTTTTATCTCCTCAGGTTGATGGATACTTATTAGTCGGTCCTGATAACACCTGGGTCTGGATTCCCTGACCTCAGGCCTGCAGGGTTATGAAGGTGAAGAAAGACAACCTGTGCAGGTTATCTCCCCATTGTGCATAGAGAGGATTACAACATATGTTCCACATGAAGCCATTCTTCCAACCTGCAGGCTCTTATGTGAGAGACTTATTTCTATTTTAAGACAATTCAACCGGACCCACAGAAGTGAAATAAACCCAGGACATATTTCGCTCTTGGCCTCCCTCACACACACCTCTTCCTCTGCTCGACCTATCTCCGTAAACTGCTGCTAATTTGTGTAAATATTAGGTAAAGTACTGAGGTGAGACGAGATTACCCATTTGTCACATAACCAGCCAGCCATTCAGCCTCCACTGATTAAGCAGCAAACAAGTGGCCCACAAACACACCTATGATGAAACCTATCAAATATTTTACAGATCCAATCAATCATAAAAAAAGCTTGACAGATGTTCTCTCACGGGTTGAAAGGGCTCTTTAAGGGTTTATGACATGAAAAATATGTTTCTGCACTATCGAACAAAATCTAATTTCCAATTGTGTCCATTTACTGTCAGTATTAGTTAGTCACTTTCATAGACTTAAACCTCCTCACGGGAGCTTTAAAAACTCCGAGCTGCACAGACTCATCACACAAGTAGACCTCACCTTATTTTAATGTTGAGGTGAGGGATCTCAAAGAGACCACATGAAGGATCAATGTTTGTGGACTTGTTCATGGTATCCACGCAATTAATTTTTCTAAAGCGGGTAAATTACAGGGATATTTAAGGGACCTGTTCATGTACACGTTAAGTAAAAACACGTTGAGAAAGTTCAACATTTAGACTGACCCGGCTAACTAAGGTGATTTCAGTATTGTATGGTAGATCTGCTATAAATCTGGGCTGTTTAGGTTGAACTTGAGGTTTCCTGCTGCACACTGCCACCTACTGCACAACAGTGGAAAAATCATTTGAAAGAACGGCCCTGAATATCTTACCGTTTCCAATGTCTGTATAGGTTAATGTCTCTTTAAGTAGTTAAATCCACTGTACTGATAAAAAATGTTTTGCATGTCTAGATTTTTATGCTATACATATGCAATAGATCTCAATGCTTTACCAAAGACCAGCTTCTAATCTGGGCTTTTTGTCAATGGAATTAATTCACATTTGTGGTTGAAGAGATCCGGCTGCACGTTCCCCTCTGAACGTTAAGACAAAAATCAAACCAGTTCTACACAGCTTTAAAGGACAATTTGAAACAACTAGTTGTTTTTGATTAGTCTTGAATGGGCTTAGTTATTGTTTACATAAGATTATTCTATATCTGCTTTAATGACAGTTACAAGCTGTCCAAAGGTTTTAGGACGAAAAACACCAAACTGTCAACACACCAGTTTATGTAAACTGAACCGGTCAACGTCTGTCAGCTGCTTTAGAGAGCCAATATGCAAAAAACAAGAACCACGCACCTAATTTAGCTTAAGCCATTAAATGTTGACAGTCATACAGAAGTGTGGATATAGAGCCTCAACCAGATCACTGCTAGTCAAATGGTAACTAGTTAATTTACAAATGGAATAAATGTAGACATGACATGGGAAGAGTTTGGGATCAGATATGCTTGTGACTTGTGCTGGTCACTCTCAGATCGCCGGTGAAATGAAAATAGCGTTTGATTTCATTTCGAGTGATCAAAGGAGGAGGATCATCACTGAGTGACAGCACGTCAACAACAAAGCTGAATTCATGAGGGTGAACAGAGGACAACTTGACAAGCAGGGTGTGTACAAATCTTTTATTTGAGAGCTTTCTATGCCATGAACTCGTAGGGGATGGGCTCCAGCAGCTGAGGCTCGTTTTTCTTGGTGCTGACGAAGTGAGCGTCACGGGGAGGAGCCGGCTGTGGGGACAAACAGGGAACGTTAAGATCACATAAAACTGGGTTCATAATCTTTGAGAAGAGACTTCGCGGGACATCTTCAAAATTTTAATTAATTAAAAGAACAAAATAAAAACAGAATATACCCAGAATAAAGAAAATTCAAGGTTACATATGTCATACCTGGCGTTTCAGCTCGATCCAGTTGCCTTTCTGCTTGGCCTCCATCTTCTTGGCCTCGTTCGCCTTGACGCGCTGCAGGAAGCTGTCCCTGCTCTTTGAGTGCTTCACATGCTCAATACGCACGTTAATCCTCTTGGCCAGAATTTTACCCCTGCGAGAAGCAGAAGAGTCAAGTGAGTTCAACAAAAGAAACTGCCCCAAAGCCTCAGCTCAACAAAGCGAGAGAGCGTAATGCTGAAGATCTGCACGAAGCTGCTGTCTCCTCAATCCAACCCCGGGTCAAACAGGAGTTAGACCGGGGTTCTTAAGGATGGAATACTCTCCCCCACGTGAATGACCACTCAGCACATTAACAGCCCTGGTGGCAAAGTGAAGATGGGGTCACAGAAACAGTCGAGCACAAACCAAAGACCCCGATAACTAAAAGACAAATATTCAACAGTGCAGACTAAATATGAAAACATCAGTCTTTAGAGTATTTTCAAACTGGCCTGAGAGAGAAACACGACCGGAACAATCCGCGTCAGGTAAACTACGAAGACACCTCGATAAATCTGATTCATGAATTAAACAGTCCATATGGTGAACAGGTGATTCAATCATTTCAACGTGTTCTATCTTCATCGTCTTCAGGAGCTCTGTGATTGGCAGCTACACGTCTCAGATTAAATGGTGCACTTACTTGACCTGCTTGTTGACAATAATGCCGACAGCATGCTGGGTTACATTGTAAACACGACCAGTCTTGCCATGGTAGCACTTGTGAGGCATTCCTTTCTGAATGGTTCCTGTGCCCTAAAGACAGAAAACACGTGACAGTGTTAAATCACACAAAACCAAGTCACACCTGTGGATCACTAATAGGTACTACTGCCCGACATCAATATTACATCTGCCAATATCTTAAATCTCTGTTCTGTCTGTAGAGATCCATGTAAACATTCAATAAGTCGATCCCTCACATGCAGTTAACAAACACCTGTGGAAAAGACTTACAGTATGAAACAGACAGGACGGGTAAAGTACCAGAAGATAAGAGCACATGATCAATATAACACACTCTGCTGGTGACAGCCAGAAACTCCGAGTATGCTTCAACAATAATCTCATCTCGGTGGAAATTACTGCCGGTCAGTTTCCCCTAATCTGATTTTATGTGTAAAGAGATCACAGTTCATTTATTAAAGACACAGGTTACATTTAGGAAATCCTTTCATTCTGTGTCAGTGACCATGATGACAGTCCTGAGATGTCGCTCTAAACTGTGAACACAGCTCATCTTATTATAAAGTGTTGCTGAAGCATTTAAGTCTCTCTCTCTCTCTCTTCAGGCACCTTGACGGTTAGTGAAGCTTGTTCCTTTGCTTCTTCAATATTTGAGCTACTTTCCATCACGTTTCAAAACATTACCTATGATATAATGAAGAACAAATCTTTGTTTTATATTACACAACCCACAATTCATTCAGAAGAACTTTTGTCATGTCCTTGACTTGACATTACATGGCTTAAATGCATACGTCTGATTGTTCATCCAAACAAAGAAAACAAGCTCACACACATCTCACCTTGATATCAACAATGTCTCCCTTCTTGTAGATGCGCATATATGTGGAGAGAGGAATGGGACCTGCAAGGAGAGATCATGTTATTTTGATAAGACTTGACAGCAAGTCTTCATCTGCATAAAACAAAACGTCCTCCATACATGACCATGTGATCTGCATGCACTTTAAGAATAAACTACCATTAAATGTTCACTCACCATGTTTGCGGAACTGCCTGCTGAACATGTACCTCGTCCCCCTCCTCTTGCCTCTGGTGTTCGTCATGATGCCTGATTACTGAAGAGAAAACACCTGTTAGTTTTTAGATTTTGTAGATTTGAGGAGTTAATAAAAGAAACGTGTACATTTAAATCCAACATGTGGAGTGATGGGACCAAAACCTGACCAGGTTAATCTCGATAAAAGGGTTCACATCTGTCAGTCATGAGCTGTATTTGAGTTAAACGCGGATCCAAATACTATGACAAATAAATTGTGAATAGAACCAACTTTAATAAAACATGAGTGCTGCCTTGAACAGCAGTGATCAGATACTGCAGCATGAAGCGACATTATTAACAATACTGGAGTTTTTAAGATACATCTACCACGAACAACAAGCGAATGTGATCTTATCTTATTTTATTTTTTCAGGGGAAATAAAGTGTTGAAGTCTGTTTCAGTCTCTTCAGGCCCGCGTGCAGAGCCACGCTGCGGCTCGTGCTCACACTCAAACACTGAAAATACGTCAGACGCTTTTTAAAAACCCCGGATTGATTCACGAGGACGAAGGGAAGGACCTGCAGCGCACACATTTACTAGTATTTATAAGTCCGAGTCGATAAATAAGAGAAATATTCAGGTTAAACAGAGAGAAGATCTTACCCCCGGGTCTCTACAAGATGGCGGGTACGGCGGAAAGAGAGAGAAGAGGACCCCAAACTCCGCCTCGTGAAATACAATCGAGGCAGCTCTCCAGATCGCCTGAATGAAATTATACTGGTGCCTGATCTGATCCTTTGTGATAGATAAGTGTAAGGAAATATATAAAATGAATATATATGAGACAAAATTAGAAAATTATAGTAATGTTTAACAAGTGACAACCTTTTATCTCACGTAAATACCCGCTTTAACCATAGATATATACAGTATATCTATGGCTTTAACGGCGCTGAGGTGACACATCACGCATGCGCAAAACGAAACAACACTATCCAGTATTTCCTAACGTTTCTCTTCAAAAGTTTTGATATTTGTTTGTTTGGTTACAAAGAATATGCTGTCTTTTTAAAATTAATGGAGTATTATAAGGAGTGTCAGCTTTAAACCTGCCCGAGGAGATCTATATTTACGTCACGTGATTTGGCGAAGACGGAAGGAGCTGGAGGTGAATGCTCTCGTTTTCTGGACCTGTCTGTCGTGTCGCGAGCTCGGCAGACTCGCCTACCTGCTCTCTCACGAGGGGGAGCCAGTCCAGTCTTGTCAGTAGCGCGCGGCTGTGTGTGTGGAAGATGGCGCTAGCCGAATGGAAATCCTAATGACAGTCTCCAAATTTGCCTCTTTTTGTACCATGGTGAGTGCACGGCGGGCTCATCCTGTCACTGAAGTTACAGAGAGCACGTGGGTTTATTATATTAGATAATAAAAAACAGAATTATGGACACAAGCGGATAACTCTGGTGTCTCTGCTAACCAAGCAGCCACCCACTGTCTTTCTGCTCTGCTCCGTTTGCAAACAACAGTAGATGGACTTTCTATAGTAATTACTTTTTATGAACACTTTAAGCGATCATTAATCGGGTTTATATTTATCTCAGTATATTGAAGCACAGTGACAGTGCACCTGCAGCTGACTGGGATTGTGTGCTAACTGGCTAACGTGAAAGGTAAACGGAGCTAAACCAGTGCTGCAGACTGGACACAACTGGGATCACACTGGGCTTTATCTACAGACTGTGCAGGACAAATGGTGAATAATGTGAAGTTGAGGATGCCAGCCCTTTGACAAACGAGCCGATCTTTAAAAAAAAAACAACAACGCAGGCAGTGACGACATAGTTTAACATAAGCTGCGCAGTATGTCCACTGTGCACACTTTGAGGCTGCATGATGCATCCTACTCTAAATAACACTGGAGGGTTGTGTTTGCACCCTAAAACTCCGCTTCTAAACTTTAAACACGACTGTGATTTAATCTTATCTATAAAGACGATTAGATCCTTATTATAACAATTAAAAAAAAATCAGTGCAAGCAAAGGCACGCTTAGTTTCTTTACCTTTAAAAGGCAGCTCTGGCGTTGTCAGACATAAGTTTCTAACCTTGTTACAGCTTCTCTGTTGCTCTCACCTACTAACTTATTTGTGTTTTATTATATGCAAAATTAAGCTGAGCCGACAGTTTGTTATTTGTGTGTTCACAGGGCGCCAATGCCTCTGCTCTGGAGAAAGAGATTGGATCTGAGCAGTTTCCAGTCAATGAACACTACTTTGGCCTGGTCAATGTGAGTGAACGATGCACTCGCTGTGTTTGTCTGCTTTTGTTTTCATCTTTACCTGACTCACACACTCGCTCGAATTCTCAACCGCGCTCTGTTTGTTTTGGTTTTTTTTTTTAGTTTGGGAACACCTGCTACTGCAACTCCGTGCTGCAGGCTCTGTACTTCTGCCGGCCGTTTCGGGAGAAGATCTTGGCGTACCGCAGTCAGCCTCGCAGGAAGGAGAACCTGCTCACCTGTCTGGCCGACCTGTTCCACAGTATCGCCAATCAAAAGAGGAAAGTGGGCGTCATACCACCCAAGAAGTTCATTACACGGCTCCGAAAGGAGAATGGTGAGGGCTCAATCATCACTGAAACAACTGCTTTAACAGTTCTTTATCTTCTTGTCGCTCCCGGTTGGCTGCTGACTCCTCAAGATCTCGTTGACATGTAAAACAGCTGAATAGTTAATGTAATGTCCTTCTTTGTCCCTCAGAGCTGTTTGACAACTACATGCAGCAGGATGCCCACGAGTTCCTGAACTACCTGCTCAATACAATCGCTGATCTGCTTCAGGAGGAGAGGAAGCAGGACAAGACCAATGGCCGTCTTGCCAACGGCACATTGGACTCCCAAAACAACAACAGCAACGCAACGCCTGCCCCGACCTGGGTCCACGAGATCTTCCAAGGCACTCTGACCAATGAGACGCGCTGTCTCACCTGTGAAACGGTGAGAAGACTCCCTGGGCTTACGATACACGCGTGTTAGTGTGTGATTCACCTTTTGAGTTTTATGTTTTGGGGGCAGCTCGCTCTTATAATTGAAGAGAGAACGTGCAGGAAGTTAGCGCTCGTAGCACCGTAGTGAATCTTAATGTCGACGCTTTAAACTGACAGGACACGCGTTTTCTTACGTTGAGGTTTATGTTGCTGTCGGCCTCTCTTGACGTCCCTTTGTCTCTCCAGATAAGCAGCAAAGATGAGGACTTTCTGGACCTTTCTGTGGACGTAGAACAGAATACCTCCATCACACACTGCCTCAGGTGAGTTCACTGCGAGGAGGCGTAGACGTGCTTCAGCTGTGGAGTCGACAGGATGAGAAGTGAGATGAAATGAACTTTCAGCCGAAAAAGAAAAATTGCACTTTGGATTCGTCCAGCCTGGTGGATTTCCTGCCTTATTTTTTGTTTTCTTTCAATAAACTGATATTGTGTTGGTTTGAGGCTGCTGCTCGAAAGTGGTTTCCTCATGTTTTATACATCAAATAATCTTCTCATAAGCTTGGGACAGAAATGCAGGTTCAGTGAATCGTTGATGTCTTTACTCCTTCTGATCAGAAGCTGCTTTGTCTCTCTCAAATGATCTGTTTTGTATGAAGCTGAACACATTGCTTCTGCGGGGATGTTTGTTTTAAGGCCGAGTTAGAAAAAAAGACGTTTGTGCATAACTTGTTCAGAAAGGCCGATGTGAAAAACAGTGGTCGCGGTGTCCTTCACAGACGCGAGGAGAATGCATTCGTCTTTATAGTTCAGACTGCGCACTGACTCGTGTTGTGTTTGTGGCTCCTCCCAGAGGTTTCAGTAACACGGAGACGCTGTGCAGTGAGTACAAATACTACTGTGAAGAATGTAGAAGCAAGCAGGAGGCTCACAAGAGGTAAGTGTACCTCTTTCTTCTTCTTCTTGTGTGCGCGTCCGTCTGTGCCTGGTTGTTGAGTTGCGTTTCTTTAACGCCGTGTTGTTGTTGTTTTTTTGACGTAGGATGCGTGTAAAGAAGCTGCCGATGATCTTGGCTCTCCACCTGAAGCGCTTTAAGTACATGGAGCAGCTGCAGCGCTACACCAAGCTGTCCTATCGCGTTGTCTTCCCCCTGGAGCTCCGCCTCTTCAACACCTCCGGGGACGCCACCAATCCCGAGAGGCTGTACGACCTGGTCGCCGTCGTCGTGCATTGTGGGAGGTGTGTAGGTGCAAACGCAGAACGCGACACCTTTTTTTTTTTTTTCTTCTTTTTTTTTTTCATGAGCATCTCCACAGCAACCGGAGACGACAGGCAGACGAATGTTCTAAAAATAAAAAAAAGGCACTTCCACCTATCTGCATGAGAACAAAAAAAACCCCCAAACAAAACAAAAGGTGTGTTAACATTTCGATCACATCCAGCAGGAGAAAACAGCGACCCTTGTCCACCACAGTTCAGCACTTCTTCTTCAGTGTGTGGGAGTTTGTATGTCTGTGTTTATACGTGGCGTTCCCTTTTGAATTCTCAAACAGACTCTACACAACTCTCGCTGAAAAAGTATTAACCAGAGAATATTGAAAGGCTCAGCGGGAGGTTAGCAGGTAAGTCAGAAGATTTAAACGATCAGTCTGAGTCTCAGCTCCGATGCACCATGGTTATTTTCAGAGCAGGGAGTTTTATTAGTAAATGTATGTCGTGTTTTCAGGCTATAGAACGTCTGGGACTTCCACTAAATGATGTCAGGATATCGCTTAAAGCTAGAGAAGAAAACTTTGGAGAAACCAGCAGGAGGAAAAGGCTCTTGAAAGTGTTTAATTAAAAAAAAACACAGCAAGCCTCCTGCAGTCAGGCTGAATTCAAATCTCCACAGAAACGCATGAAGGCGCTGCGTGAGTGTGAAAGTCCACCAGAGACGGCAGAGAAGTGAAGGCCACTGCGTTGTCTTTCACGCCTTGATGTAAGCTCCAGTTTTTGCACACAGGTAGATAGACATGTAGGCGGACTTAGAACACTGCTTCCAAAATAGTTGGGTCATTGAGTAAAATGTGAATTTATGATCGGCTACTCTCAGAGTGAAATATTTCACCATGTACTGTGTGAGCTCTAAAATGAAACCATTTAGAATTCAAATACAAACTGCTGTTTTTTTTCTATATTTCCAAGGTAAGATTTTGAGGAGAAGCAGGTGGATGATTTATTTTTCTTGAATGACCCGTCATAGCTTTTAGACACTGACGTCATTTAAAGACCGAAGTGGAGCCGCAGCAGTCTTCATTTCAAATCCTGCTGACGGGCTTCTGTTGCATTTCATAACCACCGTCTCTCCCATTGTTTCCCTCCTATCAATCAATCAGTCACTTTTGATTTGTGTATCACCTTCTCATAGCAAATGTTGTCTGAGTGTTAGCAAAGAGTCTAGAGCAGACTCTTTGTTCTGTTATTTACAGAAATCCAACCTTTGTCCATCACGAGCGCAGCACCAGACTGTGTTCTTGCAAAAAAACGTAGAAATGTTCCAATAAGTAAAAGATTTCTCCAGAGGAGGACTTCAAAGTGAAAGTTAAACTTCTCTTCAAACTGAAGTCAACAAAACAGAAGTTAAATTCATGATTTTTACTCATGACCTTTTCTCACTCAACAGATGTAACTGTGTTGGCTCAATATTATCCAACGCCACAGTTAGTGGTTCCTCAAATGACACACACACTTAGTTATTAGTCAAATAATTAAAAGCATTTGTTTGTCTTGAGGTTGTCAAAAATGTTGATGCTGTTATACTTTTTGATATCACGTGCCTTAAAATGATATGATCTCTGTTATTTAAAGTTCAGTAGTATGAGGAAGTACCAAAACATGAAACATAAAAACAGATCTAGTCATATTAAAAGGAGAGAGAGAGAGAGCCCCCCCCCCCCCCCCCCAGGAAAAAGTAGTGAAGAACAAAGAGGTCAAACGGAGACGTTTCTTTTTGTTTCACGGCAGTTTGATTTCTTTAAGCGTATGAACAGGTCAGTGCCTCCCTGTGAACGTGCCGGGAAGAGCAGGATTTATTTATTTATTCCTTTTTTTGCAGCTATTGTGCTGTTTGTCTCTCTGCTCTGTGTCACGCCTGCAGCTGTTACCAACTAAAGAGAGCCCCCTCTCTACACACCCCGTCACACACTTCAGCTGGATATACATTTGGTGCCAATGTGTTGTTTTTACGAAGATCCTATGAATATTGATTTTACATGAATGTGAATAGTGTATGAAATACTGGGTTGTTCTCAGTGACACTGTGCAGGTTGATTTTTTTTTTTTTTAAAGTCAATGACCCAGTTTTTGGTGCTCAGAGCTTGATTTTTGTTGCCATGGTATCCAAATGTGTGTCAGTGGTATTGTTTGCTTGTGGTGGACTAAGTTTAAAATTCTGGTATCATGATCCTAGTTGGTCTATGAGGGTGTCAACACACAGGCCTGATATCATCCTCTCTCTCTTTCCAGTGGTCCGAACAGGGGCCACTACATCGCCATTGTGAAAAGCCACGACTTCTGGTTGCTGTTTGATGATGATATTGTCGAGGTAAGCGAGACAGTTTGTATCTACATTTTATGCCAGCGTTCACAGTGACCTGTTTCTTTGTCCTCATCCTTCTTTATGTCATTTTTTTTTTGTTTTTTTTTTTGTTTGGTCTTTAGAAAATCGATGCACAGGCCATAGAGGAATTCTACGGCCTCACTTCAGAAATCTCCAAGAACTCTGAGTCGGGCTACATCCTCTTTTACCAGTCAAGAGACTGAAGCTGGAGCTAAGCGCTCCATCACAGAAACCAGGAGAGAAACGTTGTGGTCCCTCCGTGCGGGGAAGCAGCAAGACCATAAATGCACCACAGCAGCCCACCATCTCCCCCTCCCCCCCTCTCTCCCTCTCTCTCCCCCTCCCTCCCTCTCTCCCTCCCCCTCCCTCCCTCTCTCCCTCTCTCTCTCTCTCTCTCTGGCTGGATGATGCTGCTGCTGCCGCCTGGACAATGAGACGATAATGAATGAAAACTGTGTCAGGATTGTTTTTTGTTATTTCTTTCTTTTGTTAAAAAAGACATTGAATGAGGGTTGTACAGATATCAGTCGGTTGTATGAGTGCATTGTTAAGTTTTTGCCTTGGGTGTGGGGTCGAATGGGTATTTAATAATTCATATGTTGTAATATTGGCCTGGTGTCTGCACCCCTGCTCTGTTATTCTGCACTGGGATAAACCGAAAGTTGATCAAGTTTTGATAATGGATGTAAGGTGGATGGGTGTGATGGGGCACACTGGGTTGTATATTTCTACAGTGTACAGGATGGTATTTGTATAAATATAACAAGAAGATAATATTATCATTGGAAATGTTAGAGCTTGACAAGATGTATTAACACTATGGTGCACTTTTGATACCGTTTTGTAGGTGTTGGCAAGTTTAATGTGAGGGTTTGCTTAAAAGGGCCTGTTGTGAAGCGATTATTTTCTGTTTTAAAGAAAAAGAAATAAAGAGTAAGAATGAGGCAGGGTGTTCTGTGTTTTCTGTCACCCACAGGTGCGCACTGATGACTCATGCAGCTCAACATCGCCCCCTAGAGTCGTTGCCTGGTAGTGCTGCTCTCCCACTGCAACAGGAGCTATTTTTTGTAATCCATTCAGAAGTGAAACGCAAAAAAAAAAAAAGGCAAATCAACCAACACAAGACTTGATCAGCTAACTGATCACATCTGCAAGTCACCCACTGGGCCCAGGTGTGTGTGTGTGTGGTAGGCAGAGCTGCAGGGATGGAGGGGTAAGGTAGAGAAGATGGAGGACAGAAGAGTGGGAGGGAGGGGAGAAGAGGAGGTTGTTGGTGGCACACATCAAGGTTGCTGTTTATAGCACAGACAGAACCAGAATAGCAGGAGGAGAGCGTGTCTCTGTATCCTGCATCTTCCGAGCTGAAACTCGAGTCGGGCAAAAAAAAAAGAATAAAAAAATCACTTGAACCAGGTCACCTGTTAACTGTGCTGTTTTTAGGTGAGATAGTAGTCACAGTTAGGAAGCAAATTCTGGTGCAGAAGAAGTTTTGAGAGACACTGTCGATTAGACCAGATATAGACTTCTACCAGTCCCCATAGAGGTCTGGCCCATTTGGGACTGCTCCTTTACCAGCCGCCTCCCCAGTCCACACCCCCTCCTTTCCTACCCCCCCCCCCCCCTTCCGCTGCTGCTCCCCGCACAGCCGCAGTCTACGGCGCGCCGTGAACGGCAGAGCCGCCTCGCGCTCTTTTCTTCTTTTCTCCTCCTCCACCTCCTCCTTCCTAAATCATCCCCGCTTCCAGGCAGAGAGGACCAGCAGCATCCTCCCCATCCTCCTCCCCAGGTTGTCCGTCTGTCCTCCCGGCGCTGCTGCTGCACCATCCTTACCAATAGCATGGAAACACAAAGCTATCGTTCCTTCATCTAGACGCGAAGTGTCACCTCATTGAGTCAAGGTAGGACGGGCGGATTTTTGAGCATCCTTGACCTGCATGGGGAGAAAAAAAAGCACCCTGCTTCATTTTCTCTTGCATCCTTCTGCTGACGTGGAGCTGCTGTGATGCAAGGTGCAGAGAGGGTGAAGCAGCACCATATGGCCACCAGTGTGTGAGATGTACGTATGGCTGTGGAAACAGGGTTTATGTATAAATCGGGTGCGGTGTCTGTTCTGGTTCTGGTGTCTGACAGCCGAGTGAATTGTTGCAGGTGTCGGTACAGGAATTTCGACATCCTCCTTGATGTAGCCTGAAATTAGCTGCAAAGCTTGCTTTGGTTATTTGCAATCCTTGTTGTCCATAAATTAATTAATTAATTAATTAGCAGAGCATCACGTGCGGTGTAACCTGTTAAAATAACCTTTAAGCCTGGGGGGGGAAACATGACCTACTTACGGTCTATAGATAAAATGTTCAATTATTTAGCTGTATATTGAATGATAAATGTATTTAAAGGAATATATAACTGGAGTCTGCTTTATGGTCAAGTCTGTGCTTAGTGCATAGTGTGCATTAACAGGCCTGCATAAAGCTCAGCTACATTTATTTATGTTGTGGAATGCAGGTGTTTTAAATGAATACTTAATCCAGGGGTGTGTACAGAGGTGGGGTGTGGGCCTCAAGAAATCCACCTCATATTTTAGAAAATAAAAAAACATGTTTTAGCTTCATTTCTGGTCCTGCAGTTCTTATCTTAGTCGAATGTTTTTTATTGTTAAGCTTGTATGGCAACAATTATGTGAAGATTCTTCTGATATCAGGTTTTTCTTCTGCGTTAATTTCAGACGGGGGGCACAATGAGTGAAGAGCCGCCGGTCACCCCCAGCTGGCTGAACCCTGACCCCACAGCCTGGGCCAGCGGAGGTGGGGGACCAACGGACAACAGCACCAGCCTGGGGATGTTCCCACCTGACCCTCTGACGCCCAGCCAGCTGCCCCTGCTCGTTAATCCCTGGGACATTGTACTGTGCACATCAGGGACTCTGATTGCTTGCGAGAACGCCTTGGTGGTTCTGGTGATCTGGCAGAACCCGGCTCTCAGAGCTCCCATGTTCCTGCTGATTGGCAGTCTGGCTCTGGCTGACCTGCTGGCTGGCCTGGGTCTGGTTCTGCACTTCACCTGTGCCTACCTGGTCCGCTCAGATTCTGCCCAGCTGCTGACCGTTGGCCTCGTGGTGGCTTCCTTCTCGGCCTCTGTCTTCAGCCTGCTTGCCATCACAATCGACCGCTACCTGTCTCTGTACTACGCCCTCACCTATAATTCGGAGCGGACGGCGGCCTTCACCTATACCATGCTGGTGCTGTTGTGGGGCCTGTCGCTGTGTCTGGGCCTGCTGCCGGTAACAGGGGTCAACTGCCTGGCAGAGGAGGTGACGTGCAGCGTGGTGCGGCCGCTCACAAAGAACAACATCGCTGTGCTGTCTGTCTCCTTCCTACTGCTCTTTGGCCTCATGCTGCAACTCTACGTCCAGATCTGCAAAATCGTGATGCGCCATGCTCACCAGATCGCCCTACAGCATCACTTCCTGGCTGCCACGCCCCACTACGTCACCACAAGGAAGGGAGTGTCTACTTTAGCAATCATCCTGGGTACCTTTGCTGCCTGCTGGATGCCGTTCACGGTCTACTCCCTCATTGCTGACTACACCTACCCACCGCTTTACACCTATGCTACACTGGTGCCTGCCACATATAACTCTGTTATCAACCCAGTCATCTACGCCTTCAGGAACCAGGAGATCCAGAAGGCGCTATGGCTGGTTTGCTGTGGCTGTGTGCCGGCCAGTGTGGCCCACCGTGCAAGGACCCCTAGTGACGTGTGAGTTGGCAGACACAGGTGGTAAGCGAGAGGCACCCTGGGTTAGCTCTGCGCCACACTGGATGTGTCTGGTGTCAAAGCGAGCAGCAGCCGGGAAGGTCAGGGGGCGTTAAGTTCAGGCTGGAGATGTTTCTGGAAGAGGCAGACACAGTCCACCTTGATGGATGGCATTATTTTCCTTTGTTCAATCACTATTGGGCACAGCATCTCACTGTCTTCCCCAGTAAAAGCGGCCTGAGCGCGAGCAGCATCCCGCCCCCTCCCGTTCAACTTGTGCCACGCCCTTCTTCTGTTCTGCAGAGAGCGGCTGAGTGCGTCACGTGTTACAGGCAGCAGCTGTATATAGACTGTGCATTTGGTTAACAGCACGGGAGCTTTGGTTGACACGTGCCAGTCCCCCCCCCCCCCCCCCCCCCCCTCCCTCACTCAAACAGAGAAGGGATTATTAGTTTGCTCCTCTGAGTGCGTGCGCGCGCGTAAAAGAGAGAAGAGTGCGGCCGCGTGTGTATTCTCAGGCTTTTCCACATAAAGCCCGTCTGGAGCAGCATCCCGGCGCTCTGCTGCTGCACTCTGAACGTGCGTTGAAAGCTAAACAGCAGCGGAGAGCTAAAAATAGACCCGACGTTCTCCGATCCGCGCCCTACGTCCTCTCCACAGACGCCGAGAGAGAAATCAAGACGTTTCTTCTTCTTCCCTTTCTCCCCCTTTGCCTTTTTTTTTAAATTCCCCAGCCTCCTTTTTCTTTATAGATTGTGCACGAATGTGTTTCAGTTGAGCACGCACGTCTTGGAGGCTTAAGATAAAGCCCCCCAGGAGATGGAGACCCAACCATTAACCTACTCATTTTATTATGATTAACAGCCACCAAACCGAATATAAACCTACCGGATTATGTAACCAAATTGTATCTCTCCTTTATTGTTTTTGAATTTTGGAATGTGTAGATTCTTTTTTTTTCTCTCGAAATCATATAGGTTAAGAAAGCCCTTTTGAATGAACATGTCTTTTTAAAGGCTGACACGAAATTAAAGTGTTTGAGGAGATTAAAAAAAACACACGTCACTTCAAAGTGAGGTTTGTAAGTAAATCTACTAAATGTGAATGTATTTCTATTTATTTGACCTCTTTTGGTTTCTAAGGAACCGCACACCAGCCACATAATATCTGATGTGCATGCTAGACTTCGGTGTAATTTGCATGCAGCAGAAACACAAATCTCCTTTTTCCCTCCTGAGTTCAGTTTGAGAGGTCACACATGATGGTTCGCTGAATTCATCACAACCCAAAAAACTTATTTTGTGCACAATGTACTACAGTAAAACCTCATATATCATAATTAATGAGCTACAATCAATACTGGATGTCCATAAGAGTTGCACTCTTTTTAAAGGAATGTGGAGTACTGGAAATTTAATGATGTTCATGTATGTTCAAGCAGGTACTCTTACTGCTTCATTTTGATTTTAATAGATGATTGAAGTATATGATTTAAACACCCGTTAGCTGCTCTGAGTAATGTTATCTGTGATGTTTTTGGGCTCATAATAAGCTCTCAAACCCTACAAACTTCCACCAGAATTGGTCCTTGTTCCTTCAGTTCATGTCAGCAATAACTCGCCTATGAATGGAAATGTATAGATGTGTTGCAATACTCAGACAGCAATAACATCCACGTCCCACCACAGCTTCCTATACTGCAGAGAAAAGAACAATAATGGCTGCACGACGTGTCATGATGAACAGGCTTCAAATGGCGCATCAGTATTAGATCTTAAATAGGCTGCAGGATAATGACGCCTGTGCTGGAGGACTCATTTCTCACAGTTTCTTCCCTCTGCCCCTTTTTTTGTGAGTATATGACTTGTCCTGTAACGACAAGTGTCACTGTGGGATTTGGGACTGTGCGTTTCTGGAATAGGGTATGAGTGAGCCTCTGGGTGTGTGTGTGTGTGTGTGTGTACTTGTGTGT
Organism: Symphodus melops; assembly: GCF_947650265.1. NCBI lineage: Eukaryota > Metazoa > Chordata > Actinopteri > Labriformes > Labridae > Symphodus > Symphodus melops. Next base: position 16,640,269 of record NC_136704.1, read on the forward strand.
GAGAGAGAGAGTTTGTGTGTGTGTGTGTGTGTGTGTGTGTGTGTGTGTGTGTTTTTTGTGATCGAGCAGCTCAGCAGACCAATAATCTGTCTCTTTGTTTTCGGGGCATAAAAACACGCCTGTGAGATATATAAAATCCTGTCTGCCACTTGACCTTCGAGGACAAAGCTGCCAGTCTTCCTGTCGACTCTGTGAGAAGTTGCCTCGTTACATGTTTGTCAAGCTTTTTTTTTTTGGGAGAGAGATGGGACTAGGACACTGGGGAAGCTCCAGCACTTCAAGCCAAAGCGAAAAGGACTGAATGAACTGGAATCCTTGTTCTGCCATGTGTTTTTCTGTCCCCTCTATCTCACTTTTATTCTATAATCCAATCTAGTCTGGTGGAGGAAGGTGTCCGCTAAGTGACCTCTAAGAGCTAAAAAAAAAAGGCCACGTCCCAATGTGAAGATAATGCTCCTTCTGTCTGTCCTTGCTTCACTCCTCTGTTGGTCTGATTGAGGCATTTCATGGGTCTCAAATAAGGTTAGATGGTGGTTTTTTTGGGTTTTTTTTAAAGGGATGAGCTGTGAAAGCAGAAGCGTAGCATTTTCTAAGCATTGGGATGCAGCCTGTCTATGTGAACTTGTGCACAGTGTCAGACTGGACCCTGTATTTATTTGACAAGCACCCACGGGTCAGGCTGGCACATAAAAAACGCCCACGACAAACTCTTATTCCTTTACCTTTGGAGAAAAGTCTATTTTGTTATATTCATTGAAAAGTTCTATTTTTTTCCACTTCAGTCCGGCCTGAATTCTTTCAGATTCTGATGTTGTATGATGTAACGGCGCTGTCGAGCCTTTTTTCTGAATGTAGTGCTAATCAAATTGTTAAACAGATACCCCCTCCTCTCCACTCCTTTGTTTCTGTAAATACGGCATGCTGATGAGGAGGGACTTTATACCACCATGCATGGTGCTACCAAAGCCAGTCAAACCAGGAGGATGAGATAGGTCGCACCTTTTTATTAAACGATGTTTCTCCAGCTCTGCTGTCGATGTAGAAATTCTTCTGTTAGGTTTCATTGCTTCGATATGCACCAGTTTGTAAAGAGACAATGGACGGCTACACGGATTGAAGAACATTGGTCCACAACTTCCTGATTGGTGAATGTTTTACCTCTCATGCAGCCAGCAGTATTGTTGAGATTTTCATGGTTGAACAGGTGTGAACAAGGGCTTTGTATACCAGAATAGTATCAAGACTGTGATGTTGGATGTTATACTTCTCTGTATACACACACCTGTTAATCTTCTGAGCTCCTCAGTAACAGTACACAAACATGTGCACAAAGCAACCAGAGTAATGATGAAAATGTGTAGCCAATTGGGAGGCGTCTTTGTGATGGTTGCTTATCTAGAGCTAAATATCAAAACACTCAAGGGCCAGCGAGTGTGAGTGGGTGTGTGTGTGTGTGTGTGTGTGTGTTTTGGGGTGGTGGGGGTCGAGGATGGGAGAACCCCACAGTAACAGCATCTTGTGTAGACGTAAGCGTAGTTTTCAATGTGAAATGCACTTTATTTTTGGATGAAAATGGCACAACAAATTAAGTATCTGCAAAATGAAACGTATAAACGATAATCAACATGCACTAACTTTAACTGAGATATTGTTAAAAGAAAAAAAGAAAAAAAAAACCTTTGTGTGGACGTCGTGTCTATTTTTCCAAATGTGAGTTGTACTTTTTATTGCTTTGGTTAGTTCACTCAATTGAGAGATCTTGTTAATTTTGTATTAAAAACAAATGTGCTGTGCATAAAACTCCTGCTCTGACTACTTTGTTCATCCCCCTCCTTCGCCTCCCTTTTTTCGCACTCTTCTGTTTCCCTGGTAACTCCCTTCTTAGCTGTACTGTCACTATGGAAACTGAGTCTTTAAGGCAGGTATGTGTCGTCTCTATGACGATAGTGGAGCAGTAAAGAGTCATGTTAGCCTAACGATGATCCGTCATTCATTTTATTTTTCTCTGGGTCAAAGGTTACACAGCTCACACTAGCATAAACATCATCACCCCCCCTCCCCTCCCACACAGCAGAGACTGATTGCAGGCGCATGTGGCTCAATCAGTTATTTATAATTAGTAAGACTTTTTTACATTTCACCCCTCAGTGGCCTGACCCCTTAATACATATTACAGTTATTGTCTTGTTAAAAACTTTCCTCATGAAGTGTTCCAGTAAAAACATTAAAAAAAGACAGGTACATCGGTTAGCTTAAGAGGAAAGTTTCTATTAGCACTAGCACTCTCAAGCTCGGACTATACATGAAGTAAGCACCTTCACAGGATATCTATAGTGTTAGAACAGGAAGAGAAACAGCCACTGGGGTGTATTCACAATGCTCATAATGTTTTATATTAAACTGAATGTTAATGTTTCTGAGTGGGCAGCATTACAGTAGATTATTAGTGACTTTACAGTGTTTATGCATCTTGAATACACCCCCAGATTTCCAGTTTTGGACCATTCAGCTTATATCAACCTACAGCATGTGATTGTGTGTAGGTGTGTGTGTGTGTGTGTGTGTGTGTTTTCCAGCAACAGTGGGTGGCGACCCGTGTGTGTGTAACAGTAGGCATTCTTTCAAGTGAGTGAGAGATTGACTGATTGTGTGTCAGTGGATATCTCTTTTTTTTTTTGTTTTGCCTCCTTAATCCGACCAGTCGTTCTCCTCCAGCTCCGAGTCGTCCTCGGAGTCCGAGTACTCGACGGCGATGCGTCGCGACAGGATGGTGGCCACGTCGTTTCCAACCGGCTCCCTCTTAGCCTGCTGCTCCTGCTGCTCCTGTACCTTCTTCAACTGGATGCCTGCAGGAAAACATGGCTTGAGGAATCACGTTTGAACTGACAGACAAAGAGGCCCATGACATGGATATTACAAAGCAGCACTTCTGTAATGATTGATGCGTTGGAAGTGTAATGACACATCATGATATCGAATTGACTGAAGAATATTATACACCCTCAAAAAAGGGCGAGGGCTGTTGTTCACTGCAGTTTGAAGTGAAGATCACTTCTCATCATACTCTGAGCTTCTTTTCTAAAATGTCTGACATTATCTCACTGATTTTTTTATTTATATAAATAATTCTGATTTTTGCAATATGGTTATTGTTAGTGCTCCTATAAACAATGAAACAGTGCAGCTCTAATGAACACTTATTTCTGACAGTTTAAGTGCATTAACAATAAATGTTATAGGTTTGTCATTCATTTAAATTCATTTGTAGGCTGACTTTAAGGCTGATTTGGAATCAAGACAGCACGACTTACACATTAAATATCTCTGTTGTTTTTGTGACAAATTTTTAAAGGACAGCCCTTACCCATTCGTATGGCAGCCAGCAGGTCACTGCGGGCATCATTGACCGCTGTGGACTCAGCAGGGGCAGCGGAAGACATCTTGTGGGACATGGAAAGGGAGGCACCGGCTGGAAGGGGAGGAGGTGGAGGACCAGGAGGAGGAGGAGCTGCATGGGCCCCAGATAAAGGTGGGGGAGGTGGAGCGTAGCCACCAACCCCAGTCATCTGTCCTGGGGACATGGGACCTCCAGGGGGTGAGGCGAAGGCCGTTTGGGCAGAAGGGATGAGAGGGGCCGGGGGAGGGGGAGGAGGACCGGTGTTGGCATAACCATCCATACTGCAAGAAGAAAGAGATACAAGTGAGGAGTTAGTGAATGAAGCAGTCAGAGTGAAGAATAAAGACACTGAACCACAAGGGGGCAGCATTAGCTCAGGGCTGACACGAGTGGATTAAAGTAGAGTCATCTGGCTCCGTGAACAGCACATCACACTGCTTCCGTTTCAACTACATTACACTGAATCATGCAGTGATCTGATTCTAATGTGTGGTGAACTAGTTTGTCCTTCGCACTACTGTCACCTGGATAAGCTAGTTTGCTTCATTGGATTGTCATGGGCTTTAATTGTTACCCTAATTTTGCTGTTTAATTTTAGAAAGTGGCTGTAACTGTGTATGAATGAACAACATGAGAAATGCAAACGCACTTCCGTCCTACTTCTTGACGTCGAGGGGGGAAATTTTAAAAAAGTGTTCACTTAAAGTCCAGATAAGGTGGTTTTGTTCTGAAGAAAAATGGTACAAAGGATGCATGGAGTCATTGTTGTAGCAACGGAACAGATAGAGCTGTTAAAGCCCCTGTGAGGAATGCTCCTTCTGCGTTGATATTGATAAAGCATTCCTATCCTGTCTCTATCTCTTATTGATCTCGTGGTATAAAATGTGCGAATGAATAAAGTCAGATAATCAACAACCAGAGTGAGCAGAAAAAAGTAGCATGCATTGACTCTTGTGTATTCTTTACCTGTAGTCCATTGGTGGGAGGGACATGGAGCCACCGTTCATAGCCTCAGTGGGTGGAGGAGGCAGTGGGACTTGGTGATGGTGGTGGTGAGTGCGGCCCAATGTTCCGCCTTGATAGGTCATCATCGTCCTTCCTCTGTTGTCATGCTCGGCTCCTCCACGAGGGCCGTGCCCTGCAGCCATCTGTGCTGCCAGGATGCTGGGAGGAGGGCCCGAGTAGGTGTGGGCGTGGCCGGCTTGGTTCATGGAGTTGGGGTAGTGGTGCTGGTCTTGACCGTGACCCCTGAGAGACACAGGAAGATGGAAAAGGTGGAAAGGGAGAGAATTAACACAAGGAACATATTCTGTACGTGCATTTTGTTTATTGACTATTTCTATAGATAAACAACGCTATCCAACTCCCCGTGTGGTTCTAATGTGAAGCCAAAATACTTCATGTGACAGGTGCTGCTGACACACTGCACTGGTCATGTTTTGGACTTTCGCTCCTTCTGCAAACCAGAACACCCATTGCACTTGCAGATGAAACAGAAAAGATCCCTCGGTTCCACAGCAGAACCGTTTTCTTGGGTCGTTCTGAAGCTGTCACTCGAGTTTATAGAAAAAAGGTTTGTTGTTATTTTCTCGCTGGTTCTCCTCTACTCCACTAATCTGCAGTAGAAGAGAACCAGGAAACGATGAGCTGTCAAAGACGACGTTTCATCAATTCCTTGGCATCAGTTGACGAATGAAAAATACACTTTACAGAAAAATGTAAATCAGCACGATAGGAACAAACTATTCAGAGAACTTTTATTTTGAAAAAACATTCTTGTGTGTGCTGCCTTTATAGTCACCACTGACTGTATTTGCTAATACAGAGGAGGCAGTGTTGTAGTCTCTGTACTGGATCCAGTCAGTAGGGGGAGCTCTGAATGTCTGAGCTTCTTCTTATATGGTCCGTAAAGCAAAAACATTGAATGGACCAACCTGTTTTCTGGAGACATTGAGCCCTCAGAGGAAGCCCCCCTGTCTCGGTGTATGGTGTGTCGATGGTCCGGCCTCAGCTCTTTATCCAGAGCCAACATGTTCCACTCCTGGCGACGGTTCCTCGCCTTTCGGACCTTCTTCACCTCGCGCTGTAATGTGCCGTCAACACAGCGCCTCTGCTCCTGAGAGAGAGACCGAGAGGAAGAGGAGAGTTTATCTATTGTTAACATCAAGCAATCTTTTTAAAGAAATGATAAAGGGGAAATATTCCTACCTTCTGCTTCCTCTTCTCTTTCCTCTTGTCCTCTGTATCCTGAAGCATCTTCTCCTTCCACAGGTCAAAGAAGTACGAGGGATCAGTGTAGAACTTAAGAGCTTCTTTGCAGTCATCCCTACAGGCACAGACGCAGAGAGAGTTGTAAACAAGGCTAAAGGAACGTATGTGAAGTGAAGTTATAAAACATGAGAAACTTTAAATACTGCACTTAAAGAACCAGGTATTATGACAGAAAGACAAGAGAGAGAAAAGTGTGCAGTGTAGTCTGGGTCAGGAGTTGGATTCCCTCTGGAGCCCGTCGTGCTAAATATGTAATGTACCTGGAAAGCGTACTTTAAAAAAGCAGCGAGCTACGAGCAGCAGGAAATGTGCTGTTTCATCGTGAATGTAGGTCGGAGAGTCACAAGCGTCAAAGGATTTAATTTCAAACCCAAACATTTATCGATCTCGTCAAAGTGAAATGTTGATGTAAGAGTCAGCTCTTTCAGCTCTTTGTGGGGATACATAAACTCATTCAAAGAATTTGTCAAGGTGGATACAAAGATCAATATTTTAGATATACATTTCACTCACAAATGTTGAATTGTTTTTAGCATTAAATTGCCAACATTAAACTTTTCAAAATAATACCTAATTTATGCTGGTGATGTTATTACACTGTAAATCGATTCCTCTCAGCTCTTGATTTAGTAGTGACTGATAAACATATCAAAATGTGTTTTCCATTATTCCCTCCGAGTGTTCTGGAGGTCTGAGTGTTTTGCGTGAAAGCTTGTGCAGCACCTGTAAGTTGAGAGGATGTTGAGCGGCGGAGGCTTGTCACTCAGGTTGTACATCTCTCGAACAGGATTGGGCACACTGCTCTTGGATACCACCTGCTGGTCCTGAGTGGTGGAGCTCTTGAAGGCTTTCCTCATGTTGATGTCTTGAAGGGAAACTGAGAATATCGAAGAGGAAACAAGAGGAAAGATACACAAAAAAATCAACAACAACACGACATTTAACATAAAGAAAAAGGGAAAATGCTGAAAAACTTCTGAGTGACGTCAGGAAGTGACAACTTTTTTTGCTCCGCTCAGACACGGAGACGTCTGACCTACCCTCTTCAACAGTGGAGTCGAGCTGCGTGACCTTGACGGCCAGTCGGTCGATGCGATCCTGGAGAGAGTTGGCACGCAGATAAAACGTGTTGGCCTCTTTAAAAAGCTCTCCGAATATGTCCTCTGCATGTTTACCTGCAAAAGGAATGACGGGAAGAAGAGAGTCTGTTATCTTCTGCTGGAAGCAAATAAATCCCAGCAGAGGCTGAGAGCCAATCAATACAACGGTAATGTGACACAAAGGGAAACTGGAGTCTTGAGAGTCAATGCAGGAAACGGCATCTAATACTGCTCCATATAGCAACATTACTCAGTAATACTTTAATATGCGCCGTCGACAGAAATCCTACTACAGGCTGTATTGATTTCTGAAGTTACTGTCGGCTCTTCCTGTAACAGTCTTCATCTCAGAGTTGCCATTTCAAAGCCCGAGACCATTTTAAAAACGTCTAACCCCAGAGGAAATAAGTGCACCAACATGATCTTATTTCGATTTCATTTATTTATTTTATTTCATTTCAATGCAAAATCTCTATTTTTTTTTAACTGAACGTAACCTCATACTTGAGTTTAGTTTTTCAATTTATGTTTGGTGTTTCTGTCTTTTTAAAGATTTGGGACACTTTGGAGTGTGAATGTGTTATTCATTATATATATGTTGTTTATTTTTCATTTTGTTTTCATCTTACTTTTATTTTCTCTGTTTAGCGCTTTGAGCCTCTAAAAGCGCTTTATAAATGTAAAGTATTATTATTATTACTATTATCTTCTGCATTATTCCAATGTTGGCGTTTAGTCACTTGTGTAAGTAAGCACACACTCCTAAACCTGTGTGCAAGAAGACAAAGAGGAAAACTGAGGCGCCCCGGTATTTACAAATCGAGCTTCGTTTCAGACGTCAGTCAAAGAGACTCGAAGAGACTCAAAGAGAATCTGAGAAGCTGCAGGCTCGACATGTGATGACCAGTACACGAAAAGCAAAGGATGTTGTCAAAACTGAAATGTCTTATGGGAAATGTTCATTGGTTGCTATTCATTTAATAAATGGAGTGATTTTGTGTTTTAATCAAAAATCACAGTTTAAAAAGCGGACAACAAATCAACATCTCAAAATAATGATAATGAGTGTAACACTAAAAGGTTTTCAGAAAGCTGGAAGGAAAGTATCCACCTGTAGATTTCATCAGGTTGAGTCTTGTCAACATTTCTCTTATATAATTATTTCATCACAACGTAAAAGTTGGTGTGGCTGACACACACACACACACACACACACACACACACACACACCCCGACAAACGCTACGGCCTATTTGTGTCCCTCCTGCTGACAGGATGGGCTGCAGGAAAAATGTTTAGAGGAAGGAAGAAACACAGATCCGGCATGCTGGGCCGAGTCAACTCTGACCTCTCCTGAGGAGTCTTACAGTCCAAACACACACACACACACACACACACACGTGTGCACACAGACAGGCACAGTGTATGTAGCCTGTAGATTTCCCTCTTGAGTACTTGTGTGGGCGTTTATATATAGCCCCCACAGCTGCCGTTGAAAGGCCCACTCCCAACACAGGAACTTGACACAATAAGACGCAGGCAGAGAAAGAATATGAGCGGGCCTGAACGTGGAGCAGCTAAAAGAACAACTTGATTTGGTTTTTAGTCAGAAATGATTTAAGTCATACGTCTGAGAATATCTGACGAAAAGCTAACGGTCAAAAGACGAAGGTGTTGATGAACAAGGACGTGGGAAAGATGACTTCTCCTCCTGCTCTAATGATTCAAACACATTTCCACTGAGCGGGACAATCAGTGTATAAAAGAGTGTGTGCACACAGACACAGTCTGCAAACAGCTGTCTGGATAAGTTCCTTTCTGTAGAGCTTTCTAAAAGGATTACACATCAACCCTGCATGTTCCCAGTGCGAGGCCGCTGTAAGTCCGCTGCTTGCCCATTGACCCCCCCAGGCACTGTTACCATGACAACTCCAAATCAATCACAGCTTTAGGATTAATGATGAAAGCATGTGATCTTGTCCTGCTACAGAGAGGCTAAACAAACCGAGAAGACCGCCTTCTTCATGCTGAAGTTCACGGGGTTATGGCCTCAGGGTGCAGTCGTTTCCGTGTGTGTGTGTGTTTTTTTTTCAGGCGAGACAAAGCTTTACTTGTGTTTTTTTCTAAACTGAAGGCTTTCAACTCATTATTTTCTTCTTGCAAAGGCCACATTGTGTTTTTAGTGTGTGTCTTACTCAGGCTGCTGAGCTGACGGATGATCGCGGAGAGCGTGTTGTTCATCACGCACTCCAGCTCGCTGCCGATGCCGTCCGGGAGCTCCCCTCGGCAGAGGTAGCGGGGCTCGATGTTCCTCTTCACCAGCGGCATGGCGAAGAATCACACCGACACGCACTGCAAACAAAAACACACACAGTTTCAGATGCCGGCAACCACGAGAGCATGAGGCCAACCGGCCCGCCGTCCACAACCAACCCCCACCAGCCGTGGACACATACCTGAGAGCTGGGAGAAACCGTGCATCAATAATACAGCACGTGAATGAAGGATCAAACGAGAACGAGCTCCTGTGAAATTAAAGTTATCCTCCGACAACTTTCCCCGTATTAAAACACTTCATGGAGTATAACAATCAGACTTTGTGAAATCATGTGACAAGCTTACACACACACACACACGCACAATTGTTTGATTGCTCTATTAATCCCATTTCTCTACATAGCACTGAGTGGGCGTCATCTGTGCAGGCATTGTTGTTATTTAAAAGCACTGTTATTATTATTATCCACCATTTTGGTCGCTTTACAAACAAGTTATTTACAAAAACCAAGAAAGCGTTTGGCGAGCTGCTGGCCAGAAAACTGACAGTGTTGACGAACAGTGGCCAAAAGCCAGAAGAGTGGTGGCGACCAGCAGAGAGATTAAAGCATTAGAGATAGAAAGATACAGCATGCCAGCTAATCCCAGGCTGCTCTGTCACTGGCCCAGCGGGAATCCTGACAAACATGGATGTGGTCAGACAAACAGCAAGAACATTCAGAAACCGATGGAGCGCATGCGAGTCAACGAGACAAACAGCTAAAACTTCCACACATACTGAAAGCTCGACAGTTTTGAGGACTCTGCGAGCGGGAAGCTCTCGTTAGCTTTGATAGAGAGTTCATAAGCCGCACAGACAATTACTTAAAGCAGGAGAAATCCCAGGTTGCACTTAGGCAGCCATCTTATCAGGGCCTCTTCCTGCTTCCTGTTTTGTGCTGTGCCCCCCCCCCCCCCATGTTTCCTGGTCTTCCCAGTCTCATCTCTCCTTCCTGTCCAAAACACTTGGAGAGAACAATACAGCGTTGGCTCATGAAGCGAAGCAGGAGCGAGGACGTTGAAGCAGATGGAAACTAGTGCACGCTCTTTACTAACCGAAACCTGCTCACAACGCTAATATTGGATCCGACGATCAGACGATTCGCTCCTATTTACAGTCCCAGACTTTTTCTTTTTCACTGCGCATGCCAAATATGAAAATCTCTTAAAAAGCAGGCCAGCAGCCGGCCGCAGGAGCTCTGTAAGTGTGACAGAGGGCTAATAATAGCTGACAGGTACAAGAAATACAACTCAGAATTGTTTGTTTGATGGATAAACAAGCTTTTAAATCCTTGTTGATCCGCCACGACAACAAATGGCATGCCTTCTAAGTGGCTTAAAATATTTATCTTTAATTCTTTATGTGGAATAATCAGATGGGAAGGCAAACAGAAAAGTGAGTTAACATCTCTACAAAGCATGTAGCAGTGCAGGACACTACTGTAATTACAGATGGTGTCCATACAGCTGTCAAAGAACGAAAAGAGACACTTCTGTTCCCACCACCCAAGTCCTTATCTGTCCCCGTTTTTGGTTTCCAGCGCCCCCCCAGCAAACCTCACACTCTCATGCTGTAATAAAAGAAAACAAAGGGTGAAATTACACCATCATGTGTTGCCACAAATGATTCAGCCGACGCAATACGATTTGCAGCGAAAGCAGAAGAGCTTCTTGGATTTGGCAGCCTGTATAAACATTTATGTAAGACTCGGCGGCGGAGGAAAGGAGGTAGGCAGCGATGCAAACGAGAAGATTGCATGTTTTCTTGCTTTAACTGTCTGGCTGGGGTGACAATCCCATCAATGAGGCGAAATAATGAGGCAAGCAGAGGGGGGAAGAGGAAGGGGGGTGGGGGGCTTTTCTGCTCGTGAGACATGAGGGGAAAGTAGGAGGCTAGAGAGAGGGGTGCACGCATGAGAGACACCACGTGGGATAAGTGACAGAATAGAGACAGCGAATGAGACAGTGTGTGTGTGTGTGAAAGAGAGGAACATGTTGTGGGTAACATTAAGAAGTGGATGAACTCTGTGTGTGTGTGTGTGTGTGTGTGTGTGTGTGTGTGTGTGCATTAGCTAGGAAGAAAGAGTGTATTGGTTGGGGGGGAGGGGTACGAGCAGGGACCTCGGGGAAGCCTCTGAAAGGTTCCCGGGACAATAGAGCTCCGTTCACACGGCAACAGCGCCAGCTCTCCAATGCATCCTCCCCCTCCTCCTCCTCCTCTTCCTCCTTGTCGACCTTCTTTTAAGGCCCCCTGTACTCTTGCTGTGAGAGCCCAGCAAAGCCAGCACTCCTACTTCATCCTCCACTCGCTTGGGAAGGAAAGACAGGGAAAGAGTAAGGTCAGCATCATGCAGCCTCAAACAGCACACAGGAACACACTGGCTTTTGCTTTCAAACACACATTCTCACTGCTACGCTTCCCCTTTGGTCGTGCGTTAAATTTATTACAATCCAGCCTGCAGAGTGAGGATTTCAAGCACACAAACACAGCGGGTATAGCTTCTCAAATGTCCCATTAGCGGCATGTTTACAGTCCCATCAGCAGGAAGAAACGTCTTTGATCCTCAAAGGAGTGACATTCAGGCTGCGTTCATGGTCACATAAACTTCCCCTGTGACTCCTGCGTGGTGCCAAGTTGCCGACATCTCTACACTCCAACACACACACACACACACACACACACATTCAGATGGAAGAGGCTCTCTTTACTACAGAAGTGAGAACTCCATTAAGATCTGAAAGGCAAGTCATTACACATTTATAAAGCTAGTACAGCTTCTTGTGTTGCTGGCTGCTTTGCTTGTCCTGATGTCGTGAATAATTCAGTGTGGATTACGTCAGGTCACACTGCCCTAAATCTGACGTAAAAAAAAAAAAAATGCTGCCGTGACACCACGCCTATCAGGGAACCTCTCCTTAACCCAATCTTACTCCAGGACAACCGGCGTGACAATGTAATGATACGGTGCCGTGTAAAGTGAATAGTGAATCCTCTCTTGGTTCTGAGTAGGAAGCAGGAGTGAGCGTGGACTTAAACCTTCGTCCGATAGAGTGAAAAAAAAGGTAGTGTACCTGTTAAAGCTCACTCCTGTTATTATTGGCTGTTAACAAAATCCTAATGTGATGATGTAGTAGATGTTGTTTGGTCTCCAGTTTTGAGCTGTGCAAATACATGATCCTGAACCAAACTGTCACCATTCAAGACCATTTTACACACAGGACAGGTTCAGATCGGTAACAACATTCAGTTGTGTGATGGTGAAGGGAGGACTCTCTCTGTCTGTAATTGACAAACACACCAGCCTAAATATGTAAGAGTAGACTAATGTGTCAAGAGACCATCTATCCTCTGCTGGATGGCACTCTAAAATAAAACAGTCAAAGGTAAACATTAGGAGTAAAGGCATCCAGTGATTATGACTATTAACAGAGTCATTATAACAATTTTATCAGTACCTTTGGTCATCATGTATACGTCCAGATTATTGGTTCCAGGTTAACTAAATTAAGTAATTAATTTAAAGTCAGATGTAAGTTAATGCTTAAGTTATAAGGATGTACGATTCAAATGGCTTACATTTTGGCACACACTCCCTGTCTCTGTCCCTGCACACTCACACAGAAACAGGCGTGAACTATCTGCAAACACGATCAATCACTGTTCCGCACCGTCGCGTCCCGTTACTGATGGACTGACCCACATCTGTTCATCAACCCTCCCGTCAATATATCAGCCGGCTTTTATCAGAAATACAAAACAGACGTTTTCATTCTGGGTGCCTAACTTACCGGTGTACGACCGACATCAATTACCTGGTTAAAGTAACCCAGTTATAAGGACAAACCCTCAGTTTTTAAAGGAGATTTCGGCTACGGAGAGTCGGTCTTTTATCCCCATAACTGGGGGTCTGCTCTTACTGACCACTTGGTTAGCTAGCTAATGTCCAATGGTCGAGTTATTTCTTGCTTTTTTTTAAAAACACTAGACTATATTCAACAGAATTGACCGCACATATTACTCCTCTTTGATTAAACGTGCCATAATTTGTTGTAGAAAGTATCATAAGGCCCTCACCAGTAAGTGAAATATTAGAAGAAATCAGCGCGTCCGCATGTCCCGTTAGGTACTCCTATTAGCTCTTCCATCCTGTGTCCCCCTGCTCGTCTGGACACTCCAGGGGAACAATCCTTTGAGGACGTGACACGCCCATCAGCCACATTAACCAATCAAATCCCCAGGAATGAAACCCAACATTTGACTGGCGGTAACATGCACCAATGGCAGATCTTTATGGACTGAGTGACAGGAGGAACACTCCACCTCTAGAGCGGTGTTACTAATAGAGGAGGCGGGGCTGCGGTTGGGCGTTGCTGAAGAGCTTAACAGGTTTGTGCTTATTTCACGTATACTTACAAACATTAATCGACCTTTAAATTTACCATGGGGTCTGTGGGGGTTTACAGACCCATAGACATCGCAGTAAAGAGTAGTAGCGTAAAGTTGCGTTGATTTTTTGTTTGAGGGAGCTGGCTGGCACCATGCCGGAGGCAGTGATGCTGAGACTGAGAGTGAGCAGGGATAGTATTGTATAACAGACTTAAATAGCTGGGACCAGCATCCTGCAGGAAGAGGTTCAGTGAGAGGCCCTGCTATACTTAGATCAGAGCCTTATTCTCCCAGGTGTGTTTGTAGACAAAAACAGTCTGAGAGAGAGATGACAGGCATCAAAGCAGAGGAAGGGAAGAGTGTCATGCAATTCTTTATACTGTTTATTCCAGCGGTAAGATCTAAAAAATGTACACTTAACTCCACTGAAAAGGAGTGGAAGTCAACCCCTGCATTTATTATACAGCTGTTAGCTTAACATGTACAATATATAATTTATGAAGCCATGAATACTAAATCACATACATTGGCTTTGTGGCTATAAATAAAGTTTGAAGGTTTCCAATAAAGACTCTTGGCAGATATTGAATGACTTGCAGAGAAATTATATGGATTTGCGCTGAAAACCATTAGTTTTTAAACTGATCAATGGCATTCATCAGCTACATAGTTTCGTTTTCAACGTTAATCATACAATTCTAATCATTTATACTTTATTCTTTACTCCCCCCCCAAATCAATATCCTTTCAAATGACTTAAAAGGAGACTAAAATTAGGAAATACGGCCTTATAGTGTTATGTATGTTCACGTTGTGGTTGTTAAATTATCAAAGATGAATTTTCCAAGTTGGGAGTTTGTCTGAATTCCTAAGAAACGGTAAGCAGCTTAACTTAGTGAAGTAAATGGTGAAAGAAAATAAACAAAGAAAATGGGATTGAAAAGTAAAAAAGCAGTTTTGGTAGTTGCACATACACCCGGCAAATATATCCACAATGTCAATGTTTCCACTTTTATTGTCAGGATACTTGCTTCATGTAAAATATTTCAATACAATACAGTACAATGCATGTTCAATCTGCCATCCTCCATGCGATTGGTTGGTTTTTGTCGTCATGTTGTAAGGCTTGCTCACAGTGGCTGAGCTCTCAGCCAGCGCGGGCTGCTTTGCCTGTCTTGCCATGAAAACAAAAAATAACAAACATGAAAACGGATTAAATTATAAACTACTAAAATCTTTTTTTTTTTGTCATCTTTTTTTTTTGTCCTTTATTAAAACCCTCAAGGCAACAGCTGCGGGGGCTCCACATCCTCCCAGCATGCTTCACAGCAGCTTAGTACAGTCCTCAGCTGAGGCCCTCACAGGGCCGCACAAACACAAACGGACAGACAAACAGACAGGAGGACAGATGGACAGGGAATCTGTCAACGCTGGCAGTCACATAGCAGCTTTCAGTCTTATCCAAGCTTTGACGGTTAGAGGTTTGGGGTGGAGGTGTGAAGACGGGTAAAGAAGAGTGGAGATCACACGAGAGATTGACACGTTTCACCCTCACAACCAAGCCATCTTCTCTTGGCTGGTTTGAACACGCTTGATCCTAGTATCCACTCTTCCCATCCTCCCGCCTTGTTTTTCACCTGTCAGACTTTGCTCTGAAGCAGTGTTTTCTAATACTGGGGTAATGGTGTGTTATCTTGAAGAAGTGTAGTCACTCAGGCCTAAAAGACTGCTGTCGAGAAGGTGCCCTCAGTGGGGTTTGTAGCCTTAGACATCCCCACATCCCTCAGTACATTCGTTCAGGTGGGCATGATGAGGGCTGTGTATGTGTGTATATCTGTGCATGTGTATACGTATGTATGTGTGGGGGCGGGGTGGGGTGGGGTGGGGGGATCTCAGTAGCGGTGGGTCTGGTGGGAGTACTGGGGCGGCTGTTGGGAGGTAGAGGAGTATCCCATGCTGCTTTGGGGCAGTGATGTGCTTGGTCCAGGGTTCTGGTAGGCAGCATGTGGATTGGAGCGCTGCAGAGGGGGGAACACAAACAAGATATTTCTTAGACTTTTTTTTAATGCTACTGCGGAGTTCAAAGATAAAACATAGAATTCATTTAAGTGTCAATCAAACAAGTATTAAGATGCAACAAAGACAAAGAGAGCGTGAGAGAACTACCTGGTAGTCTGAGGTCATGATGAGGCCACCTGAGGTAGTGGTGGGCGGGACGACTCGCACTTTCTTCAGAGGTGGACCCTGAGCATGGCTGTTGTCAGGGTTACCAGTGTGCCCCGCCCCATTCGTGTGGTTGTTTCCCTGTTGTTGTTGCTGGTTTTTCTGACATTGAAAAAAAAAGAAAAAAAAAAAAGGAAATAAGCTTCATGTAAATGTGTACATCGTTGTGTACCGTAAAACTTCTAATAAAAGCCCAACCCCAATCTGAGAGGAATGAATTTAGTGTGGAACCAGTTTGTGGATCAACAATAAGGAGGGAAAAAAAATCCTCACAAAAAATATAAATGAACTACAACAGAGGTCTGAAGAAAAAAATGCTCATGTGTTCAGGCCATGAAGCAGCTGTGCATGCTGTCTTACAAAGTGAGATCACATTTGGGATTTACTGATCTGTTCATTGATATCCTAATTTTGTACACAGTTACATTTTCTTCAGTATAAGTCTGGTGGCTTATATGAGAAAGTCTCATACTGACGCCTGTCTCTCATAGAGGCGGGGTCATTTCATCGACCGAAGTAAATAAAAGACGAGGCAAACAAGCTTGATAATATGTCTGCTCCTTTACTGTAGATGTTCTCTTGAATTTTTTAATATCAATGACTAAGTGCATTAAGAATACATAGTGCATGGATCTTACTTTGTCTGCCTTGTCCTCTGGCTCCTCCTCTGTTAGGAACTCCCTCTTTGGATAGGGAATCTGGCAGCCTGCAAACACACTGGAGGAAGACAATGCAAAAGAAGGATGTCATCTTCACACATTTATTCTTGTGAGCTGAATAGTTAAAGGACCTGTTCGTCATTGAGTTAATGTCACGAAATTGTGTGTGTGTGTGTGTGTTCATGATGGGACTCACTCGGAGGTGGGCAGGGGCTCCTCCAAAAAGTAAGGGTCCTGCATAGCCTGCTCAGACGTGATTCTACGGATGGGGTCCATGGTCAGCAATTTCTGCAGCTTTAATTCATTTCAATAAATGTTATTTCTCTTCAAACCCGGGTGTCATTGCCTCGGGGGCCCGTGTCCACTAACAGATTGTGAGCAGCGGTGAGATTTTCTATACAAAACCACTGCGGTTTAGCATTTTTAGTGCTTAGTTTAGCAGTCACAACCAAGAGAAGTGAAAGCGCTGGAAGACAAATGTTGGTATTTGGTAATCCAGCAATAGTTAAGGCCAGTGAGAGGTGCTCTTCAATTGAGGTTGTGTGCCAGTGGACAGAGGCCCTCACAATCATTCTCTTACTCAAATGTTTAGATGTCATGCAAATGACTTACTGTTGCTCCAGCATAGAGGAAATGAACTTACCAAGTGGAATGCTTTGCTGTCAGGTTTGACTTTATGTTTTTCCATGTACTTTATAAGGCTGCAGTTTGTGTATCTGTGACGCAAATTATAAAGAAAAAAACAAACAAACATCAGGAGTGTGCAAGTTTAACAAATTCGCAAAATACGCATTTATAACAGCAGACACTGAACTTTGCTTTCTGATCTGTAAACCAGGACAGCGGTGCTCTGCAGACTCACGTGTTCCTTCTGAAGTCTTTCATCAGCGTCGAGTGTTCTGGCATCTTTTTGATGTCCTCCCAGTCTTTATCTGTCAAATGAGGAAAAGACAGGATTAGGACACGTCACACCCTCCCTCCCTCCAAGAACAGATTATTTCGGTTGTTTTGTCTGGATTAAGATCTTTTTGAGCACGGATGCTCACGACTTCCTCTTTTTAGTACAACAGCATATTAAGCTTTTTTTGTTTTAAGCTTTCTTAAAACTAAAATAGATGCGCCTATTTCCTGATAGATTATTTAAATGTGTCTCAGCTCTAAAAAAAAAAAAAAAACCCAAACAAACAACAATTGAAAAAAAGCAATAACTTTCATTCCAAAACTCTGCGAAGGGATTTTAACTAGTGTAAGTCTCAAAACAAAATCCATGGCACAGGCCAGGGAATTACACAACTAGAGCAGCAGAGAGGGTGAAGGGAAGAGAACAATTCAGAAGCAGCTTAAGTGAACTGGAAAAAAATAGACCCAATTGTAACACTACAAGTAAACGCTTCCATGTTTGTGACTTGGCTTCATCTATTACGTGAATGGATTCATGTCCTCAGGTTGCATAACAGTCTGAAGACAAAAGGAGAGAAGAATAGACCAAGCCTATACAAGAAAAACATCCTGTTTGCATAGTCCCAAGTTCTCCTTCCCCTTATGTGTCAAGAAATAAATCCCACACTAAAGCAGTGAAGGCTTGTCATTAACAAAAGACTCATTTTTGTAATTTAGGATTTTCCACATAAAGACTGAAAATACTAAACCCTCACCAGCAGGGAAGCCCATGACGTTAAAGATGCGGTCCAGTTGGTCGTGGTGGTAAGGGTTACTGGTCTTGATGTCTTCCTGGCGACAGTGGAATATTGGCTCAGATGTCAGCAGCTCCGCAAAGATGCAGCCAATCGCCCAGATGTCTGAGAATCAAGTGCAAAAGCCAATGCACGGTGAAGAGGAGGTCTCTGAGTCTCTGAACATTTGAAAGCTGCACACAAAGATTGTACAGTGAGCAGTTCTCACCGATGGCTTTGGTGTAGTGCCGAGCCCCCAGCAGTAGTTCAGGTGCTCTGTACCAGAAGGTGACCACCACGGGGTCAAGATCGGCTAAAGGCTTCAGCGGTGAATTGAAGAGTCGGGCAAATCCCATGTCGGCTGCAGAACAGACTCAGTAAAGTAAAACTCCAACAACGAGAATTGACTTTCCACTTGAAAAAAAAGAAAAGAAACATACATACCAATCTTTACTCTACCCCTCTCTGGCCCTTCACCCATCACTAAAATGTTTGCAGGTTTCTGTGGAAGACAAGTGACAGCACACAGTTAGTGACATGACTCCATCACTCAAATATTTCACAAAGTCAAATCTAACAAACGGAGAAACCTTCACATTAGTTTACTGAACTGGTTTGTTAGCGCCCCCTGGTGGAAAAACAAACCAACTACACCCCAGTGGAGCAACGGTCTAACTTGAATTCTAGTGCGTCTGTGCGTGTATGTAATTCAGCGCTCTTAAGTGAAAAACCATCTGCAAACAAGACACTTGTAGAAAATTCAGAGCTTCTTCGGTATTTTAGAGTTGTTCGTTTTGGTGATCCGGTTCATCTCTCTGCTGATTTGACCTGTAACCGTGGAAGCAGCGTGTCATCAAACACTTGGTTTGTTTGCTTTTTTTTTTTTTTTTTTGAAAGGGTTGTTTTGAAAGGGTTGATCACCTTGTCTGACACCTTGACACTAGTCAGGAACAAAAGAGAACTAAAAAGGATTTGTTAAACTTCTCCGTGATGCTCTTGTGTCTCATAAAGAGGTGTCAGGAATACGGCTACAAACTCCTTACAGGAGCTTTAAAGTTTTCTCTTAACAGAGAAAAGTGCACTACTAGAAAGCTTCCTTCATGTCACATGACCTAAAATTCAGCTTTAGATTAAAAACTGAATGAAACTACAGTCATATAGAAGGTAAGAACAGAGAATAAGATGAACCTGATCTTGTTTACAGAATCACCATTCATCTCCACAAAACGTTTAGTTTCATACATTTAACCAGGTAACCAAACACAAGCAGAGGAGCACATGCCTGATTCTCTGCCAAATAACAAACTTTTGATCTCTTATCAACTGCTACTCTGTTTTCATTTTTCTACCTGAATATTTTCACACCCCCCTCCCCTCTTCTTCTCTCTCCCCACCCCCCCCTCCCCAATCCTCTCACCAGGTCTCTGTGGAGGACCCAGTTGGCGTGGAGGTAATGGATGCCGTCCAGGATCTGGTAGAGCAGAGACTTGACCATTCCTCGAGGCAGCTGAAGGGGCTTCTTGTTGGCCTTTGAGGCTCTGTGGAACTTAATAATGTGCTACGAAAGACAAGATGACACACATTGTGGTTTGGGCTTACATTTAGTTTAAATCCATATTTATGTTTTTTTGCATTTATATGGTCAAAAGAAATGTACATTTTGCTTGGGGTAAGATGCTTGTGGCATGTGGTTCCACTTCTGTGGGGAATGCAAAGTTGCAGCGATGGCATTTCAGCCCGCCGGCTGTAACGCAGCAGTTTGGAATACTTCTTGGCGTTGTGTGTTTTCAATGCATCATTTGTGTCGATTTCAGCCTCCTTCTTTGTCTGAATGAACACGACGAGTGATTCTGCAAATGTGAAGTAAAGTATGTGCTTTTTTCTCTCTGTTAGCAAAAAAAGTAAATATTTATGTGTGTGCAATGAAAAAGGCAGATTCCATAAGAGTATAAGCTTTTGTTTAGATGGGCTAATGAATCATCAGTGTTGGTTTAAAGAAAGGATCCACATGCCTTCACATTTATATTTTTATACTTCGCAGACAGGATTGCATTGTTGGATATATGAGGCCATGTAGCTCCATGTGTGTATTGTGACTGCGTTTGTGCATTTTTTTTTTTTACCCAGAGGTCGTGTTCGGCGTAGTCAAAGAGCAGCCATACTTTGCGATCTGCGTGCGACAGGAAAACCTTCTGCAGGGAGATGACGTTGGGGTGCTTCAGCTCCCGCAGCAACTGCAACGCACGAAACCCATCAGGGGAGCAACAACACATTCTCAGGACAGAAATCATGAGTGAAAAAAAATAAAATAACGTAGTTTAAAGTAGTTTAATAAAAATGAGGAATGGACTGCACTGATTTCAACTTGAAGAAGTATCGTGTTTATGATCTGTGTGCCTTCTTGTTAGTTGTGTTTGGAGCTCACTTAAAAAAAAAAAGAACTTTGTAGAGGTGATTCATGTATGTGGGATGCTGGTATTAAACAGAGACCAAACAAAGGGACAAAGTAAGCCAAGCACTCCTTACTGCGATCTCTCTGCAGGCTGACATGGAGATGCCAGTACCTTCAATCTGCTTGAGGGCGTAGTCTTTATCATCCTTCCTATAAACAGAGAGAGGCAGAAGAACATCAACACCAGACCAGACAGGGACTCCTCTGAGAGAAGTCTGCACAGAACCATAAGGGGGGGGGGGGGACTGAGAAGAGGCCGAGTTGCATTACCTCCAGATTTCTGTAATCAAGCTCACCTCTGAGGACTCAAACAATAGAGGGGGCATGAAAACAGGCTCTGGTTGGCAGCTGGTGAGGGACAAACAGAGAATAGGGGCCAGCTCTCACTTGAATGAACCAGGATTCACCCCCCCCCCCCCCCCCCCCAGGCTTCATCCAACTGCTGTAGCACAAATTAGCTCACAACGTCTCCTAAACAACACCATCCTCAAGTGCACACAAACATCTTTAAAGACTTGAGGACCTGGCTGCCAGCATGTCCACGCTGCCCTAACTCAGCCCTCCTGAGCTCCTGTCACATGGACGACATTAGAAAAGGTAGAAAGGGGGAAGTAAAGGAATGAATGTGGGTGGCACCCTGATGTAACCCTGCGTTTCTGATACAGCTCCAGCCAGGAAACTATTATGCAAGCCAGGCACTCTCCCCTATTCCTAATCATACTGAAATTATCCCCCATTTACAATCAAGTAAAGCCTTTAAAATAATGAAAACAATAAGTAAGGAGGAGCTTATGTTGGAAAAGAAAGTCAGAAAATAATCTTGTTATATCACTGTAAATTAGAGAAGCAAAAACAAACAAACAAAAAAAAAACTCTTCATCACACAAAAGCAAACTAATGTGCTAAATTTACCTAAAAAAAACTAATCCTAATTTTTAACCATTAGGACCACATCCTCTGGGCGACGGCACAATCCATATAAGAGTGTACAGCAACAATTACTCTGATCATAATAAAAGCAACCGGTCTGCTAAACCTCGGGCCTGTTTTTATGATCTGTAGGTGGATTATTGTAACAAGTATTAACTAAACCTCTATGAGACAGCCGCAGAGACAAGTCTCTCAAGTGTCGCACTGTTTATCTGTGTCTCCAAAGAGTCGATTTTTAAAATCCTATTACTTGTGTTTAAATCACTTAGCTCCTCTCGGGCCTGAAGACCTTCCACGCCTGCTCACAGCTTTTGCTTTGTATGGCGGACACCTCTGGAACAAACTGCCAGAGCATGAGTCCTTCGAGTCAGGGCTCAGAGTGTTTCTGCTGGATGTGGGGTTTGAGTACATTACCCATGTCTGTTATTAGAGACACTTTGCATGCTTTGAATTGATTTACAGATATTTTAGTAAAAACA
Source organism: Symphodus melops (assembly GCF_947650265.1). Classification (NCBI taxonomy): domain Eukaryota; kingdom Metazoa; phylum Chordata; class Actinopteri; order Labriformes; family Labridae; genus Symphodus; species Symphodus melops. Next base: position 16,662,155 of record NC_136704.1, read on the forward strand.
GACTCTTTTTTTCTACTTCTAATCAATAACTGTTTACTGTTATCTTTAAAAAAAAATATTACATTTATTAAACTTCTTTTGATCCAAATCTACTTTTCACCTGCTGTTTAAACCTCACCTTTATAACTTCGTAAAATTGTGTTCTTGTACTTTGATGTCAGTGTGTGAACACATTGCTTTCATGCTTGTGTGTACATGCACTTTCACATTTGATCCTTCATACGTCTAGTTTGTGTAAATGGTTTATGCATTCTGTAGAAAATGTGTATCCAATCTATACACACGCATAACATTATTTTAGTAAATATTTGTCATGCCTGTGTAAAGCCACATAAATTGCATGGGGTCTAAAATGTGATTTTTAAATAAAGTTGAGTAGCCCTAAAAAAGAGCACTACCAAGATCATCATTTGTCTGCACATGCACCTGCAGCCTCCTACTTAACCTTTTATATATCACTTAATAATGTCATACCTTCTGCTGAGCATCAACACAGACAAACAGATACTTGATAAAACAAATATCCTGACAGTGAAGGCTAAAGTGCACATCACGTTGCTCGCTGCTTTGATTGAGGTACACGAGGGGGAAAAAAATCAGAGCTGTAATTTACATGATGTGGAGAATGAAAGGAGGCTGTCTGAGGTTTAAGTGGTTAAAGGCCTTGCTGGTCATGAACTCACCCATCTTTTCTCTTAGCCTTGTACACATGACCGTAGGTGCCTCTTCCCACTTTGCATCCTTCGTACTCAAACAGGTCCTCGACACGCTCCCTTTCTCCGGTCAGCTTCACTTTAAAATCATAGTCCATTTTCACCAGTGTTTGGGCCCAAAGTGTCCGCTCTTTCCTTTTTTTTTTTTTTAAAGCGTCGCTTTGGGAGGCAACTAAGCTACTCCAACGAGCTCGGTTTGGCAATGAAGCTAGTTGCCTTCCCCAGCGCAGCCCAGCTTCCGCATCGAGTTTGATGTGAACTCGTTTTTTACCTGAGGGGCTCCTCGGAAATAGCTCGAGTAAAAAAAAAAAAGGAATCCAAATATATTCCTTTCTCTTGTTGCTGCGTTTCTCTCAGCCGGTATCTGCTCCAGAGAGACGCACTTCACTCTGTAACGACGACGTATTCTGGCACGGCACTGTCGTAAAATGTCGTAAAGACGGGCAGTAGAGAAAGAACTATAAAAAAGGATAGACAGATAACACCACGTGGATGTCCATACTACAACTGTTTGATGAATTAAAGTATTATTTTTTCATTATGTAAATGATTTCAATCAAGCTGCGATGAGATGTATATGCGTTTTAGACATGTTTACGTCATTATAAATGTAAACGATAAAAAGGCAAGTCAAAATGATTTGGGACAAACGTCCAGGATAAAATATGAAATATTATTTAAACCAAGGACGAATTAAAGAGTAATTGACACATTTTCTTCGGTTTAAACTGGGTAGATGTAAAAATAAAAAAAAAAACGACAGAAAGCATGCATTACTCACGTTTAATTTAATACCCCAAAATTAATTTAATGTAGAAGTTGTTAAAGCTGAGTGGTATACACACATACAATGAAATATGGCAATCTTGTGCCAATATACTTAACATTGCCAATAATATATCCAAGAGCCCATTATGACTTGAGATTTACTGAGATAATGTTGTGGGTAATATTAAATAATAAAATGGCAATTATACCAAAATGCTAAAACTGCATTCGTCATCATACTGCTTTATCATTGAACACTTTTGTAAGAATAGATGTAACCAATAATCCTGGATAAGAGCAAAACCATTAAGATAATGAGAAATGTTAAACCAAGTGATGCTTCTCTTTTGGCTTATTTATTGCTGTTTACAGCAATGCTTTGAGGACCGTCTCCAGTAAAATGTTATTATCCCTAATATGCAATAATATTTTTTTTTATTTAAGAGCACCTTTAAAATAAAAAACCAATGACACCTTACAAACAGGGTTTAAATACAACATAAAACATAAAAATTAAAACTTAAAAGGAAATATGTGTCATATATTGCAAAGTTTAATTGTAATGCCGGGTATAGTCTTTGGATGTTTGTTTTTACTTCTCATTCTTAACACTGGAAACATTGAGCCAAAGGAAAATGTTGCATTAAAAAACATTACTTTTGGTTGGCATGGTCTTTTATTCTGCACATTTAAAAAAAAGATTTTATTATTGTTTTTAATGTCAAAAAAGGACTGTTCATGTACAGCCTCAGTGCCCGTTTTGCAGAATTTGTGTAACCTAGGAACTAATGTAACCTTGCGAAGTTGTTTACGGCGGACGATCTTTTGTAGCACCATTGGTCCCATCTTGGTTTGAGAGTGAAGAGAGACCTGAGCGAAACGTCCATATTACCGCTGCTTTGTCAGGTAGTAAAGTCCATCTGATTCCTCTGTCATCTCTTTAAAAAACTAAACAAGGGTTAAGTGTTACGATCAGTGTACTTTATCGAGTCAGAGGAGCGTTTGTGACGTTTTTATGGGAGGAGTTATTCAGCCTCAGCTAACAGTGTCGACGGTCAATTCACTAACGTTAGATGTGCTAATTTGCTAGTCCTCGGTTAGCAACCAATTCGTTGCGCACACAAATTGACACTTTAAAACCTTAATTTTGGTGTCTTGAGGCCTCTAAGCATCTAATCATGGTGTGGCGTTAATATGTTTATGATCTTTATCCGCCGTAAAGCTTCCACTATTCTTTGTCTTTCCCTTTTCTTTGCCCTGCGTTTACATGGAGTGCACCGTGTCCCGCCTTTGCAGTGCTGTGATTGGACGCTTGGCACGTCTGTTATTAAGGACAGGCCGATGATTGGTTGCTAACCAGGATGACAACGCCAGTTTTGTTGCCTGTCTTCAACATGGCCTTCCGTGTCTTTTCCTGTAACTTGGGCTAATATTTTGTCACATTATGGTGTGACGTTGTCATCGGGATGTCTGTGAACTATTCCTCGCAGTGAATAACTCGAGCATGTATGTGCATGTCGTGTGAGGTGAACTTAATACGGAATTATTCTGGGTGAAAAACTACAGCAACGTTAGCATAGCTCAGTCTTGCTGTTTGAGTCTCACGATAGAAAATGGATGGCGTTGTCTTAATTGTTGTCCTTGGCTTTTCAGGATAGTAAGTGCAAACCTATAGTGATCTGACATCTGTAATTTGTACTTCTTTTTTCATTTATAAAACAAATAACCATCAAGAGCAACGTAAATTGTGGTTGTATTTCTTTCCAATAGTATTGAAATAGTTTTGTTCTGAGCATTATATTTATAGACTGACATGCATGTCCACATGAATTGTGGTGGTACAGAGGCTGCCTTCATTTGGAAGTATTAAATGTTAAGCTTGTATTGGTTAGCTTCGTATAACATGTTTTTACCCTGTCTGACTCACTCATATGTGCTCTAGCATTCTTGCACGGTGATGGACCCTCCTGGTGGGGGAGACGAAAGACGGAGACAGGCAGAGCGTCTTCGACGGGAGGAGGCCTACTATAACTTTATTAATGAACTGAGTGAAGAGGAGTATCGCTTGATGAGAGACAGCAACCTGCTCGGCACCCCTGGTGAGAATATTAACAATGCCCAGTAGATGGGATGATTACCTGTGTGATTTCTCTTCATGTGTATTTTATTTTGTCTCAGAGGTGGGATAGTTTTTTTTCTTTCTTTAAACCACTAACAGTGCTGTATGTTTTAAAGGGGAGGTGACTGCTGAGGAGCTCAGGCAGCGTCTTGATGGTGCAAAGGAACGCATGTCATCTCAACCCCGCTCTGAGCAGCGCTCCCAGACAGCAGATTCTGGAGAACAGCAGGGCGGCAGCGCTGAGAGAGAGGAAAGAGGAGCTGCAGCAAGACGAGGGGCAGGTAAGAGCGAGGGGGGGCCTTAGAGCCTTTCTCATCTTTGCAACAAAAACATTTTTTAAAACAGCCTTGCTAAGGTCTTAGGTTTTTTATGGATTTATTTAACCAGGTTGGTCCCATTTGCGATTCAGAAACTTTTTTCTAAGGAAGACCTGGCCAACATGCAGCTGCAAAAACATACATTTACAGACAGAGACACAAAGAGAGACAATTTACAAAACACTACATTTTCGATTCTAAGAAAACCATCTATGCGTCCGATTTGGGAGTCAGTTATTCAAGGAGTCAAGCTATCAATATAGCTTATAAACTATTGATAGTTTTGTCATCCGATGTCGTATATTAAGTCTTCTCATTTAGTTTTGGATCAGCTTTGTTAAAGGTTTATATAAAGTGCCTTTGCCTACTCGCTCTGGTTTAGCATGTAACTAAAATGCAAAGATGTTGGCTTTAATGGTCACCGTTTTGTTGGTGATTATCTGTACATGAGAACCGATTTGTGGAGTGCGTCTTGGTTTACTTCCACACATTTTTATTTTTTTTTCATAGGGGGCACAGAGCCCGGAGCAGAGGCTTCAAATGGTGATTCATTACTAGAGTGGCTGAACACTTTCAGACGCACTGGTAACGCTACTCGCAGCGGGCAAAGTGGCAACCAGACGTGGCGCGCCGTCAGCCGGACCAACCCTAACAGTGGAGAGTTCCGCTTTAGCCTTGAAATTAACATCAACCACGATCAGCCGGAGCCAGGCGAGCATAATGAAACTGCTGATCCTTCAGAGCTGCCGGTGCCTGGCCCTAACACGACTTCACCCTCAATACGCACATCTTCTTCTTTTTCCACCCCTCGTCCTTCGACCACGCCAAGACCAGCTCCCTACCCCACCCCACGTCCAGCCCTCAGTAGGAGGATGCAGACACGGCGCACACGCAGCAGCACTACCACGCTCTCGATGAACCCCCCTGCACTTCCTGAGCCAGCGGCCGCTTCTACTGCTGCTCAGAGGAGGGTTGGCACTTTGCACTCTTTAGCACCACCTCTCACTGTTCCAGACCTTCCTCTTGATCAAATTACGGCTTTTCAACATCAAGCTCAGAACGCCCAAGTAGCACAAGGTAATGAAGAAATGTCTGCCTCTATAGACTGTCCCCGTGTGTCAACCCAGTCTGGGTCTCAGGCCCCAGCAGTGGGCCACGAATCACGTGGCAGTAGGACTCGATCACGTGGACGTGCACGCAGGGCTACAGCAGGGGGCGGGGTTTCATCCCGGTTGTCAAGGCGGAGCCGTTCCCCATTACATAGAACACCCCTTGCCAGCACTGCTCCACCATCAAGCAGTGGTATCAGCGGCTCTGGCATTAACACTGTTGAGCCAAGCAGCGGCACAAGCTCTGTTTCCATAGAAACAGGGGAGACTGTGGCAGAACCTGCAGCTCTAACAGAGCCAGCTGTAGAGACGGGAGACCGCGAGAGTGAATCGCATGTAGTAGGAGCAGGAAGTTCAGGGGTGCGCCGGCACCCAACCATTATGTTGGACCTGCAGGTGAGAAGGATTCGACCAGGTGAAAACCGCGATCGGGACAGCATTGCCAGCAGAACGCGTTCTCGTGCTCGTGTCGCAGAAAATACTGTCACATTTGAAAGCGACAGCGGTGGATTCAGACGCACAATCTCCCGCTCTGAACGAGCCGGGATCCGCACCTACGTGAGCACTATACGTATTCCACTAAGGCGCATCAGTGAGACAGGCCTGGGGGAGCCCAACTCAACTGCCCTGCGCTCCATCTTGCGCCAGATAATGACAGGATTTGGTGAGCTGAGCTCCCTAATGGAGACAGAAGCTGATTCTGAAACGGTTTCACCGACCCATGCAGACGCGAGTGGAATAAATAGTAACACCAACCCGGCCAGTCGTCTACATACAAATGAGAGCCCAGCTACCCAGGTTGGCACTGGCGGGGTAGTTCAGGACAGGGTGGGGCTGGTTGCAAGTGAGGAGGACCAGAGCGAGCAGGCCAGGCTTGGAGGAGGGGTCGTGAGCAACACCGAGGGTCGGACCACCAGCAGAGATACCAACAACCTGGTAGAAAATGGTACTCTGCCCATCCTGCGGCTGGCACACTTTTTCTTGCTTAATGATGAGGAGGATGACGAACACCCTAGAGGCCTGACCAAAGAGCAGATTGACAATCTATCCACTCGCACATATGGTCAGGCCAGCCTGGAGGGGGAGATGGGCCGCGCATGCAGCGTCTGTATCAATGAGTATGCCCAAGGCAACAAGTTGCGCCGCCTGCCGTGCTCTCATGAGTTTCACATCCACTGCATCGACCGCTGGCTCTCTGAAAACAACACTTGCCCTATCTGTAGACAGCCCATACTGGCTGTGCATCATGACTGAGCTATTTACTCGGAAAAACAAATACAACTATCATGTACCTGGCTGGCTGAAATGAGCAGACCCAAGTGGGATTTGCATGTACATAGCGCTTTCATGGTTTAATTTCTTTGTAAGGTATCCATAGTATTGAAGTTGAAGATGGTTGAACCAAAAGTGAGGGGAAAAAAAAAAAGAAAATATAAATGCAGAGAATTAACCAAACTTTATTTTTTTAGACTCCTCGTTTTCAGCAAATTTCTTCCTGAATTCTCTTTCACTGGTCTCCGTCACAAAGCTTCAGAGGCCCTTGACAATGAATGGCATTAATGCTTAAGGAGCTCCAGTAGCCACTGTTGGCTCGTCTTTCGTTAACGCTTGGATGTCCATAAATGTGACAGCTATTTGTCACAGCTGGACTACAAATATCCCATTTAGACTTGATTTATTAGGCCTGAGCTGTAAATAAATCACCACTGCTTGTAACTAAGGGTTTGTAAGGAAGACGCTCCTCAAATGCAATTTGTTTGGAGATGAAGCCGGAAAGGTTCCATTTTCTTTCATTTTTTTTTTCACCATTTTAAAGCTTCGACTTCATTTTAAAGTGTACCTTTAAAGTTGGTAAAGAAATGTTTGATTTCATGGCATGAGCTACCTTTTTATTTTGAAGAGACTTTTATTCTGTATGTTTATTGATTATCAAGCCCTCATCATACACTTGTCTTATTTTTTATTGCAATACAGAATTATCCACGAAAGTCATCAACTTACACCAGCCACTTTAGATCATTTCCCATATGAGCTGCACAATTCAAACGAAATGCTGAAGGCATTGTATAATCAGGAATTCAGAGTTGTAGTTTAGTATGAGCTGTGCAATACAGAGAGAGAGAGGACAGTATCGTTTGTTTATTGTTGTTTACATTGTAATGCTTGATTGTCATCTCCACTTAAAAAAAAAAGCTTTGTTTACCCTAAATCAATGTTTCCTCTTGGTTCCTTTTGCTTTTTTCTGATCCATACTAACCAGACACCCTGGGATCTGTGTCACCAAGTGATAATTGTTAAAGTTAGCCAAGCAGATACCTGGAACTTGGGGTTCCATTTTTATTGAGCTTTTATGCAGTTTCCAGCTAACCCTGAAATCCTTAATGTGATATTTGCTTAAAAATCCTGACGTTTAAGCATCTGCTGCAGCTATTTTCTTTGAAGAAGAATCTTACTAAACATTTCTTTCTTATTCAGTCTGTAAGTGCAATGATTGCAGTCTATTTCAGACCAGTTCTGAACAAGGCAGTGTTAGTTATATTATATTCATGTATGCTCTTTTGGGGTTTTTTTTACGTAACATGCACATGTATTGGCGTTTTTAGTGTAGAATAGGTGGATTAACTCAAACACAGTGAATTGCTGACAAGGTCACTTTGTGCATCAACAACAGTAAAAAGGAGCTACAACATTTCTGCAGAAAACATGTCACTAATACAAATGCAGTCACATGCGTCAGGATGTGTGAGAGTCGGGTAAGTGTTATTTTTTGGGTTAATTGTGTGTGCATGTGAGTTTGTGAGGGAGCTAAAGAAAAGGCCTAGTGTCCTAAAATCTGGTTTTCAGAAAGCTCATGTTTAGCTGATGTCCACCTCTGAGACCATAAGAGGGCTGCGGCCACTCAGTTCAGAGGTGAGTATTTATTCTGTTCATATTTAATGAGATGGAAATCAACTTTTGAAATATGAATATGTACCATGTTACAATGTGATGAGAGTAAATGAAACCGTTGAGATAAATATGTTACTATGTAATAAAGTGAAGACGTTGGTTTTCTTCTCTGCTCCTTAACAATGGAATAAAAATGCAGCTTTGTTATGCCTGGACATCTGGTGTTTATGGATTTGAAGCTGCCATATTGGCACTAGAAATGATATTTTGCATATTTGCTGTGTGAGAGGAGTTCAAGGGACGTGGTAGCTATCATAATAACATGGGCTAACTAATGCTGAGGCATATGCTGTAAAACATTTAAATGATAATATAGGTGCAGATACACGTGTGAAACCCTTTAGTGAAATTATTGAGGGCAGCTGTGGATCAGTGGTTAGAGTCGTCTCTCAAGCAGAAGGTCGAGGGTTCGATCCGCCAGCTCCTGGGAGCAATATTGTCCGATGTGTCCTTGGGCAAGACACATAACACCGCCCCATCCATTCAGCTCACTCTGTAAAAAAAAAAAAAAAAAAAATCGGTGTAAACCTGTAATTTCCCTTCAGGGATCAATAAAGTAAATATTTATTTATTACCCTTCTCTACTATGTTTACACTCGGGTTACCAATTATGTGCAGGTGTAAAACATTCATGTGTTATTTTTGGAACTGTTCCACTAGTTCAATCATAAGGCTAAAAAAAAAAATCCATTTATTCTAACGTAGCCTACTTTATTTTGAAAGAAGTAACCGGAAGCGGCGCATTCGTTTTCCGCTTTGTGTTGACGAAGCTGTATTCCCAACATTACCTCCGCGATCTTGCCGAGAAAAAAAACATGACTCCCCGGCAGCAGCAGCAGCAGCAGCTTCGGCCGCCCCGGTGTCCACTTGGAGCAGCGTCTTCCTGCTCTGTCTGCCGGTGAGCCGGTGAGCATGCCACCGCGTCGGCCTCCTCCAGCCAGCCTCTCCGACGCGCCTTCATCACCAGCAAGATGTACTTCAACCGGAGAGCCAAGAGGATACACAGCGAGGGAGGTAAGAGTTTAAAACACAACGAAGATGAAACATTCACTCCATCGTGGGACCCTTCAGTGACCTGTCATTAAAGTCGTGAGTTGGCGTTGATAAGAGGCCTGCAGGCTACTTCTGGAGGATGTCACGGCCTCGGTATGACAGTGCGTATTTAATATGTGCTTGGCATATTAACTAACGGGGATCCGTGTTACCATTGCCGCATGCACGTGGGGTGACTTGCTTTCGATTTACGTATCCTCCAGCTTCAGTTTATTTTGGTAGCGTTTTTTTGGGATGCAAGGACAAGCTGAGTGCAGGTCAGGTGCCTTTAAAGGTAGCTCAGCACGTCCCCTGCATTTTAAATGTCATCACGAGTCACAACATATTGATTCATAATGGGACGGATGTGATAGTGTTGTATGACCTTATCTGGAACATGTGCTGTTTGTTTCCCTCGGCATCAACATGATTATATAACATTGTTTTTTTTTTTTTTAACCCTTCTTGTGGTCTATGTGAAGCTCTTGCACCAATTTGATGTTGAACAGGGTCGGAAAGCTTGAGTTGAAATCCTACATCTATAGGTGATTCAAGTTATTTTCATTCTAGAGGTCCGACCCAAGCCCATATAGATCAGTCCAAGAACAGAACAGCCTATTACCTGACCGACTTAAAGCCCACGTGACCGTCTACAGACTGTTAGATCCCTAACGTGTGTTCTCCTCAGACTGGGAGTTTGGATAGAGGATGGTGGATAGTACATCATGGTGTTGCATTCACACTGACTCTGGACTGGATTGTCTCTGGAAGTGAGGAGCGTGTGTTTGGCTCATCCAGTTGCTTTCAGGAGTGACCACATGCTTTGCTGAGTCGTCTGTCTGTATTATGTTTGGGCCTGCGACCATCATGCAGCTTCCAGAAATAGAAAGCAGGGCAAACTGAGCACTATTGAGTGCCAACTGGGACATGTCTCCACTACAGACTAGTATCCCAAATATGTATTTATTTTTTGTTAAAAATATTACTCACTAGATTCTTTGACTCTGGACCAGCACTTTTTTACCTAAAGACCTGAAGCATTTTTCACCAGTTTCAAAAAGTTGAGCTAAATGTAATTGCTTGTATACTGAAATACAAGTACCATATTATAGTATAATATGTGCCAACCTTTTATTTCTGTGCTTAACTAGCTCTCTTCTTGTGACACTCTTAGTTACTTTAGTGGCATATATGTATATATATATCTATATATATATCTATATCTATATATATATATATAATTGTACTCTTCATAGGATATGAAAGTGATAATCAGCGTGTTTGCTGTTGTCATATTTAAAGATCAGGATGGAGCAGAACTGCAGTATGAGTGTCACTCAGTGTGTTTCAGTCGGTATTCTCCATGTCGCCTTTACTGTAATCTCTTGGAGTCTTGACCTCTTGATTCTTTGCTCCAATTAGTGAGCTGCCACATCCATGCTGATGACGTCTGCGGTGGACAGTCTGTCACATTCACTCCAGCACTCTCACACATTCACACGTTTGTTTTCATTTACACAGTTGACATGATGTGCAAACTCTTAGGATCATCGGAGTGCTTTGTGATGTTTGTAATTGCACCCGTGTACACAGGAGTGCACAGACAAGCAATTGCAGAAAAAAATATGTTTGTTTTATTCGACAATTAAAAAAAAGCCAATGTAGCTGAAGAAGACACTGAGAAGTCGTATACATCCCTCTGTATTCACTTCTGAATACCAGGGCACATCTTGTCTTAGTGTCGGTGTTTCTGCCTCATGAGATTTATGCAGCTGAACTGTCTACGATATCTGTTCTGAGAAGATAATGACTGGTTGTCATGGCTGCCGAGCTACTGAAGATGCCGCTATGGAGATAGCAAGAGGACTAATACGTTTCAGCAATGAGGTATTTACATAAGAGGAACACTGGGGGGCGCTCCTGGCTAAACTACAAGGTCGGTTTCTGTTTGCAACTCCTCAGGTCTGAATCTTTCGTTTGTAGGCATGACTTCCATCTCTCCGATGATGCTTTCAGTTACAGACACATGAAAACACATTTAGAGTTCCATTATTGACACATAGATGTGTTGTGTGCCGTATGTGTTTATTGACTTGTTGTCTTGTGTGTGTGTTGTTTTCTCCTGCCACGGCCCCTCTGGCGCCCACAGAGCAGTTAGTGTTGACCACCATTAGACAGGAGGCTTCTGAACTGCAGGACCCAGGCCAGGGCACAGGGGCTACCATGCGTTCCTGCCTCACAGACAGGTTTGACAAAAGTGAGTTTGCTCAAATTAGACTGGATGACGCCCCCATCTGTGTCCGGAGTCCCAAGGTGTGCATGCCGCCATGTGCAACAGGAGCAGGAGTCTCCCAACCCCCGGCCCTCAAGAGCTACAATGTCAAGTTTGTTACAAGAGAGTGCCTCTGGTTCTTGTCTGAAAAGGTTAAGACCTGATATTCTTTCTTGGAGCCTGAATAGAATCACCTGTAGCTCCTTGGGGCCTGGAGTCGTGAATGCTGTACACGAATTAACACCTCTCACTGCATGTGCTTGTAGATGGCAGGATGAACACTGGGTAAGAACATGCTGATGAAAGCAGATCAATATGCACCAGGGACAAGTTTCTTCTATGTGAATACATTTGCATGCCTTGAAACACAACACATGCATGAAAGGACATGGCATGCCTGAATAAGCATGCACATGGTCACTGCTGCATATGCATGTATGACACGTCAGTGACGGTTAGCTGGATTGAAAGGTGTGTGTGTGTGTGTGTGGGGGGGGACATTGAGCATATTCACATTCCATTTTCTCTAACCTCACACTCAGCATGGGAAGATTGGTAAACATATCGGGAAATGTGATTAAAAAAAAATAAAATAAAAGGTAATACGTCACATTACTGTGTTCCATGTTGCAAATAGTATAAACATGGTGTAACTGGCACGCCATTATTTGTACGCTGGGCCATGTTTCTACTTAACGGACAAAATCCAAATATTTTCACTCAGTAGCTTCCAGCAAGTTACTGCAAATAGTAAAATTCAACCACAGCTGAGGCTACAGCTAGCCACAAGACAATGAAAAGGCCTACTCCCTTGTTAGGAGTACCAACTGTACCCACTAAATTGTTAGCATAGACTACCGAATGGAAAAATTGAAAAACTAACACTATGGTAGCTTACAGTCATTTTACCTTGGAGTGTTCCTATTTTGTGGTGTAACACTATTGAATAGTCATTTATCAAGCATCTATCACCTATCAAGCAATCAACCTGTTTTAAAGCTCCTGTGTAAACCTTTACCTTATTATAAAACTGACTAATGTCTTTATTGATCCAGGAAATTCAAGGCATCTAGTAGCAGTATACAAGACATGCAAGACACAAGTCATATGGCTCCCTATATGACTAAGAATAAAAAAATTACAAATTAAGCCTGTGGAATTAAAAATAGACTCATAAAGACATGTACATAACCTGTGCAAGTAAGAAAAGACATGTGCCAATTAAAAGAGACCTGTAAGCAGTTGAACAGTCGTATGATGTTGTAAGATGGAGCATATTATCGGTATGCTACCAAAACAGCCTATAACTTCCAGATTAATGGTACACTTGGCTGTTACAACAGAACGATTACACGTTTTTGTTCAAAAATGCTACTTACTTCTCAAGTCGTAGCACTTTGTCCACAAGGGAAGCCACAGTCTACATAAAGTTCCTCACAGGAGCTTAAACATCAAACTGGCCTGTTTTCCCTTCAGATGACCAAAATCAATTGGTGTTGCTGATTGATCAATCTGGAAGCAGTGAAAAAACTTTTTCTACATTTCTAAAAGCTGCAACCTGGAAACCAGCAGAAACACATAAATTAATTTGTGCTTTCCTACTGAGTATGTCATTAGGAAAATGGCGGCCGTGTGAGTATGGTGACTGGGAGCAGATGCATGCTGGGGACTCTTTTTCATCCAACAGTGTACACTATATTCATCTTTATATGTGTGTGTGTGTGTGTGAGAGAGAGAGAGAGAGAGAGAGAGAACCTCCATAACACATTTTCAATGTCTTTGTGTATGTGTGTATCTGTGTTTATACATACATGAGTTATGTGTGTTTGTGTGCCTGTTGCAGTCTCACCTGTAGGATTACCCGGTTATGGATTAGGAGCAGGTCCAGTTGCAGAGCAGACACAGATTGGGATTATCGTGCTCGCTCACTTGGCTTGTAAGAGGCTTTCTTGCCTTACTTCCTACTCTGTTACAGTGGCACATGGGCCAATTTGGAACACATGAGACTAGGTCTACGTGGACCGTCGTATAGGGCCTGCAGGTCACCTAGGAGACAGGACAGCCATGGGACGCGGGGGCCAACCAAGCAGAAGACACTCCGTCGGTAATGCTAATATCTACAGGATTGTTGGATTGACAGTGGTTTATGGGAGAAGATGTTCTCTTATTTCCCCTCAAAGTTATTAGAATAAAAAAAGTACTTTGGCTTGAATGTTTTAGGACAAGAACTAACATCCAGAATTTGCAGTTTACAGGTTACGACTCAATACATTCAGAGCTATGTTTCCTCGAGGAAGGCGAGGAGGAGGAAATATATGTGCTATGTGTCTGGTTCAGCTGCTCAGGTGCAATTACATCTGAAACTTTTCAGTGTGAAGATAACGAGAACGTTGAAACAGCCAGAGTAAATGTCTTTAGTGTGGTTTGTAGGGGCGGGATGACTTCAACAGCTGTGGATAATAGTAACTGTCCCACAGGATCTGCTGTTGTTATTAGTAGCTATTGGCTCATTTCATCTCTGGGCTTTGTGTTTGGAAGATTTAATTGTACTTGATTTTGAATAAAGCCTGTAAGCCTCTGCAGCTGATGCATCTGAACTATCCAAAACGCAATGTTTACAGTTGCACTAATTTATATGGCCGCCAAGGGAAGTACCGCAATAGAGGCCGACATGCGAGTGGTTTCTGGAGTGAAGGCAGCATCGAGGCAAAGTGTCTGGTGAAGTATGCTCTGCCATACTGGAAAATGTGGATTAATTATGCAGCCTGGTTCTATCCATTATTCACAAGCCTAGCCTACTTTTTTTAGCAGGGATACGTTGGCTCCCGGCCAGGACAGCTTGGACTCCATCCCAAAAACAAAGTTAAGACTCCATATTGAGATTTGTTGAAGCTCAGCTGCGACGAGTGACATCTTCATCAAGTAGCGAGTTATGAAGGAGCTTCATTTTTCTGACTGCTTTGTAGCTGTTGTGCTCACTCGAAAAGATCACTTTTTCTACCCTGTGAGTTTGGATTATTGAGCCTGAAATATTAGGTATTAAAGAGAGAGAGAGATGATTCTACATAATCAACACTAGTGTGGTTATTTAATGTGTCATATGTTTTCAAGGTAGTGTGTATGTGTCTCACCAACTGATTCTGTAGCCGGTGCTTGCAAAGTATCCAATCAGGGTGTTTGCTGAGGACAGATCCATTTGCCTTACCTTTTTCTGGTTGCAGATTTTCAGACCCATGGTATCTGTCCGGCTAGCCAGGGTGCTTCACATGTAATTGACCTGGCTGTGCTCTGCTGGGGTTTGTTGCTGACTCATCAGGGATGCATCAGTAATGAGTTACTGAGGTGACTGCGCCTCGACTCCATCATAGATGAGTAACTGAGGCATTGATCTCATCAGAAATGAATCAGAGCTGAAAGTGGGCTGCTGAGAAGAGTCACTATTGAGCTGCTTGGAAATGTACAGGCCGGAAAGGTTAAAAGCTAGACGAGAGGGCGTGAGCATATGAACAAGTTATAGAACAGAATCAGAAGGAAACAGCTACTTTTACAGAAAGTGTTCAAGCTGACAGTATTAATACTGTGCTTTGATCTCAACTACCTTTAGCCTTGTATCATCCGTAATCAGTTCCTGACAATCTCCCATTATCTTGATTGACCCTGGTGTCGTTTGTACTGCTGAGTTGTGGGTTTGACGTAGAGTACTATTAGCCTGGTCACAGATACAGAGATCAGAGATATGCTGCTTATTATCCTTTAGCCTGGATAGACTTTGACCCTTGCTCTCTGTCTTGTGCAGACACTCTCGTGCTTCACTCTACTCTCAAAATCTCAATGAGAGTTTCTTTGTAAAAATAGAACAGCAATGATCTATACCACAACAACAACAACAACAACAACATGCTAAAACCAAAGCAATGCCTCTCCTTCAAACAACCCTGAGTTGCACTCAGAATATAATGTAATTATCGTTGCTGTTTCCTGTAAACAAACGCCTTTTATTGTCTCTTTCAATGGAAAAAAAGTGGGAGTCTGATGTGATAATAGTTGGGAGATAAGCCTTGACTGGCTTATGCCTGGGTCGTTTTACAATTTCCTGGCCAACTTTAGAACAACTGCTTTGAGTGGAATATAAATGTATAAACCTATAAGTTTGGTTATTGATGACTTAAGAGAATTGAATATAGTGCAGGAGAGGACGGAGCTTTAGAGAAAGACATTTAGGACAGAGGAAATTCAACCTGCTAACGCCCAGCAGTGCTTATTCTTTTCTAAATTATTAATGCAATTAGTCTGTTGTTGTTTTCCCTGTCACACACGCACGCACGCACACACACTTTGCAGATCCCATGAAATGATACAACTATTCCCATTCAAACAATAATTAAAATAAACTTACTGAACCATTTAGAAGTTCTTGTAACTATTATTGCCCAACTGGTGAGCATCATTTTAAGAGAATGCAGAGTGTTGAGGTAGCTTGCAGGACACATTTGTGTTGTACGATGGTTCAAAGGATAGAAACAGTTTGGACCAGTGGAAACTAGGAAAAAAGTGACGAGAAGAAACCTTTGTGTTGGTCAACCGTCTGGCATCACAGTGGAGTTGTCAGGAATATACAGTGACCTCCTGATGAATGTTTTTTTTTTTTTTACCTCAGGGTTGTCATTTGACCCATCCGTGTGTCTGACAACAACCTTTAAGGCGATATGAGGCGTCTGGCCCTTTAAAAGCGGAGCCCCGGCGTTGCGCCTCTCCGCAGCATTGAAGGAGCTCCATATGGCTTACTCTTGTTCTCTGGACTGGCAGCAGTGCGAGCCGCTCTGCAGCAAGCTGGACGGGAGACATTGTCCGAATCGAGCACGTTAAAAAAAAAAAAAAAAAAAAGCTTCCGAAGCGGCAGGTGGCCAGATGACACGGCAGTGGTGCTTGGCGGGCCAGTATCTTTTACCAGGACCGGGTGCTTCCTCTGCAACAAGGCCGAAGGAGAGGAGAGGAGGAGGCAGTAGCGTGCTGCTGCATCTGCCCTCGTCTAGGTTTGCCCTTATTATACTGTACCAGCAGAGTTAAACTGTGCGCTCCAGACCTGTTCGCGTTGCTCTCCACCTTCCCACAGTGCCCTTGCAGAACCATCCATATAATCCAGTTAGACGCTGCGCTCGAGGATATTAAAAAGTCCCGCTTCCCTGGTACTTATGCGGGCGTGAATGAGCGGAGATCACAACGCTTTAAAATGGTTGGAGATGACAAAGCCAAGAAGGCGGGGAAGGCAGAGAGTCTGCAGAAAAAAAAGCGTGTTGCATCCTCTTTTGTCACTTTTTTTTTTTGGTCTAATTTGTTCCTGCAGCTTAATGACAGCCGGATCTGCTCTGTGTTACATGTGGAAAGTTGTTCGTGCTGATAAAACAGACGAACCCCCTGTGTGTTTGTTCGCCATTGTGCATCACTCAGCACATCCATTATTACACGCGGGGGGTCCCGTGGGCGTCGCGAAACTCGCGCGCGTGTGCATTGACGGTATATACCTGCATGAAGGGGGGCTGTTTATAACGAGAAACGTCATTGAATCGACCCTACCGGCATCAGCACACAGTAGCCTCCAGTACTAATGAGTCGCCTTCGCTTTTGAACTGTAAACCACACTCCCGTCTATGTCTCTGTCTTTTCCTGTCTTTTCCCCTCTCTCTCTCTCTCTCTCTCTCTCTCTCTCTCTCTCTCTCTCTGCTCTCTCTCTCTCTCTCTCTCTTTCACTCTACCTCCGTCTCACTGTCTCTCACTCACGATCACTCAGCCTCGCCTCTCTCCCATCAATCCAACGGTGCAGGACCTGCTTGCTCGTCCACCGGTTACCGCAAGGCAGATGATGAGATGTCCGGGACCACTTCCCAGGCGGATCCCGTAGACGCCACTGCGCGGACGGTGCTGCTCAACCGGACACAGATTACCAAGTTCTGTGACAACCACGTCAGGTAGGTGATACCTTAGACACTTTACTTTATATATTTCCCCCCCCCCCTGACAAATATTGCCTACTCGATGAACATGCAAGAAAAGAAAGGAAGAATGTTGATCAAAACTTATTTGATAATTTAATTGGGTCCAGAAAGTTTGAATCAAACTACACACACCTTTCTTCTTGTTATACTTTTGTCTAATATGATCTGAGTGGAAGAATCAGCAATACTCTGAAGTTGTTAAGCTCATCCTGAGCATGTTTTCAGTTAGGTTTCTTTTCCTGACGCTTTGTAGGGATTTGGTATCTTGCAAACCTTGGTTTGTGGATATTTGCTCAAAGAGACTTTACACACCCGGCGTTGGGTTGAAGGACGATACTGCCTGTAGGCTTTTTTCCCCCTGGCATACCATGAGTGACAAGTGAACTTTGGACTACTGAATTTTTTTTTTATTTCTTGCTTCAACTTTTCCCGTGTTTGGCTTTCAATCTAAAAACGAAACTGTTTTCTTTGAAAGTGACAACAGTTATATTCTCTCTTCAATAACTCACCTATTAAGTTATGTTTTTTTCTCAATGCTGACGTATGTCTCAGCCTGAAGTCCACATGAGAACGTGAGCGGTAAAGTGCTCGGTTTCACACCTCAACACGTAATCAATGCACCCCTGAATATTTAAAGATGGTAATAAAAGTGAAGTAACTACACATACGTTTGTTTGCATAAATCCCAGAAAGTGCCTCAGCTGTGTTGATCTGGTCAAAGGTGTATTCTGTGTTTGTGTTGGAGGAGCCTGGCGGGGTCAGCGTCGAGCGGATTTCACTGAGAGCGAAAGTCGTACGGAGAGATTTCTCTCGCCGTCGCTTCAAGGCTCGACGCGTGACTTTCTCAGACCACACTCACAATGAGTATCGCTACTTTTCACAACAGTGAACATCTGTGTGCGAGTTCACGTTTTTGGGGTAGCGTAACTTTTCTGCCGGCAACTGTGAGCTTTCTCCAAACGCCTGCTGTAATGTGCTTACATGTGATAGTCAGGGTCATGAGCAGGACTTCACGTCACGCACTGTTGTCGAGGAGTCTCTCTCATCAACGTGATCCCAGCTGTCATTACCACAAAGACCTGACGCTTGTCATGTTGATACTTGTGATAAGACAGCAGCTCCAGAGTGTTAGTCACTTTGATTCTTTAAGTATTTCGGGGTACAAACTGTGTCTGGCGCCGCAGGCTGCATCAAGGCTCATGTTGCTGTGAGCTGGAGGTTTGTCGATTTGTCGTTCAGTGCCGTCATTATCAAGAGATTTAATTTCACTCTTAAACAGTCTGTTTCAGCTCCGCAAATTAGATTAAGGCAGGGCTGCTTCTCTTCCGTCTCACTTGATTGGCTAGCGAATCGTGGTGGGGTTTTTTTCTGTTGTTACTCCTGCTGCCTGCTGATTGGACAGTCAGGAGCACTTTGGCTCCAGAGGCATGCCCTTTTGGTGTCCCTGTAACTTTTTAAGTTTATTTTTTAAAGGTTCAATAACCTTATTGATTTGTTTCCTGAGATTAAAGCCCTGCAGCTTTCATCAGCACTCTCGCCTCCTCTCCATTCCTCTTCCATATTTCAGTGCACGCTGTTGTGTTTGCACAACCTGAGCATTAGTGCTCGTATGTAACAAAGCACCCTACTCTGTTATGCCTCGTAAACGTATTGTACTATTGTCTTGATTCCAACTAATCCATCTGCCGTCTTCTTCTTTGTGGACAGAAGACTTCTTACTGACGCTGATGTTTTAAATGAAACAGGCACAGAGCAGCAGGAGACTACCTCCCCTGCAGCTAACAGCTGTTAGTATCTCCAGCAAGTTCGTTGGACATCCATAGTATGAAAAATAACGCAGCCAGATGTTTTTGCCTCTTTTTTTTTTTTTCTTTCTTGCTGGTGTGCTAGTGTGTGTTTTTTCTTTATTGTGCTCATTGACTCTTGTCTCACCCGTCTGTGAGATTCAGAAGGCTCCGGATCATAGGTGGAGTGTCAGTTACCCGGATGAATGGAGTGGATCAGAATCAGGATGTTAAATGTGTGTGTGCGCCTGTGTGACACCGACAAACAGCTGTTGCTACTCTGTTTTCAGTGTACAGTCCCTTCAGGGTGTTCACTTTTGTGTCTCAGAGAGTGGGACAGAAGGGGGGGGGGGGGAATAATTGATGTGTATCTCAGAGGAGATGTTGCACTGAGATCGAGCAGGGTGTTGCACTTACCTGATGCACTCAAAAAAAAAAAAAAAAAAAAAAAAGCACTATCCATTAAACAAAAGCCATCGCAAAAGCACTCACATTTCACTCAGGGCCGAGCAGGCAAAAAAAAAAGAAGAAAAAAAAAAAAAGAAGTCAGGGCCTGACCTGAAGGTCGACTCTTTTATTTTTAGCTCCTGTAAAAGCTCTTACGGTACCTCCTAGCGTGAAAAAGACTAATCAATACAGTTGTCTGATTAGTAGGGTTGATTGACTGACAGGTTGGGCCTGCCAAGGTTTCTCGGACCTGTTTTCTGGTGTTCTGGGCCTAAATTTAGATTGTTGGATTTAAGTCATTTGTCTGCTTATAGGTGTGATGTGTGAAAGTCATAATGACTCTGTTTGCCCTCTCTGAGTGTTCCTGATAGATTTGTAAGTGCTGCAGTATTGAGCTGCAATAAAGAGTCTGTAGCTATTGAGCCTTTAAGGTAATGCTGCTGGAGTGTGTCAGGTGAAAAATAAAAAAATCATTAGCACACAATTTATGCACGACCTCCTGCTTTTGCTAATGCATTAACTGGCTCGCTCTCCACCGTCGTCATGTAAACGAGCTTCAAAGTTGCCCCTCTCTCTCTCCTTGCCCTCTTTTGCAGCACCACCAAGTATGGGGTCCTCACCTTTCTGCCTCGCTTCCTGTATGAGCAGATCAGGCGAGCTGCAAACGCCTTCTTCCTCTTCATCGCACTCATGCAGGTAAACCCCACACACATACACACACACACACACATGCACACACACACACACACACACACGGTGAAAAAGGGCGGGTTTGTTTGTTGAGCGCGTTTTTTTTTATATATTTTATATTTATTCTGTGGCCAACACGGGCTGTGGATGAGTAATCCTGACTGAAAATTCAGCCTCAAAGCAGAGATGCACTGGTTGTGAAAATCAGGCTGTCGCGGTGATAACAACAAAGCCAACAGGCTATCCTGATGATAACATTTGTTTTCATCACTTCTTCCTAATTCTTACTGCTGTCAGATTTAACATTTTCACTTGTTGCTAGTTTTCCCCCTCTCTCTCTTGTCGTTGGCATCTTAAAAACTGCATGTAAAACTTCCTCACTCTCATTTTTTTTTTTTTATACTATGAAAACAAAGAACACATGTTCGTCGTGGCACCCGTAGCCTTCTTTTGTCCAACAGCTTCTGGCCCACAGAATCAGACACATTGACCGCATGAAACTGATGAGACGCAACATATATATTATGTGCAGAATAGGCCGAAGTCAGTGCTATTGGCCGATACCGATGTGTAACCGAGACAACGGTGCATCCCTACTTCAGAGACTCCCATACGCTATAGAGCACGGTAGTTTTCTGGATGTCGAAAGTTAAAAGTTGTTTTTAATAAAGCTACGAGGAAGAGAATAAAAGCTCATCAGGAATATTTTATAAATGGAATACGTCATAGGTACCAGAATGATTTAATGAAATACTACTCAAATAAATACAGCATGTTGTTTTTATTTGTCATTTCTGCCTCTTTAAACGGTCCTAAACTTTAATGCGATCATCAGAGACAACTAGCTCTGCGTGCGCCTCGTGAACCACTTGAACTTCCTCCTCCCATCCTGGGTGAAGTCTTCATGCAGTTTAAACAAATGTTGATCTCTGCCATCACTCCGATGGTCCACTGCGAGTCTTTAAGGCCACCAGTGATTTCTGAGCGCTGCCCCTCTTTGACTCTCGGCAGCAAATCCCTGATGTATCACCGACCGGTCGCTACACCACGCTGGTCCCGCTCATCTTCATCCTCACCGTGGCAGGGATCAAAGAGATCATAGAGGACTACGTAAGTACCACATCAACACGTGATCTCGTGTCAGAGAGAGCTTTTGGGCATATCGAAAATTATTGTGTGTTGTCTTTTTTTTTTTTTTTTTTCAGAAAAGACACAAAGCAGACAACACCGTAAACAAGAAGAAGACAACAGGTATCGTCTGCGTGTGTGCGCTCGTTAGTCATCATCCGGCGCGTGTGCTCTTTTCCATGAGTGTGCTCACGTCTGTTTGCGTGGGCTTTGTTTTTCTTTCACGGCGGACTGAATGGCTGTTGTCTGTCACTCACTATAGTGCCGACCCCAGACAAAAGTTAGAGGCTATGAATACTGTATGAGCGCTGTCTATAGGCTGACTGATGGCTGTGTTGTCCTTGTCTCTCAGTGCTGCAGAACGGAGCCTGGCAGACGATCATCTGGAAACAGGTATCACAGACTTCATCTCACTCCTCGGCCCAGTGTTTAGCCTCTCCCTTCACCATGTTCAGTTTTACAACTCACTTAAAAAGCCATTAATGGCCTGAATGCAGTAACCTAAGACTGTTTTAAGGAACGTAGAAGCGCGAGGTGAAAGGATACATTTCTTCTTCAGTGAATTAGCAAACAAAACCAAATCAATAATGTTGATATGAGGTCACTTTATTATCATTACTGCCAAAGCAAAAAAAAAAAAAAAGGCATGTTACAATAAATATAAAGTGGGACAGGATCATGAGAAGTTGTGTGTTTTGCAGTCTGGCATGCAGCCCGTTTATTGTCCTTCAGTGTTTTTACATCACATCCAGTTTCTTTCCTTTTTCACCTTTCGGTTTCAGCGACTTCTTGTATTCAGCTGTCCGAAGTCTGAACATTGTCAGGATCTCTCAGAAAGATACTCTTCCCATCAGTATTGATGTTTATGGGCTGGATTACAAGTAAATGTGTTTGTTGATTTTATACGTCACATAGGCCAACCTTGTTAGTTAAATAATTAGGTTTTCTCTGCTGAGACACTCGATCGTTCTTCCATCCATCTCTAATGTCAGCCCAGTTGACCTGAGCAGTAATAAGCATTTTGTACCCACTGTTTTCACGTGAAATATTTCTGGAACATTTCAGACAGCTTACCCCCTGAAATCTTCTGAAGTTTCTTATTCATACACGGCAGACTTAATGCAGGGAGAATCCACCGTCCAAGAAGATGGTGAACGCCGTGAAAAGTCTGACATTGCTGTTGATTCTATCAGTGCTGCGTGTCATCGCAGGTAGAACCTACCGGAAAGAAGAAAAGACTATAAAGCAGCTTCGTTATGTGCACCAGTAGGGCGACAAGAGGATTCCCTCCTGTGTTCTCACATCGGCTCAGTCATTTCACTCGCAGGCCGAGAGTTTTGTGCGTGTTATCATCGGGTGGTCTCCTTGAACGTACTCATTAACTCTGAGTCCAGCTGTGTACATTCTTTGCCCAGCAGGTCCATTCAACTCAAACTCGAGTCCGTGTGATGTGGGGTTACAACTGTGCGTTGACCCGGAATTTAACCCCGCTCATTTACGAGGGTCAGAACAGGTGAAGGAGTTTGTCCAGAGCTGCTCTGATAACTCACTTATCAAGTTAAAGAGAGGTGCTGGCGAGTCGTTTGCCTTGAATGCTGCTTTGCTCGATGGTAAAACTCTTTGTTTCTGCCTTCATTGCGTCATTTGACTAAATAAGAGACTTTTCCCCGTGTGATTAATTAACATGCTGGGAGATCAGTGAAGTAGCACTTTGGTAGAAAGCCAGATTCCCCCTCTGAGGAGGGTCCCACAAGAGAGTTGCATTGAGGCTTCAGTAAACACTAAACCGTCTACAGACCACAGTTGAAGATATCGGATGGAGTCAAGATTGTCTCCCCTTCCGTGGCTCCACATTTCAGAGAGTCTAAAATATCAGATTCAGTCGTTTTTTAAGCGCGCCTGATGTGTTCACTCTTGTTCGTCTGTCCTGATAAAATCAACTCCACATGCCATCCCAAATCTCTCTCTTCTTTTTTAATGTGAGCACATAGTTCTTCCTCTGTAATCTGTTAACCCAGAGGATGTTTTTGGCTACAATCTTCCAATGTTTCGTTAAATGTACCGTGTGTCGAAGGCATTCGGCACACGTTCTTATAAATAGATCTTCATAAAGCTGGAGTTTCGTCAGGTCATCACGCCCCCTCACGCTGAGCTCAACATTGAACTCGTTGCTCTTCTCTCCATGCCTCTGTTGCAGCGTAATAAGAAGAGTTAGGCTCTGCACCGCTCTGCTCGCTGTCACTTGATCTCAACTCTTTTTCTTCTAACAGCTCATTTCCTCTCTGTCACCCCCCAACCCCCACCCCTCCAATTACCTCTCATCCTTGGTCTTAATACCCCTTTCTTCCCCCTCACTTTGCACTGCTGCTTCCTGACCACAAGGTGGCAGTAGGAGACATAGTAAAGGTGACCAATGGCCAACACCTTCCAGCTGACATGGTGATTGTGTCCTCCAGGTCAGAATCTGTGTGTGTGTGTGTGTGTGTGTGTGTGTGTGTGTCTGTCTGTCAGTGTGTGTGTGGGCCTAAATGTACGGTATTGCCTTTTGATAGACGTTTGCTGTAACTATTTATTGTGTATTTTTTAAGCTAATGATTCTTATTCTCAGTCAGTCCAATGCTCTGTCAGTTTATTGATGTGTGTGTTTGTGAAATAAAAAACAAACTATGACAAATGACAGGAAGTTAAATTATTAGCCATTATCTGGTTGCCTTGACTGTGAATCTATCTCAGGGTCGTCGACTGAAGGATGAATTATTAAACTGTTTGTCCTCCACAGTGAGCCTCAGGCCATGTGTTACACCGAGACCTCCAACCTGGACGGAGAAACCAACCTGAAGATCAGACAGGTGTGATACAGACGCTCATCTGTCCACATTTCTCAGTTCGTAGATATGTCTGAAGCTCGGCTCCTTCTGTGCCTGCAGAGCTGTGGAGGTTTTAAAGTGACGACTCGGCAGAGAGTTCAAACTTCATTTTGATAGCGTGTTATACTTCTTAGTGTTTGGATGCAAATGAAAGCGTGAACGAAATGTTAGCGTCAGCTGTCAGGACTCTGTATCACATCCTCAGCGCTGCATACACGCTGGCTGGATCATGTTTCCTTTAGTTCTTGTTTTACTTACTTTGTCATTCTCTACCTGTCATAAACTGTCCTTGACCCGAGCTGTCTTTCTTTTTTTTTTTTTCTTCCCCAGGGTCTCCCGCTCACAGCCGGGGCTCAGACTTTGGAGGAGTTGATGGCTCTGTCTGGCCGTTTGGAGTGTGAGGGTCCAAACAGACACCTGTATGACTTTACTGGCACACTGCGACTGGAGAACCAGAAGTGAGACAAAAAACGCGTGTTGTCGTTTCTGAATAGATCACTTGTAAATCAGTACCAAGGCGTTTGCACTAAAGCAACAAGTCATCTTTCGTTGCTTACCACCTCTCTCTCGTTTTCTTCAGTCCTGTTCCCTTGGGTCCGGACCAGGTGTTGCTGCGCGGCGCCCAGCTCAGGAACACGCAGTGGGTTGCAGGAATTGTTGTCTACACTGGCCACGACTCTAAACTGATGCAGGTAATCACACCGACTTGTCTGATTTAAGTATTTTTTTATTATTCTTGTTGGAGTAGTTTGGAGGTTTTAACGAGCTGTTCAACAAATGTATAACCGGGAATACATCCAAGCTCCTTCCCCGTGGTTGCACTGCTGACACATTGTCCTGCCAGAAAATGATTTAAGAAACACATTTTAATGAGAGCTTTACTCTCTATTTATAATCGAGTTTGACATTTTAGATGAGTGCAGAACAAAGTGTCTAAAGGGTGCAGAAAAGCACCCATTGGAAATGAATGAAACTGTATGTTCATGCATCGTCTTGTACGTGACTGCTTTTTGTGTTTTCCCCCTTTGTTGCGTTAATGGGTCTGTCCACATCCCAGAACTCCACCAAGGCGCCCCTGAAGCGCTCGAACGTGGAGCGGGTGACCAACATGCAGATCCTAGTCTTGTTTGGCATCCTGCTGGTCATGGCCCTGGTCAGCTCTGTGGGCGCCGCCATCTGGAACAGAGAACACACTGAAGACGCCTGCTGGTACCTGTCCCGGGCCGGTGAGAACACGAACCGCTTTTACAATCAATTTTTTAAAAAAAGAAAAAAAAAAGATGGATTCCAGAATGAAGGATCCTATAAAAATGTGACCGTCGTGTGTTTTTGTGTGCAGGCGACATCTCGACTAACTTTGCGTACAACCTGCTGACGTTCATCATCCTGTACAACAACCTGATCCCCATCAGCCTGCTGGTCACTCTGGAGGTGGTCAAGTTCACACAGGCGCTCTTCATCAACTGGGTATGTGTGTTTTTACAAATACGCCTGACAACTAGAAAAATGAAGCAGTCAAATATCCCTGCTCACATTTGCTCGTGTTGTTTCTTGCCCTTTAGGACATGGAGATGTATTACGCAGAGACCGACACGCCGGCCATGGCTCGAACGTCTAATCTTAACGAGGAACTGGGCCAGGTCGGTTCCTCTCCCTCGTTATTATTAACAGCTGTTGGACAATCGATGTCAACGTTTGCTGTTTTGTCCTTTTCATTTGTATTTTGCAGGTGAAGTACCTCTTCTCCGACAAGACGGGAACTCTGACCTGTAACGTCATGCACTTTAAGAAGTGTACGATTGCAGGAATCACATACGGGTCAGTCATCCCTTTTTTTTGTCTCTTCATGGATTTCTGCCTCTCAGCTCTTCTTGAATCTCTGAAATTGATTCATCTTTAGAACTAAATTGACCTCTGCACCGAGTTTCCTTTCATCAAACTTTCAGACCACTCGTCTCGTACTAACTTGTCGCGAAGAATGATCTGTTATTAATCAGTTGATTTATCTTTTGCACACTTGATCAAATAAACTAATCAACTCATCGACTGATCCCTTTTTCCCCGATACGTCCTCATTTGTCACTGCAGCCACTTCCCTGAGCTTGACTGTGACCGTTCAATGGAGGACTTTAGGTTAGTGACCTCCTCTGACCCCTTTCACCATTCTTTCTGTCTTTTCTTCTCTATATTAGAATCTGCATGTTCGGAGAAATGAATCCAGTATGTTTGCTTTGGCCAGAACAACAAAGTTAATATTGTTCAAATGCTTTTTTTTGTGCTTAATAACCAAAATAATTCATTTGATAAATGACCTTTTCTTGTCTCACAGTAATCTGCCGGCCAACAGCAATAACTCGACAGAGTTCGACGACCCTACACTCATCCAAAACATAGAGAACCATGTGAGTTTCATTATTAATTATTATTTCTTTTCTTTTCTTTTCTTTTTTTTTTTTATCTCTGCCCACAGAGACGAGAGGATAAAAATCACCACTGTATATATGTTTGTGTGTTCAGTCTACATCACAGCAGATCTGCGAGTTCCTAACAATGATGGCAGTGTGCCACACGGTGGTCCCAGAGAGAGAGGAGAACCAGATCATCTACCAGGCCTCCTCACCAGACGAAGGAGCGCTGGTCAAAGGTGCAAAAGGACTCGGCTTTGTCTTCACCGCGAGAACGCCGGACTCGGTCATAATCGAAGCTGTGAGTGTGCATCGGTGTGCTTCGTTTTCCTACTTTTGAGTTACTTTCTGGAAAGTTCTTCTCTGAGGTTTTGTTGCTTATTTCAGAGGGGGAAAGAGATGAGCTATGAGCTACTGAACGTGCTGGAGTTTTCCAGGTAACACTCCCATAAATGTCTTCTCAGCCAGCATATAACTCTGTAATTTAAGACAAGTGCGTTTAAAACTGAGCCCACTGCTTCCTCTGCAGTAACCGTAAACGCATGTCTGTGGTGGTGAGAACCCCCTGTGGGAAGCTCCGCCTGTACTGCAAAGGAGCGGTATGTTTATCTCATTAAAGGTGTTATCCACTTCCTCAAATGTCATTAGTGTTTCTCATTTAGTCCTGAATTTTTGGTTTTACTTCTTTTTGGCAGGATAATGTCATTTTTGAACGGCTGATGGAGTCATCCCAGTATAAAGAATTAACTATTGCTCATCTGGAACAATTTGCTACTGAAGGTAAGGAGGCAAAGAGAGAACGGGAAAGCAACCATAGATGGCTCATTATTCTAACACTCTTTATGTACCAAGAGGCATATACGTAAACGCCTAAATAAAAGAATTGATGGCAATAAAAGTGTACTATGCCCTCTATAATGAAGGCAGAGGGACGGAAACATTACATTTAGTGATAATTCCCATTAAATGTTAATTGAAGCAGCTGCTGTGTTGACTTAGCCTTCCTGTCTTTAGATCCGTTTTTTTTTCTCCAGTATTCAGATGTGCGTGCTGTTTGGTGTTTTTGAATTAAAGTGTATTAAACACAATAAAAATGTTGCACCTCTTCTCAACTCAAAAAGACAGAATTCCATCTTCAAGCTGAAGCAGTAACGTATACGATCAGTAGCTGAACAGATATGGGAGTCATTCAACAAAACGGAGGCAATACTTGAATGGCATCAAATTTAGTGAAGAATGAATCAGGATGTTTATTCCATCAGAAGACTTGTGTTCAATCTGAATTTAGATACGCTAAATGGTAGTCATGAGACTTCTGAATGGTTTCTGGTTCTCATTTTTCCAATGGAAAAAAAACTCTATCCCTTAAAAAAAAAAGATTTACTCCGGCTCACTGTAGTTTATTAACTTGTCTTCCTCCCCTCCGTCCAGGTCTGAGGACTTTATGTTTTGCTTATGTGGACCTGGAGGAAGACGCCTACCAGGAGTGGCTGAAGGAATACAATCGTGTCAGCACTGTGCTCAAAGACCGCGCTCAGAAACTCGAGGAGTGCTATGAACTACTGGAAAAGGTAATCCCAATATTCCCTTCTCTGCACTAATGTGTATTTTAAGTGCCTGAACCTCTATATAGCTTACCTCTAGATACACACAGGAGTAAAAAAAAAAGTTTTCAAAGACATAAAATCAGAGGGCATACCCAAACTAATTTACAATTATTCCTCACTCACAAATGCAGATTTGCCAGCAGGGGGCAGAGTGGTTCTATTGAGTCCCACACTTGAAGAAACACATTATTCCTTCAGTTCATTACTCACTCAGTCAGATTTCCCTTCAAGGTGTCTGCCTTTTTTTTGTGTGATGAATAAAGTAAGAATTAAAGTAAGTCATGGTGTTCACGCTGTAATGGTTGGTTGGATGGGGGCAGTGAAGGAGCGTTCCTCATCAGCTGAGAGCGTAGAGACTGACGACAGTTTCACTGATGGGCGGGAAAGTCGAGGATTTAGCGGAGTGAGACGAGGTGAGAAAAAGTCAGTGAAGAGGGGAAAAAAAGAGGAAGCAGGAGGAGATGGAGGAGGAGGGGGGGGGGACTCCGACTTGCAGACCACAGGGGTAATTACCTGCACCAGCCTGCCAAAAGCCCCATAAAACTGGAGTCAACAACACAGTAGTGTTAACTTGTGTTTCCGTGCGAGTGTTTGTGTGTGTGTGCATCCGAGTGTGTCTAATGAGGGTACACATGCATTTAAATGCTGAACAAATTAAAGCAAGGGGTGGGGGTGGGGGCAATGGGTTACCTCTTGGCACGAAGACACGGTTGGTACAGTGGTCCAAAAATAAGCTACTGAACTGAGCTGGCATCATTCTCATCCCTCGATTAAATATGGACGATGTTCGCTGGAGATGAAAGAGCCCTCACATCAGACATGAGACGTGAACCTTTTCTTCTCCTTCTTGATCTTTTATCTGATTTATTTTCCGTCTCTTTCTTTGTCACACTCTTCCATTTCCACAAACAGAATCTACTGCTGCTGGGCGCCACAGCCATAGAGGACCGTCTGCAGGCCGGCGTGCCAGAGACCATCGCCACTCTGATGAGGGCGGACATTAAGATCTGGGTCCTCACCGGAGACAAGCAGGAGACCGCCATCAACATAGGTCAGAGGGCTTTGAATAAAGACTTTATCCATAATGTGTGAAGTCTCGGGGAGGACAGTAGAGCCTGTGATAGTGCGGGGAAAAGCCCTCCTTGCCACTGAAGCCTCATGTTCAGCAGTGCTGGGAACTCTGTGTGTGTGTTGTGGAGTTTATTAAGTTATGGCCAGAAAAAGAGCAGGCATTATTTTGGCTAGGAAATGCCAGACATATCTCCAGTCTCTAAGTAAGTATGCAAAGTACGCAGGAGAGAAGGGGGGTTCAAATCGCACAGTAATGACACTGGTGTGTTAGCGTAGTATTGGCAGATCAGGAGGAAGATTTTGGCAGAAATCCACTGAACAAGACTTAAACAAGACATAAAGACGTCCGTGTCTAATTTCCATTGAGGGAATCTTCTTGGCCTGTGTTTACAAAAAGTCTTATTTACACACTTTCATGTGTTTGAGCTTTACAATTCCATCAAGTCGAGTTGACACTATACCAGAGGTTTAAACTATTGATCCCTTTTCAATACTGAGACAACAAAAATACAAGAACTGAGTCGTTGTCATTTCTTGTTTTTTTTTTTTATCACATTGCATTTTTAACCCGATTTTATTGAAATAAAATAAAGTATTGAACATTTTGAAAATCTAGAATAATATAATGAAACTATATATGGTGTATAGAATAATGTCTTTCGAGCAGTTGTGAGTATAAGCCATTTAGCCTATAATGAAGATGTCACTGCAGATTACAAAAGAGATATGATGATAGCTGAAGGCTGATAAATAAAGACGACTGGAGTCAGATGGCTGTGTCTGAGAATGGAGCAGGATTTAGCAGAAACCACTCACACATGAGACCACTGTTTCACCTGTGTTTTGGGTTTGAGTACATCTAATCCTCCCTCCCCCCCTCCCCTCTCTCCTCCCTCCTTTTATCTGTCTCTGTTTCTCAGGTTACTCCTGTCGACTGGTGACACACGGCATGTCCCTCATCATTGTCAACGAGGACTCTCTGGATGTGAGTGCGCTGTCCTCTTCTTCCTCTCGCTGATCTTGAG
Organism: Symphodus melops; assembly: GCF_947650265.1. Taxonomy (NCBI): domain Eukaryota; kingdom Metazoa; phylum Chordata; class Actinopteri; order Labriformes; family Labridae; genus Symphodus; species Symphodus melops. Next base: position 16,692,451 of record NC_136704.1, read on the forward strand.
CTCGCACGTCGTACAGTATCGGGACTTTTTGTGTGTGTGTGTGTGTGTGTGTGTGTGGCAGGGAGGAAGTGGGATTGTGTGAAAGCGGGTTTAAGCAGGTAACCGTGGGAACTAGGGTGTGGTCCGCAGGCAGATTGGTGGGTGGGGCTCTTTGTGTGCTCACAGGTGCAGGTAATTAAAGTCTCTGGTGTCCCTTTGGAGAAAGGGATGAAAAGAGACAAGCGCTGAGCTATCGCTGCTTCCCCTCTCTTTCACCATGTTCACTTACAGTACCAGAATGTATAAAAAAAACACACACACTTGTCTTGCTCTCTGTATGTCTTTATATAACACACGTCCTGCTAAATGCCAGCAGTGTGTCAACATGTTCATGGTCGGAATGAGATCTGAGACATTCTTTATCTGGAGATTCGATTTTCTACACACGTTACGGTGCTGAACTTAAGTGGCTTGATTACTGTCATGTGTCTGCCTGTCTTACACATTCTCACACACACACACACACACACACATTACGTGTGTTCACTTTTACAGAGGTTGTTTGGATGCGGCTTATAAATATTGAATGTGTGCGTGAAGTATTTGTAGGCCCGTAGCAAATGTTCACTGAACACAGAAACATGTATTCACATTTATTTCATGTGTGGGCAACCTCATGTTACTCACGCCGTACAATGTCCGAGCACGTTTGGTCCTCAAAGTCCAGTTCGTTTTTGACTCGCCTCAGTGCTCCGTCACGTGCTCATGCACAGTACTCTTCCTCGGCACGGTTAGAAGAGGTGTGCTTCGGCACCGTACACTTGCTCACAAGCGCGGGCCTCCATCATCAAGATGCAGATTTAACCGCCCGCCCGTCCGTTTTTTAAAAAATGTTTTCCGAGTCCGTCTGTCTTGTAAACTAAGCACGCTTCATGTGCTTTATTATGACGTTATGTACAAGAGGTAACCGTGCTCAGGCCGGGCTTCAGCACGGTGCTATCACACCAGGCAAAGTCACTCAGGGTGCCTTCTCTGCAGATGGTGGTTGTTGTCTATAGCATGATTGTGATGGCACAAGAAACCTCTGCGTGGTTAACGTTGCGTCTTGTTGGCATCCTGTGCGAAAGGACTTTTAATATTTGTCGCGACTTAAAATGTAATTGAGCAACTTGTCACCTATAATTAGTTTGCTTTCCCACATTTCGCCAACATCCAGTCAAAGAAATCTCTTGTATTCAGAGTCAGGTCTGTAAGCTTCCAGACTTATATGAAACGCTGGTCAAAAGCCAGACTGCGTGCGAGGCCACTTAGACGCTGTGAAAATTGAGTTTCACAGGGTGCACTTTTAATGGGTGGGTCGTAAAGGTACTTGTCGGAGAATTGCATTTGCAATTAACGCACGAGGGGGGGGACAGCCAAGACAGTTAGCGATGTAAGTGGATCCATTTTAATACACTTTGGATGATTTTGTTATCATCTTACAGTAAACTGTTACACCTCTCAATGCTGTCCGGTCAATAAAGTCGGGGTCAGAGGGTGAATGTTTGGCCGTTAACATAAATATATAAGAACTTCTCTTTTTCCCTCAGACGATGCTGCTTGTTTAGATTTGGCAGGAAATCCTCTCTTGTCTATTCAGGTTGTTGGAACAGAAGAGGCAAACGTCATGTTATGATAAGGTTTGGACATCATTTGCACTTACACGTCTGAAAAGAAAAGAAAAAAAAAAAAGTGTTTAAACCTCTTCATTGGAAATCTGTCCAGAGTGATAAAAGGCTCATGTGTCGGTTGAATGAGTCGTGATGAGGCAGGATTTGAAGGCTTTACGCCTCTGTTGAAAGGTGCTGTCTCCAGGTGAAACTCCCTGTATAAACACATTCTCCTGAAGGAAGGTTTACAAACTCACAGACGGATCAGTCGATTGACGTCAACAAAATCAACCACATATTTACAGAATTAACACAACTCTCACTATCACTACAATTTAGCGTTACATTGTTTGTGTGTGAAAAATCAAAATGAAAAATGCCTGGGTAAGATTTTTCCATTCAGAATATTCCGGCGGCTCCTTGAGAATCCATCTTTCACACACAAACTTTGGCCTCGTTAGGTCGTTTTGGCGAACACTCGCGCCTCTGATTTCGTCTTTGAGCTCGTTTGTGATTGTGTTCCCGCTCCAGGGAAGGCGTCGTTCTTTTGAAGAGGTTTTGGATGCAATACGTTTTAGCACTTAAGGGTCTTTAGTGACGCGGTTCTACTGACGCTTTTCTATGAGGCGCTCGGAGAACATAAAGGTTAAAAAGACATTTGATGTAAGGTAAGAACCGTGTCGACGCCACAAGTCAGATCGGCGCTGGGGAAAAAAATGACACCCGACCTCTCTGCACTCTTTTTAAATGATACAAATACATCGGCAAAATTTGCTAGCAAATGGTTGCTAATATATTTGTGCGGATTAGACAGATCTCTCTCTCTCTCTCTCTCTCTCTCTCTCTCTCTCTCTCTCTCTCTCTTTTTAGGTCTTAAGATGAGTGATGATCTGTACTTTGTTTTAAAGCTTGAATCCTTTTCCATAGGATTGATCATGAAACTAGAGGAGATTGTATTCGTTTTAAACGTGTGAATATTGACAAGTGTCAGAAATGTTGATGTTTGACACGAGTGGATTCAAAAGTTGACAGACTGCTGCACTGAGTAATGGCTGCACATTCACATCCTCTGCAACACAAAATGCAATCGTGAGATGTTTCTCTCTTCAACACTCGTGGGTTTAGATTCGATTTGATCCAAACGCTCTCTCTCACATGTATGACTGTGGCATGTCTGCGTTTTCACGTGGTGTCACAGTCACGCCCGTCAATCCCAACAACTTCCAAGAAGTCTGCTGGAGTCTGGTGGTCAGCGCTGATTGAAAGCGACCCTGTCTTCACAGCTACACTTATCTCACACTTAAAATAACTCCTCCCGGCCGGCACAGCTTCCTCGTGTGCGACGGGAGCGAAAACAGAGACTGCTCATCGGAAAAACCCCTCACCTCCAAGTTGACCCAACGACCCCTGTTTTTAAGACTCTTCCCGCCTTGACTCTCTGTATCGGATCCTCTCTGTGAAACTCAGGTCTTGGATCCTACTGTACATTCACACCCCCCCCCCCCCCCAAACCGACCCAAATTCATTCTCCGCTTCATAACTCCTTCACACAGCTACCTCCACCTCTGTCAGCACCCTGTCTTTGCATAGGAGGAGATTTCACAGCCTGTGTGTGTGTGTGTGTGTGTGTGTGTGTGTGTGTGTGTGTGTGTGTGTGTGTGTGTGTGTGTGTGTGTGTGTGTGTGTGTGTGTGTGTGTGTGTGTGTGTGTGTGTGTGTGTGTGTGTGTGTGTGTGTGTGTTCTGAACAAGCTGCAGAATATGTGTGTTTGTGTTTGGAGGAGTGTTTATTGTTTTTCATGTTTGAGATAGACAATCTGGATAGAGGGGGGAGAAGGGGGAGAGGAAAGGCGGGGAGGGGGGGGGGAGACACTCGACTGAGCCATGTGAGGGCGTCGAGTGAGTGGTAACACGATCTCCTTTTGGTGCTCCTCCTCATCAAAACAAACCCTGCGAGCAATGCCTCCTGGGTAAACGCTTTGCGACCGCTAAAGCTGCGACAAGAGCCATCTGTCACGCGCCACACACAGACCGACACAAGTCTCCTCGCTCTGGCTTCGTCTGTTTAGGTGACACTGCAGGACACGCAATGCAAATTCTCTCTCTCTCTCTTTTTTTTTTTTTCTCTCTCGGCTCTTACGTCCGCGTATGGATCCGTCTCAGCTCCACGCACTCGCACAAAGACGCGCTGTGTTTTAACCTCGGTGGAGCGGCACATGATCACCGTCATCAGCTTGATAGCTCTGAATATACATTACAACGAACTTTCCCACAATCCCCCTCTCCCCGGTCATGCAGTACAACTCTTAAACAAACAACATCTTTCCTCTCCTCATTAATCATCTTCATGCACGCACGCACACACACACACACACGCACACACACACACAATTATATCACCTCGACTCTCATGCTCTATTGTTCTGGCATTTTTCAATGTATCCAACAGTTAAAGTCCAAATGCGTGTCTGCTTTTTGGTTTCCGGGGGGGGGGGGGGGGGGGGGGGGGAGCGGTGTGTCTTGTTGCGTGTGTGTGTCTGTGTGTGTGTGTGTGTGCGTTTTTGTCTCTGTCAGGAGGGGATGTGGGTGTTTGCACAGATGCACAGTCTGATAATTAAACGGTATATTAAATCTTTCCTGGTGACAGATTCTGCACTTCAGTTATGAGCGTGTCTCTCCCTCCACCTTCTCTTCACTCAGCAGGCTCCTTCTTTCCTGCAGGTCCAGTCTACTCGCACTCAGCGTCCTCTGTCGGCTCCTTTCCTTTGTACCCTCTCCCATTCATCTTGCTTAGTGCATTTTCTGTTTATATCATAATCTGCCTCTGTACATTCGTCTTAATGGCACATGTGATCGAGCTCTCTCTTAATGGAGAGGGAGGCCTGGAACGGATCTACTTTTGACTTTCCCCATCCTTGCTGTGTTCATATATCTAAATATATATGGATGTATTTATAGATATCTGGGTGCATTTTGTGTATCCAATGGGAGAAGGGGACCTGGGATATCTCAAACTGCCTACGTGTCTCGCCGTTTTGTGATCCAAATATAAACCTGATAAAATTCCACGTCGAAGGGCCTGTGAACACGCTTTACCAAGTTTGCGTGTTTGTGTTTGTGTTTGAGTGTTTCCGTTCTCTTCGAGCTCAGATGAACATGGAAAGTAAACATTTAGCTTGGAACCTAAGAATGCTTGCTGATGAGATTTGTCAAATAGCAACTCGTGCAACCAAAGAATAAAGCTTTTTTTTTTCTTTTCTTTTTTTTTTCGATCTCCAGAAATAGAAGTTAATTTAGCACGAGAGAGCGGAAAGTTACGTACGATTTTTTTTTAAATGTTTCTTTATAATTGTAATGTGAAACAATCATACCAGACCTTTCAGGGAAGCTGTTTCTTGTCATCTTTTGTCGCTGTAATTTGTTCTCAGTATGCAGTTATGTCTGCATAAGAAGCTGCCAGCTAGATCTAAAGCAAACTAGATTTCATACCTAAGAGGGTCAGTCGGGTATCACATGATACTGGCCTCCCCAATGTGATAAAATCAAGATACAACAAAGTCACTAACTTTCTGATCGATTTGAAGACGATCCTTAATCCTTAATTAACTGGAGAATATAAAATGCCCCTTGATCTTATATCACGAGGTCTTTTGTTATTCATTTTCTTTTGTAAACCTCTTCGTCCGATGTTTGTCGTTTCCCACGAGCCGGATTGTGGCAAATAAAATCTGTGAAGAGCGCTGTATTTCTGAATGGAAACCTGGATATGTGGCACCAGCAATTCACGTCGCTGTATCACGAGAGTCAGGAAGAAGATGAATCGCTGAATCGGTGTATTTATTTTGTCCCGCCACTCGTACCTAAGCTACCTTTTGTAATCCTCCACAGCTCTCTGCAGCCTGGGTATTATCTCTGGTTAGCCGAGCTGCTGCTTAAGCTTGGTCTCAAACCCACTATGATAAAGCGCTGTGATTTATTAACACCTCATTCATACACTGGGGATAACTGTACCTGTAGTGAAAATGATCATTATAATACTTAATTTGCAAATCGCTTTTTTAATACAGGTAACAAAGTGCTTCACAGGCGGTCAAATCAGAGATTACAAAATCATGTGTGACCATTTTTTTTTACTGTAAGTCATTATGTGGCTTCGTACTGTCGACAGTATTGCTCAACTATCAAACAAGACATGACCGAATTCAAGCATGCACAAGGTTGAGGCCTGATTGTGGTGCCAGAATCGGAGCACAGACATCCACCGTCTCACACACGTCTCCTGCACAGAGTATCTCTGCAATCATCTTCCATTGATGGCTTGTTTACTTTGTGTAATGCTCAGGGCCTTTGTGCCCATTCCTCTGTGATGAGGTGAGGACAAGCAGGAAGAAAAGCTGTGATTCTCCCCTCGCACAACGTGCTCGCCATTCACACACACACACACACACACACACACACACACACACACACACACGTCATCCCAGTGCACTTGCATGCAAACAGACATTGGTAACCTGCACACACATGTAGACACTTTGACTTTCAGAACTCTGACAACCTGTAATCTGCTTTAATCCCTTCATTATGTTTTTGTTTTCCTTTCGCCTGTTTGGGGGGAAAAAAGGTGAATGCAAACAGGAATTCCGACTTACAAAGAAAAACACACGGCCTCAGGCTGAAAAAACAAGAGCAGGAATTTTGGGGAAGAGGAGGGACACGTGTGTGTGTGTGTGTGTGTGTGTGTGTGCGTGTGCGCATCGCTACAAGAAGAGAGAACGTGTTGTCCATGATCGTGCTGCTTACACGCATACGTGACCGTGTGTCGTCTTCACATGCTAATTTGTAGACAGAGAGGTCGTTTTTTTCTGCCGGTCAGTGGACTCTGTCAGGTCACCTGATGGTGACCAATAACCTGCTGTTCGAGACTGTGCAGATTGTGAACGGCGCCACATTTGAAACAGTTTGTGCTCTTCGTGTAGACGACCGGTTTGTGTTTAGCTGTGCGACCCAGAATCCCACAAACGCCTCCCACCACAGGGCGTTTCATCATGCGTCATTCTTTGTTTATTTGTATACACTGAATTCCGCTTATACAATTTTAAATTGTCCTTAGACAGACAGACAGACAGACAGACGGCGAGCTCTTTGCTGCACCATTTCATGATACTCTCATCGTTTAGGGCTCAAAGGAGTTGTTTCAGGTTTTGTATTTATTTTAATTGAATGGTTAAAAAAAAACAACCTTCTGCTCGGTATGTAAAAGGTTTAAATGGGCCACACAGGGCCAAAAACATTGAGCCTTGTTATTAGACCATTTTACTCCCATGGGAATCAAACTTGTATTTATCGTGTGTGTGTGTGTGTGTGTGTGTGTGTGTGTGTGTGTGTGTGTGTGTGTGTGTGTGTGTGTGTGTGTGTGTGTGTGTGTGTGTGTGTGTGTGTGTGTGTGTGTGTGTGTGTGTGTGTGTGTGTGTGTGTGTGTGTGTGTGTGTGTGTGTGTGTGTGTGTGTGCGCGTTACAGACTGGAAGCTTGTAGCGTGCCTGCTCCTCCACATGGTCTTCATTACAACCCAGCGGGATGTTTATTTTCTCTATTAATCCCAGTTCCTCTATTATCAAGAGCACCAATCAAAACTGCCCCTAAACTACTGGCCTACAGGCAAGATGGACTTCTTTTTTTTTCACAGACAGAAGCGAACACACTTTGCTGTCAGAAATAAAACCGTCATTTTATCCCATCAGCACCAGCACGCGAGTCAAGCTCATCTCTGTCTGCCTCTCTTCCCCTGCAGCGACTCCCTTTTTGAAGTAAAGATTGAGGGTTCAACGGGCCTCGGGGGAACTTGGTAGCATCCGCGTCTAGAACAACAGTGAACTTTTATATTGGCATTCTTAATTGTTTAGTGTACACAGAGGCAAATTCTTTCCGGAGATGAAAGCAGCCTGTGCAACCAGCAGCACATGTCTTCATTTACCACCAGTGGTTTTGACCTTTCAACAAATTGGTTTAAGTGTTTTGATGTGTGTGCGATTTGTATTTTCACCACTTTGTGAAGCCACAGTATCTCCACAAAAACCCAAAACCTAAGTGTGTGGTTACTTAGAAACACAGCTGCCAGATTTCATAGATAGAAGATTGTTGTTGTTGTTTTTCAGGTGATATTAAAGGTTATGATTGGTTTGAATACAGGTGAGGATTTAAGATTGCTGGATCATAGTGGTGAGGTTTTAGGGCTGCTGTGTTTGTTTTTCTGACCGGAGGAGGAAACGTAGCGGATACAACTTTCAATCGTTTGGGGATGACGAGTGCAACCATCCGATCGGTCTCAAGCGAACCCTCTTCTCTGTCTTTGTCTCCTTACAGGCTACTCGGGCCACGTTGACAGCCCACTGTTCATCCCTAGGCGACTCCCTCAGGAAGGAAAATGAGCTTGCGCTGATCATCGATGGTCAGACGCTGAAATACGCGCTGTCCTTCGAGCTTCGCCAGGCCTTCCTGGACTTGGCGTTGTCATGCAAAGCTGTCATCTGCTGCCGGTAGGAAAGATTATTCATTGTACACACACACACACACACACACACACACACACACACACACACACACACACACACACACACACACACACACACACACACACACACACACACACACACACACACACACACACACACACACACACACACACACACACACACACATGAACCTTAAAGAATGTCTGTGCAGGCCTGAAAAGCCTCAACAAGTTTGAAAAGTCAGAGCTGTACCTTGTGCGTGGCAGAATCATGAAAAGGAAATGACAATTTGTCTTGTTAATGACGACATTTAATTTCATTGAAAAATAGTGAGGCTGATTACCTATGAAGGGAGCAGAGAGAACGAATCAAAGTCTGGAGTTTGTGTGAATGGGCAAAACATCTTGTAATTAAAAACACATTTACAGATGCACAGGATCATTTGCTAAATCGTGAAAACACCTGTGTACAAAGGGTCTGGGGGGGATCTTTCAAGTTTTTTGCCTTAAGCGCAAATGTAACAGAAAGAGGGGGGAAAAAAGAACCGAAACATTTCCTTGTTCATGCCAAACATTGACAATTGCATCGTAGTCTTTTTAAAGCTCTTTTTGGGCCGTTGTTAGACAGGACAGCTGAAGAGACGTACGAGATGTTGGGAGAAGGGGGGGGGGTGACGTACAGTAAAGAGCCAAGGTCGGATTCGAATCCGCAGCTGCTGCTGCTGCAACGACTCGAGCCTCTGTGCACGGTGCACGACGTTACAGAGCGGCCCAAATCCATGAAAGCTTCCTCAGTCACAGAGAAGTTCTCTCTGTATTCTGTGTGCATGAAAGAGAGAGAACATTGCTAGTTTGTGTATGCATGTGCAGGTCTGCATACCTGCCTGTGTGTGTGTGTGTGTGTGTGTGTGTGTGTGTGTGTGTGTGTAAGGTTGTCTGTTGCCCTCGGTGAGCAAATGAACCAGAAAGATAAAAGCATGTCTCGCTGCACAGCAGGAGGAGTAATGTGATACACTACACTGCATGGAAATGTCAAAGCCATGACTCATTTACTGCTGGTACCTCTGGATGGGCACACACACACACACACACACACACACACACATAGCTATTCTACATTTCCATTCATTCAAGTGCACTCTGTTCATTGAATGTTTACTGCATGAACCCATTTTTGGTCATGTTTCATTCAACACCAGCTGTGATGTTTAACTAAAGTGTTTCCACTCGTCTTTTGTTTGCCCGTGTGTGTATGTATGCAAGTGTGTGTGTATGTATGCAAGTGTGTGTGTGTGTGTGTGTGTGTGTGTGTGTGTGTGTGCAAACAGCAGGGAAGTAATCGACCCTCTCTTGCATATCCAGCCCATATCCGGACTCACAGGCCTCGAAAGAGCCTCCAGCTTTCTTACTTCCATCCTTCTCTGTACCTCCTCTCTCTCTCCATTTCTCTCTCTCTCACTGCCCTTGGTATCAAACATCTTTCTTACAGACCCATATTGGTCCATATGTCCATGAAACGAACGTAGCTTGCGTCACATGTAAAAAGTGGACTTAAGTGAAAGGTCACCATCAGGCTCTAATTATCATATCTCAACAACACGTACTGCTTCTCTGTGGGTGTGTTATTCAAGTTTCCTCACCCCCCCCCCCCCCCCCCCCCCCCCCCCCCCCCCCCCCCCCGTACACTGACCACTTACCAACTGGGCCTCCGATATGGCCAGTTTGAGCATGTCGTATAAACAGCGAGTTCTCGTAGTTTATTACATCCTCAAGATGTTAATTATTAGTGATGCACCAGTTGAACGTCGGGATTGGCCCTTTGGCAAGAATGTCTGACATGCAGCGATGTTTGTTCCACATCAATTTAATGCTGGCGTGCTAAGATACCCAACGGCTGAAAGAGAGGAGATGTTTTTTTTAAATTTTCTGACATCGTCTCTGAGAAAGCTCCTCATGCAGTCTGAAAGACATGTTCCAGTGAAATGTGAAGAGGAGTGACTATCAACAACAGCTCAATTCACCCAATCATATTGCTTATTCAAAAGACAGGCATGAAAATGAAGAAAACCATGTATACCAGTGATGGTGTTTTCTTTGGAGCTGTTGTGTTTCCCCCTGTGGCTGATCAATAAATATGATGCTATCTGTCTTAATCTTCAGCTCTGACATGCAGCTTTACAGTGGTTTGTGGTGAACCACCTCGAGTAACTGTGCGAGTGTGAAGGGCTTCTCAGGCTGCTCACATGCATGCACGCGGCTTCACTGCGCGTTTGTTTATGGGAGGACTCGGAGGCGGCTCATTTTCTGCTCGGCTCCACCGTGAAGAGCTCTGGGAGCCTTTCATCTCTCCAGCGCCACGTTAAACACTGCCAACAGTGTCTGGGGTTTTTTTTTTTTTGTAGAGGAAAGGTAGAGTAAGACAGAGATACAGAGAGATTTGTGGTCAGAGGCAGACGAACAATCTCACACACACACACACACACACACACACACACACACACACACACACACACACACAAACACTCATTTCAGACGCTGTAACTGGAGAAACAAAGAGCAGAGGCTGATCCCATAATTCAGCAACAACTACACAGGCCAACACTCTCTGAGGTTTCCCCCTGGAAATATAGGCGAGGTAGGGGGGGAGCGGGGGGGCAGGAAGTGTGTTTGTGCATGTGTGTAAATTGTGTGTGTGTTTGGACACACCTCTGTATGAATACTAAGCAGACCACCCAGCTCTGTGATTTCAACCTGAGCAGGACATTTTCCTTCCTCCATATTCATAGAAGATAGACCGTCTTTATGACCTGTGGGCTCCCATCTCTGCGTGTGTGTGTGTGTGCGTGTGTGTGTAGGGTCATACATCTGCTCATAATTTCATTTTGTCCTGTCTTTATCAAAGCATCATATTGTTTTCCGTATTCACGTGATTGCTCACGCAGCTGCACATAATTACATTTTTCTAATATCATTATCAGAGCTCTGAGGAACATGGAGAGCATTTAAGAAAACTCTGGACTCGACGCAAGCACAAAAAACATGTTAATGTCAGAGTGACTGAAAACAACCTAACACTATCCGATTTTCAAAATACTGTCAAGTGTTTTGGTCTCGTACGGTACGGAAAGCGCTAAATGTGCAAGTCCTGTACTGGAGGAATGAAAGTAACAGTTTTCTCCACGTCTCTTCGTTTTGTCGATACATTTCTCTTCTCTGTTCTCAGATTGCAGGTAGTAAGAGGGCGACTAAATGACAGGCACAAGGGGCGCCTCCTCATACAAAGCGTGTTTTCAAAGAAGAGATGAAAACAAATTACAGCCTGGTCATAGGGTTCAGAATGCAGCTTCTCAAAACACAAACACACTGCGCTGGATCTCATTTTTCTCACACAAGCTCAACATGAGATCCCTGCATGATCGTTCTCTGATTCATCTCTTTTAAAACTTTGAATAACTTCACAGTTAATAAGCTAAGAGGCAAAGTCATGTGAAACGCAGGATGATGTCAAATGGAATAAGCTGTCTTTTTTTACTTTTTTACAGTGCTTTTCAAAATTAGCGTCACAATCTGATCAAGTATGCTCTTAAAGCAACTTCACTGCTGTTATTCTTTCCAATGTGATGAACGATCTCGAGAGATTAAAGCCGCATATAAAGTTTGAAAAGGGAACGTTTTTTATGAGATCCAAGGAACTTCCTCTGATAAGGAAAACCATTTGAGACCACCCAAAGCTCCAGAACATCCACTCATTGGCCAATATGACAGAGCCGACCTGCAGCCAAAATCAAAGTTTTTCACAAAAGTGGCCACGTTAAGAAGAGCTCAATCATCTGAGTAAGGCTGTCAGACTTCCTGTGTTAATGGAGGTCGTTAAGGTCTGAACAGAGGCTTATTTAAAGGCTGTTTTGTCTCCGTAGATGCATCTATGGAGTGACTCCCTACAGTCACTGATGAAAAAGAACGACACTGCTGCTACTTTGAATGTTTCAAAAAATCTTGGTAACATCGGCTCAGTTGACGAGAAAAAGTAATATACTGTACACCACGAGACATCACCACTTTTAACTTCTTTTTTTACCTTTCAGCTTCTCCCCCCCCCCCCCCCCCCCCCCCCATTTACTCTCTGATCCTTTTTCCATCGCTAAGTTAATGTCGTAAACTTCGGTCTGCCAGAAGTTCATTTCCTCAATAAAAAAAAATGCAGGTTACAATTCAAACAGGAAGTAAAATAACCTCAGATTAAGACGGTACAAAAAAGTCCAAATAAAATCCTCACAAAAACCTTTGTTTATGTGAAATAATGGACAACTACATATTAAAATTCAGTGATTATTGTGCTTACAAATTGTCATCCTTTGACAGCTCTTCGTAAAACCAACAATAAAAAAAACATTTCTTGTTTTTGATTTATTCCTCTACACCAAAGCTTTCCAAGGAAACAAGCTCTTTATGTGGGGGAGGAAGCCATTCCAACACCTCTTCTGGAAAGCCAAACTTAAAACCAACATAAAGAACTATAAAGTGAACAAAATGTGTCTACAGTGCTTTAGCGAATACAGTATAACATCTCACTATTGTCTCTCAATGTCCCTGAGGGAAGCGTGTGTAATACAGCCTCCATCGGTCCTCCATTGTCAGTGAACAGACAGAACTGGTTACGAGCTGGGGGATCAGTGATACAGGTCAAGAGGGTGGAGTAACACTGGAAGGTCCCTGAACACACACGCGCACGCACACACACACACACACCGGTATAAGTGCATACACACACTTATATTACCACATCAAACCCAGCATCTTATTAGCAGAACAGTGAATCATTGTTTCCTCATATCCAGTGAGGAGCAGTAAACACGAGTCTGAAAGAGTGCGTCTGTTTCTTTTTCCATTTTACCAGTTTCCCACTTTCATTCTTCCAAATAGCTCATGCATTTTATTACTTTTAGCTTTTGGTGTTTTCCTTCTTTCTAACAGCTTTTTAATCCTCTAACACCTCCGCCTCAAATGTTTTACTGCTAGCAAACAGCTTTTTAAATCAACCAACCATTACCACCTCTCTTCTTCTTCTTGTTTTTTTTTGGTTGGTCGTCTCTGCAGAGTGTCCCCGCTGCAGAAGTCAGAGATTGTGGACATGGTGAAGAAGCACGTCAAAGCCATCACGCTGGCGATAGGCGACGGCGCCAACGACGTGGGCATGATCCAGACGGCTCACGTCGGAGTCGGGATCAGTGGCAACGAGGGCATGCAGGCCACCAACTCCTCCGACTACTCCATAGCACAGGTGGGGATGCGGATGTAGCACGGAGACCCGTTCGAAGTTGGTCTACCCTACTCGTTAAAGGTGCAGGCTTTAAAAATAGATAACAGATTCTTGCCTGAAGACACTGAGGCTCCCTCTCTGCTCACTGTTTAGCTGATCCTGACCTTTAACCCCCTTTTGAGAGGGGACAACTGAAAGGAGAATCTTCGGACTCAGAGTCACTACAGCATCATTTATCAGCCCTTCTAATACAGCTTGAGTGAATTTAATTGAACAATTGAATCAATCACTTAAGCGAACGCAGGAGGCTGCTCTTATCTAGGCACACCAACTTTTCTCCAGTGCACAAGTCAACAGATGTCTCAACCAGAGCTTGGTACTTTAGTCTTCTCCGGTATGTTTTAGAACTAAGACGGTTGGTTAATCATTCAGAACATTCCTTCCTGAGGAATGTCGAACAATCTCATATTGCTCAATGAAATGTCTTCAGATTTGGATCGATGCTTACAAAACAAGATACTTAATGAAAAGGTCCCTACAGGCTCTGAAATAATGTTTCTATTTCTAATGATTCTAATGAGATCATATTATAATATGAGAATGATGATGCGAGTGCTCATTAGACGAGCTCTAGACTCATAGTTTCCATTTTCTATCAGCTGCTTTTCTTTGGTTTACACAATCCATGTGTGTTGGAACGAGTTTCTCCTGAAATTGCAAAGAATTGCTCCGTCATACTTCTAAGTCTACTTCATTAATCATGTTTTTGGCCTATCATGACAACCCAATGTAAAAAGTGAACCGGATGAAATGCGACCAGAGGACTTCAGTAATCACTGCGGACTCCGACACATTCTATCACTTTCACTGTCTGGGTTGTTTATCTCTTTGCCTTTGGGCATCTTCTCAGTCTGTCTCCTCTTGTCTCAACTTTCTTGTCTCCTAGTCACATTCTTGCCTTTTTCTCTGTTACCTTTCGAAAGCCCCCTTTTTCACACATGCACTGCACTTTTGAAATCTTCCTGAAAGTTTTTCGGGGGGGGGGGGGGGGGGGTGTCGCTGTCGCTGTCGCTGAATTCTTCACTCCAACTACTTCCTGTCAGCCTTAAACTATAAGTTTGGATGAGCCAACGGGTAAACGCAGCAGTTTATATTCAGGGGGAAAAAAAAACTGTCATCCTAGTTTAGCACTTTAATGCACCATTTGCCATCTTGGGTCTGTCGTAAACAATTAACTGTGGTTTCAGAAGTGTCCTTTTACACCCCCCACCCCGACCCCATTAGGGGCATGTGTGAAAAGGGGAGCTTTCTAGAAATGTTTAGTCGTGTGTGTCTGAAAGTGCCTCATCTTATGTCTTCATTATCGTCCCTCTATTGACCTCACTAAATCTTGTTTTTCTTCTCTCTTCCTCCCTGATTGGTAGTTCTCCTACCTAGAGAAGCTCCTTCTGGTCCATGGGGCCTGGAGCTACAACCGGGTTACCAAGTGCATCCTCTACTGTTTCTATAAAAATGTGGTCCTCTACATTATAGAGGTAAGAAACTCACCGCGCACACACACACACACACACACACACACACACACACCTACACACACACAAAGACATACACACTGTGACATTAACATAGACGTTTTGCAGCTGTTTGTCGACATGACTGACAGTGATGGACGAGGTGCCCTTCTGGTGTCTGCTTTCTGTCTCTTTTGCACTTACACACACACACGCACAGAAAATGTGTGTTTGGATCAGCAGTTAAGAGACATGGGCTCCAAGGGTCGACAGCTTTGTGTGTGTGTGTGTGTGTGTGTGTGTGTCATGAAGGGGCACACTGCCGCTCTGGCCTGCCTGTTATGTGGGGTATTTGTCAGCTGTGCTCAACCCTCTTACAACTCTGTCTGACTTTAAGGATGCCAGCAGGTGCTGGTCCTCATGGGAGCCTCAGCCTGGAGACTACTGTCCTGTTCACACCACTACCAGTGTGGGTGTGTGTGTGCGTGTGTGCGTAATCTGTGTGTTTCCATGATTATCTCACATGATTGGCTCCTGCAGAGGCTCTAAAGGTCAAAGGTTAGAGACTGTCTCTGTCTACTTGGTGGAGGGAGAATAAGGGGGGGATGGGCATGTGTGCTTTTGTGTATCTGACCTCACCCCTGGGCTACATGCTCCACTTCACTGTACACCCAGGAATGCCACAACTCCCACCAGCAGCCCAAAACATTTCACTATCTGCGTTCAGATCAGCCTGTTTGCTGTCAGTGTGTGTGTGTGAGTGCATGAAGGTGATAATGAAGGTTCCTCTGGGCCAGAGTCACATATAGACATTGTTTTTCAGTATTATAACTTCGGAGCAGTTAGACAGTAGTTTCCGAGCCCACAGCCTGCATGAGGAATGCATTTATAGATATAGATTTATTTGGGGCATTTTTAGCCTTTATTATAGAGGGAGGGCAGTGGATGGGGTCGGAAGCTAGGGAGAGAGAGTGGGGGAAGACAGAACCCGAGCTGCCCGCGCGAGGACTTTAGCCTCAATACATGGGGACGCGTGCACTGCGCCACCAAGGAGGCTATTTTCTATGTGAAAAAAAGAATGCATTCACAAAATAAATTATACATTTGCCGGATCCTTTCAAACTGACTCTAGCAACAGAAATGACGAGTTATGAAGAAGTTCTGCAGGTTTTTCAACAGCAGACAACATGCATGACGCTCCATGGTCTACGGTAATCAACGTTGAGCTAGCAGCAGCCGGGTTCAAAGCTCTGCTTCTGAAAGAGAAAAAGTGCTACTGCTCTTGTGAGTCAGGTGTTCGGCCTCCTGTGAAGTACAGAAGATCATTTATTTATTTAATTATTATTTTTAAGATAAGATACTCGGATGAGAATAAGGTGAAAAAAAATAGGCACACATTTGGTCATGTCTCCCTTGTTTTCTGCTATCAGTCCCTCCCTCAGGCAGTTGTACCCCCTGCTTTTGTTCCTCTCATCCTTCTATTTTGTGTCCCAGCTCTGGTTCGCCTTTGTCAACGGGTTCTCCGGCCAGATCCTCTTTGAGCGCTGGTGTATAGGCCTCTACAACGTTGTGAGTATCTGTCACATTTCCTTTTTAAATGATGTGACTCTTTTCTGTTTCTCCATTATTATTTTTTAAAATTTCAGCCCGTTCACGTAAAGTCTGTCTTTACCCATTTATCAATTCACCTCGTTCTACTTTGTCTCCTTATCTCTGCTCCTCTTTGTGTGTTTTTCTTGTGGTTTAAGTGTCTGTGTAACTTAGTTTAAACATGAAGGAATTCCTTTAAATGCCGCCAGTCTTGAATTTCCCTCGGGATCAATAAAGTATCTATCTATCTATCTATCTAGTCTGATTGTCTATCTAAACCCACTATTAAAGAATGCATTTTGTGTGTGACGCAGATATTTACTGCACTGCCTCCGTTCACTCTGGGGATTTTTGACCGGCCCTGCAGCCAGCAGAACATGCTCCGTTTCCCCCAGCTCTACCGAATTACCCAGAATGCCGAGGGCTTCAACACCAGAGTACGTGCAAACAGGTTACAGTCCGAGAGCAAACGCAATCTCGCATCGAATCTGCATGTTTTTTTGGCGGCACACCGCGGAGACGCTTGCTGTTAGTTTGGGACACCAGCGAGTAAACAACGAGTGGCAAGGAGACTTGGACGTTTCCATGGCAACCTAAAGTAACATTCGGCAGGCCAGAATAAGGAAGTATTTATTTTTAGAGGGTTGACCAGCAACTCGACCTGCTGCGCCGTATGTGTGTGAGTTTGTTTTGTGTAAAGTACAAGAGGGCACTTTTGAAAACTGTGAAAGTTGTATTAAAGTATTAGAAAGTGGTGCCCGTATGTGCTTTGGAGGAAGTTTGTCCTGACATGTTTTTATCCCCTACCTTTCTCTCTCAGGTGTTTTGGGGTCACTGTATCAATGCACTGATTCATTCAATTATTCTCTTCTGGTTTCCGCTCAAAATGTTAGAGCATGGTAAGTAAACACAGGAAGTTATTCTTCCACTTTTTCATCGCTCTTGCTAGTCATGAGGCATCACTGTTTGTTTGTTTCCCTCAGACTCTCCCTTCCAGAACGGTCAGGGAAATGACTACCTGTTTGTTGGAAACATGGTCTACACGGTAAGCTCTTCACTTGTGTTTTGTACGCGACTATGTGCCTTGTCCGTGATCTGTTTTCATTTCTCTCGTTTGGCATCCAGATTGTTGGACTTTTGCACAAACACTCCCCGACACTGCGCTGCTTCCTCTGAGACATTTTAAGTCTCCGCTCAATCTGAACTCGTCTAGCCAGTCTGTCTCCTCCAGACACTCATCCATCAGTTCGCTCTATTCACTTCTCTATCTCACACTCTCTCAATCATCTTGCTGCCTGCAGTCTGATACGTGAACGTCAGTGGTGTTTATTTGTTGTGTTGTGTGTGTGTAGACTGCAGGGAGCTCGAGGGGTCCTGTGTTTTTTACCAGACATTGCTGAGTTTACTATACAACATTAATGTTTATTATCTCCACAGTCGCCAGCACACTAATCTTCTTTCTCTGTTTTTTATTTGCCCTCCCTCTCCTGTGTGTGTGTGTGTGTGTGTGTGTGTGTGTGTGTGTGTGTGTAGTATGTGGTAGTTACAGTATGTCTGAAAGCTGGAATGGAGACCACCGCTTGGACCAGGGTAGGAACAGTAACACACTCTACTGTTTGGCACCACATGTTCTGTATTTTACTCAGCCGTTTATAAATAAGAGTGTGTGTGGGAGGGGGCTCTGCCAGGATTCTCAGATAACCCAGTTTAAATTTGTCATCGTCAGGAAAGACATGGGAAAAGACTTACCTTGATCTTGTGGTGGAAGTTTGAGATCTCTCCACTGCGGTTGCTTTGCGCCACTTCTTTGTTCTTTAACATTTAAAGAAATTCGGTTAGAATATCTGAATCTAGATAACTCTATGTTAAACACATCGTTAAACACGTTAGAGGGGGGGTTAGGAATGTCCTCTGGTGTTGAAAACTACATCAATGCAGAAGTGCTAAAAAAATGGAAGTTCCTCGGGTGTGCACTTGAGGCCGACTGGAAAAAAACAAACAAGAAATCACATTTCTCACATATTAAAATGCCCTTTTTACATCAGTAATAAAATTGTTAACAGGGCGGCTTGATATATAGTTTTTCCTTACTAATGAAAACTCAAACTAAATGAAAAACATTTTGGAGGGGTGCTGGAAAGGCTAGCTAGCGGTTATGTCTGCTAGCTAGCTACATGTATATAGGCTATAATACTCGTGGGTTGAATCTGACCTCGGCACCTTTGCTCCAAAATCATCCCCCACTCTCTCCTCCCAGCATGTCCTGTCTCTCTTTAGCTGACCCTTATCTTATACGATAATCAGTTTCCTTCTGCCTCTCCAGCTACACTACAGCAGATCTTTGGCTGCTTAAGACGGTGCCTCGCATTTTCAGGAAACGTATAACAGGGAGTCCAACACGGGAAAAAAACTCAATAAGTGCCAATAAGTGTCCGAAACTATGACGAATGCACATCATGGTGGCTGAGACGAAACACATCTCAGTAAAGGAGAAGAACAGACGGCCATCTGTTAGAAAAATAGTGCAGAAACATAAGAGCGCAACAGATTCAGTTCAACAGAGTTAACCCAGATTCTCCTCAAAGACTGTCCTATTCAAGTCATGAGAAATGTCTTTAACCCTCATCTATATGCTCAGTGCCAAACGTTGAAACACTGCAGTCGATTAATGCACATTTCTGCACATCTAATACATTTATAATTGAACATTTTTGGCGAAATTAGTTTGAACCCTCGACACGCCCCCAGTTTCATGCTGTGTTATGCTAAGCTTTACACTATCGATAGATGATATCGATGGAACTCGATTTGTTATTTGGTGATTTATTTATCCATTATGGGAACACAATAATAAAAATGGATGCAAACATGCCAGCGCATTGGAACACAGTGAGCAGAGATAGATGTCAAATTTAGGACGACAGTAGGCCGGTGGCGTGATGGGAGACGTGATTTGGCTCCTCTCTGATGTCAGAGAGTGACGTGAGATTGGCAGGATGCACAGAAGGGCGCTGACACTTTAGCCCGTTCAGCTGTCCACACAAGAGCCTGGCAGTAATGAAGCAGGGTCTCGCTGGAATTCACACAGTGTCGCCTTACAGCAGATCACAGAGAGCAGGATGAAGACAGGGGAAGGAGGGAGGGGAAGGTTGTGTATATTCGGATGAGCTGTATGTAAACTATTTGATCACACGCTGCCTCTCGCTTCTCCATTGATCTCCATCCTCTGTTGCTCTGTCTCTCTCTCTCTCTCTCTCTCCGCTGTAGTTTTCCCACCTGGCTGTTTGGGGAAGCATCGTGCTCTGGATGGTCTTCTTCGCTGTCTACTCCGCCATCTGGCCCACCTTTCCCATCGCCCCTGACATGCTGGGCCAGGCAAGTCCCACTATAAACACGTGTCACTCATGAACAGTAAGAAGGGGGCGAGCGGGGTTAAAATAGCCCTCGCCGCTACATCTTCTTTACTGCGACCACCACCTGCCCCTCCCTTGTTCTCGGTTACAAATACATGGCGCCTACAAGACTCACCTCTTGGGTGTTCCACGTCGGCACTGCTGGAGCCCAGGGGGAGTTTTATGCCCCCCCCCCCCACCCACCCTCTCACCAGGCTTCCCGCACCTGCTGCGTGTCACCCGAGCCCCCGCTCCTTTTTACTGCCTTCTGTGTGGAGGTGTTGACTCAAGAGGGTGGGCTGCTGCTGCTGCTGCTGCTGGTGATGATGATGATGAGGAGGAGGAGGGTGTGCGTGTGGACCCCTTGATTGGGAGACTCATTTTAAAGTTTGGTGATCAGTGGGTGGGGGGGGGGGGGGGCTGAGGTGAGGTGCGGTGCCCCACTGAGTGGGCAGAGAGCAGCGGGGAGGGGAACCGGGTCGTCTAAACTCCCCTCAGCCCATTAATTCAATTTGTGTCAGAAATCAGGAATGCGGTCAAATATCTCTGCAGCTGCTCCGACTAACTGGGGAATGGTCAGAGACACTCAACCACCAATCCCCCCCCCCCCAACCCTAAATTGTCCCCCCTAACTGCCCTATTACCTCTCTTATTTCCCCCTGCTCCTGCTATCTATATTTCCATCTGTCCATGGGGGATGTAATGGAAAAGAGCGGTGTGTTTCTGCTCTGAATAGCTTTGTGTGTGTGTGTGTGTGTGTGTGTGTGTGAGCGCAGGGCTGTGGACTCAAGCGTCTGAATGTACGGACAATCACAGAGAGCCACAGGGCACGCCTCCATCCCCGAGTGTAAAATCCATGCGATATAATGTGTGTCCCATCTCTAATAAAAGTGTAGGTGTGTGTCCCATACACAAAAACAGAGGATGAGTGAGTTGGGTCTTTTGTGGTATGGTTGTGATTCCAGCTGCTGAGCAGGATCTTTCCTCATTTTTATTTTTTCATTTTTTCCTCATTCATTCCCCCCCCTCACCCCGTTTCCTCCACCTCTGGGAACGGACCTGTCTTTATATCTCTGTATCCAACACAGGACACAGGAAGCACATGATACGGGTAATAAAGACGAAGTTAGGTCGCATAAAGGGTTTGTGGATGTTGACATACGGCAGGAGACAAAGACTTAAGGGCCTGTGAAACAGAACAGAGCTCTTGAAGATAAGCAGAGCGAAGATATTGGGTAATGAGGGGAAAACGGAGGGATTACAGTCCAGGGCGAGGACAAGCATCGAGATAAGGTTGCTTATAAGGACAGCAAGTTGAGACCGAGTAATATTTGAGGAGAGAAAGAGCAGTAGGAGTACGAGGCAAGGAGACAGGCGGACAAAATGAGACACTGCTTAGATGCATGATTAATCCTCGGAGACGCACTGAAGGAGGAGGCTAAGGGTCAATGAGGCTGGCTGCAGCTGGACTGCAGAGATGGATCAGAGGGATCTGCGCTTACTCACGAGCGTTTTTACATTTTAGCCTCATAGACGTGTTGTATTTCAGCTGTGGGA
This sequence comes from Symphodus melops, assembly GCF_947650265.1. Taxonomy (NCBI): domain Eukaryota; kingdom Metazoa; phylum Chordata; class Actinopteri; order Labriformes; family Labridae; genus Symphodus; species Symphodus melops. Next base: position 16,713,899 of record NC_136704.1, read on the forward strand.
ATACTGTTAAATCCAGTTAGTGGTTTAGATGTGCTGTGTGAGAAAGCTCTTAACTCTGTTTGACTAACATAAAAGCTATTGAACTTTGGCTAACTATGACTTTCTTTTTTTTCTACTCTGTAAAATACTTTAGATATGCCGTTACTCACATTTATCACTGACTTTCCCACATGTGTTTCTCTGTGCCCATTGGAGAGAGAGAGAAAAAGACTTAATGCTTGGTTTGAATTAATGCATGAGTGAACTAAATGGAGCCTGTGTGTTTGTCATTGCAGGCTGGCAAGGTGATGCAGTGCTGGCACTTCTGGCTGGGTCTGGTCCTGGTGCCCACTGCGTGTTTAATCAAAGACTTTGCTTGGACGACGTAAGCAGAACACATTTCATATGAATACCCAGGAAATCCATACTGAGACGATTTAACATAACTGAAGCGTTTACATAGCCCTCATTGAGTCTGTGTCAACACTTACGTACACTTATGAATCACACGTGTCTGCGCACACTCAAACTTTCCTTCTCGGGTCCGATGGGCTTCTCTCTGCTTTGCAGCACACGTCGCACTGTGAGGAAGTCTCTTCTGGAGGAGGTGCAGGAGTTGGAGGCTCGGGCTGTCGACCCGGGCGCAGCTGTGCTGAGGGATGCAAGTGGCCGTAGGTATGGAAAGCTTGCAGTGAAGCATCCTGGGAGCTCACCCTCTGTCACCTCTGTCAGATTATTCTTTGATGTTGTTAAATATGAGTTCATGGCTAACTCGCGTTATAACAAATGCATTAGCCACGTCTGTAGTCTGTATTTAATGCAACCCAATACAACTGCTCAATGATCAAATCTACATGAAGATGTGAGGTCAGATTAAAAATGTGCTTCAATGAGAATGTGGACTACATTGCACGAGGAGGTGTTGGTTATGTTTTTCTTATTTTAAAAGATGAGAGGGGAAGGAAGATGTGGGTAACACAGTCTAGTTAGTACAACACCATCACTTACTACAATGTCCTCATCAAGCACTATTGTATATCGACACTTACCTTAGAGAGAGTTTGACGAACACTATCTCATTAAAAGCTTCGTAGTGGAACACATGTTTGAGCTGTTCTCCTGGGTTGCGTCAGGCTGTAATACTGAAGCTAAGAAAGAGGGCTATGAGTGCATTTTTGTGTGTGAGAAGATGAACAGCACTTAACTCCCCCGGTGGTGCCATCCACAGGGCCGAAGCAAAGCCCGAGCTCCCGTAGCTCCAGAGCTGTCAAATGCTCTCAGAGGTAGTTTTCATAGTTTGCACTGTCCCACTGAGAAGCTGCTGTGGAGTGACTCTCGCTTGTTTTGAGTTCACTTCCTTCTCTGTGTTTTAATCTTTTCATCACTTACTTGTTCCCCTTTGTTCTCTGCATGACTGAAAATGTTTGATTTTTTTTTCTTATGTCTTGTTCTCTACCATTCCTTCACTTCTGGATTGCTTCATAGGTGGATCAATTTGAACTGCTGTACCGACCTGGTGTGTCTTCTGGTTTTGTGTGTTGTTCTCTCACTGTGATTTAGCTGTGTGTACGGTGTCACCAGAGCTGTGTTAGAAACTGTAGTATTGTGTATTTTCATTTTTGCTCTTTAGATTATCTAGGTTTGACCATTTTTAACAAAGTATATTTATTGAGAACTACTTTTGACGTTAACGTCAAAACATTTTAGATCCGTATTAATGTCAACTTAAGGCCGGCTGCACAAGCAGAGATTGCATAAAACTTGAATGCAGTGACGTTGGGGGTCTCCATGTTGGAAATAATATCTCATCTTTACTTTCAATCAATTTCAGTGTCAGGAATAAGGTGGAGATGAGTCAGGCCTAAGCCTCCTGTCCTACAACTACAATACACCCAACTGTCAGTCAGCTCAGTCAAGCCTTTTTGAATTCACAGAATCAAAACACATGGATGAAAAAGAAAAAAGAAAAACACCTGAAACACAGATTTTTCCTGAAATGAGGGACCAAAACACGGCTGTAAACATGCCTCTGCTCTAAAGAAAATGGGCATTTTAATGTTGGACCCAATGGGCAATCCTTGTATTTGAGAGCCAGCCTCATTGGAACATTCGATTAAATGCCATTGTGTGCACTTCAATATTCACATTTTTTAACACCTACAGTAAGGTTTTCACTTTTGGGAAAACCAAGGAACCCCCAGTTTCAGAAAGTAGAAGTAAATCAAGTCAGTCATAAAGTCTGGCTGTTTTCTGAACAGCACTGGAGAAGTAAGTGGTTCATTCTCATGTCAGGGAGGGAACGGTGTGGAACCACAGTCCTGCTCCAAACCCCCCCCATGTAGGGCCCCGTCCTGGACTGACCCCATTTGAAATCCAGGAAAGTAGAACTGAAATGTGGGGCCCTCTCCGTTTAGTATAAGACAAGTAAAGTATCTGTTGGCAGAATGGAAAAAGAGCACATCTGTGTTTGTAGTTCCTGGGGTAGGCATGGGAAATATCTGCAAAGGTAAAGGACAGGAGCGCCTCGGGGGAAGAGTTTAAACGATGCACATCCTTGGAACTTTTTGAATCGGGAGGAAACCAGAAAGAAACTTTGCAGAAGGAAAAGGACGATTTGATTTGAACTGATGCATGAGTCATCATTCACATTCAGTCATCGATTCAGCAGACATCTTTTTTTTCTTTGGCAAAGGACTCCTGCAGTCTTTGTTGCAGGTTTCCAACCTTCACATACAGTGTGAAGAATTTCCAAGCTTGCTGATCCAAATGTTAACCTTGGGAATGGCTCCGGTCCATGACTACTCTGTTGATCATCAAATCATCCAAGAAAACCCCTCATGAGATGTGATTCCTCCGTTTGAAAAAAGACTTTTTTGACATGAATTCTTCCAGATAAAATTGGGAGAAAGGACGACTTTCTGAGACGCAAGTCTTCTTGAATGTACATTCAACACGTCTGCTAATCACTCAAATAGCTGTCATGATGCTATTAGGGTTTTTAAAAAATGAGTGCGTATGTATTTGTGTGTGCATGCATCTGCGTGCAAAATTTGGAAAGGACTTGGTTATTTTTGGTCATAGGAGGAGAGGAGCCGTGACGGCGTGTGGTCTCCAAACAGAGGATCCAGTCTTCTTCTTGGAAAGGGGGGACGAAGAGGAGAGGAGTAGAGGGGGGGGGGGGGGAGTTTTTCTGTGGACGTCCTGTTACCCTGAAGCAGTTTGTGACTGTTGGCTTAAAATTGGCTGTAAGGGGCAGTCAGTGTTGAATCCACCTCCTCCTAGTTTGAGTGCTTTCAGGCCGACACATTTAATCTTCAGCTAAGCACAATTAAAGTGCTGAGAAGTATGTGCACTTATAACAACAAATGAGCAACAGGTTGTAAAAGGGCTGGGAGAGACATCATGTGTTCAAGATCTCTTGAACAAGCTATTGACGGGCTTCGACGATATCGTTTGTATCCACAGAGTGTGTTGTGTTCAAATATTGTTAATATATACGTTTCCTTAGCATAGTTGCAGTTTGTCTAGTTCGCCTCTCACTGTGTCCCTCTTCACCCTGCCACACCTCTCTCCCTCTCTGAGCAACACTCAAAAAAAACTGCCTGCATAAGAAAATGCATCACTGTACATCATTTGTTATGCAGGAGGAGCACGTTTTCTTGATTGACTTTTATAAAAGGAGCGTTTTTCTTTCATTTCTTAAATTCTCAAACGGGACGTTTGTCGTATGTTTTATGTCATTTTTCAAGCAGCAGGCTGTTTATAAAAGTGCCCGTGTGGATTTCACTTAGACAAGACTAAAACATGTCAAGGTTTATATCTTGACTTGGCATTCAGCTGACCAGCCTCCATTTTGCAGTGTTGTGTAGAAGTGTGAATAGTTGAGATTCCTTCTTAAATGACCAATAATGGTTGTGTATCATCCCTGTGTGTGGAGTAACTGGTATCTTTGTCTTTCTCTGCAGTCTAAACGAACGTGCCCATCTGCTGACAAGAGTCTTTAGGAAAACGCCTTCAAGCGTAGGCCGCTCCAACTCGGTGCAGCAGACTGTGACACGTGAGTGTGTCCTTCTCTTAACCTACAATAATTCATGTAAACTTGCTCATAGCTGTTCTTTTTTTTTTTTTTTTTGCTATTGATGCTGTTTATATTCCCTGTTTTTTTTACTGTTTTTTGGAGCTGCTGTAACACACAAATTTCCCCCATTGAGTGATCAATAAAGATTATCCTTATCCTTACACTCACCGCAATCTTATAACAGCCCTGCTTCATAAGGTGTCGGTGAATATTGTGTTACAATGGACATTATCACCTCTTATCATTTGTACGCCCGTGAATCTGATCAAATCAAGTGAAAGCAGTATGAGACAAAGAGTAGGACGCTTTAAGCTGTGTTTTCTATATTACAGGGGGGTCCACACTCAGACACTACAAATGACACTGTATAAAATACAATGAAGGTGGATTCACATCAGATACAATCAGAAAGACACGTTGAATATTTTCACGAGACCTAAAAGTTCGTCCTTGTCAGTTATTAAAATCTCCAGACAGAGAAGCAGGATTGGACAGGATCTGTGTTAGCTAATGTTAAGAGTGCACAATGTCTAATACACACAGGGCTGTAAACATTGAATCCTTTGTGAAATTCAAGAATGCATGCGTATTGGACACTGAACAGTCTGGATTAATGCCTGCATCGATGGCAGGTATTAGTAAAATGTGTGTGTGTGTCTGTGTGTATTAGACAGAGCACGCACTAGAGAAGGCTCGCACCCACGGAGGAAAGTTTGGAAACAAACAGAGAAACAAAAGGTTTTAATCCGTCAGTCATCCCATTTAAAAAAAAAAAAAAAAAAAAAAGTCAGTTTAATTATATCAACAAAGGCACAGATATCAAACTGTGGATCAAGGTTGCTGTTGTGCATCCTGTGAGGGTGTGGAGTAAATTCAGTGAACATAAGTTGAGAACTCCATCTTTTTAATGTATCATCTTTAAATCAGGAACACACTCTGCCACAGACTTCACAGGTTTTAGGTGATGTTTAGGTGTGAACACAGAGCTTAGAAAAAACAAACCGGAGGGTTTTTTAAGGAAGTCATCACTCAGTGATATACTTCAGAGCACTTTGATGTTTGCTATATGAATGTTTAAGATGTTTCTTATTCAACCTTTTAAAAATAATAGCAGCCCTGGAATAAACAATTCATCCCGACTTCTTCCTCTCTCTGCAGATGGTTACGCCTTCTCTCAGGAGGAGCATGGCGTTGTCTCCCAATCACAGGTTGTGCGCTCCTACGACACCACCCGCCAACGCCCCAGCCTCTAGACCCACCCCTGACCAAGGCTTCGGCTCGCCAACCAATGGTTGTCATGGCAACAGCGGAGATAGACTCATGTGAAACTCTCACACTGACCCCCGCTGTGGCCTTACTTGGAACTATGACCTGACCCCAAGCCAGGGGAGGGTGGGGGGCGGGTCACGGTCAGGCGTGGAGGCCGTCACTGGCGCACAGAGGACTGACTTGAGAGTAGGGACCAGGTCGACTTTACGGATTAAACGTTCTTCAAACTCACACAAGCTGCAAAAGCATGAGCAATCATATCCACGCACAGACATGGAAAGTCAAACTCAGAGACTGCTCCTCATATCGGTATACTCCACAGACTGGGTTTGCTTCGTGCCACTGTGTGTGTACGAGTGTGTATGTATGTGTGTGCGTGCATTCCAGTGCGTCTGTATCTGCCTGTGCATGTATGTCCGCACGCGTCGGCGCTCCCGTGTTTGTGTGCATGCGTGTGTCTATCCCTGCGTGTTCCGCGGCTCACCTCTCTTCTCTCTCATGAGATGGGTTTAGCTAATCAGTCATCACATGCCGGGTGCAGGAGGGGAGGGGATGTCAAAATAAACACATGCACTGATGAATTAAGGCCAGACCCTGAGGACTGCACCTAAGCTTCTATCCCATCATAGCACCGAGCCTCACTGCCAAACACCACGGACATGCCACTGAGGCAATACGCTAACGCCAAAACCGGACCGCCACCCCTGCTGCAACCCCTCCAGCCTCTCTGGGGCCTACTCTTGCTTCCTTCCTAGCAGCCTCTGTCTCTCATTCTCTACATCACATCTCCCTGTTCTGGCCAGTTTTGTTTTTTTTCCCCTAGTTGTTTCTCACTGCTCCTGTGAGTCTCATCATGCATCATCAGCTGACCTAGAAGAAGAGAGCCTGGCAATATAACTTCCACCTTCAGTTTTGTTGGATTTCTTTACCGAGATCTTCCTTCCTTTTTTCTTTTTTTTTTTTGAAAGAAGTGGACATTAATGTGTACTTGTTTATATTCATTTTTTTCTTTTAATTAATGCCTGTTTTTGTACTCATGTGGTGACCTGTCATAGAGGGAATATTTTACTTGAATTAGTACTAATAGGCATCCAAAACAGAAGGGATCTGACTGAGACACTCGCCTGGATTGTGTGTGTGGTTTTTTTTTTTTTTTTTTTTTTGGCTCTGGTAATTGTCTGAATGTACAGTAGAGTCCATCGTCTGTGTGCTCTGTGTTAAGGACATTCCTATTAAAGAATACAAGACTGAAAGGGAAGGAGAAGGGGGGGGGGATGTCCATCTGAGTTATCATTAAATCTAATCAATCCATGGCCTAACTAAGTTTCTCTGTCTTGATTTTAAATGTGTGGATACAGGGTAGGAGTTTGGTCTACATTGTATGCTGTAAATCAATTCAAGGGGCTACATTTTTGCACAACATAGGTATTATTTATGTAACCAGAATCAAACCTCTCCCAGGCTCTTTCAAACTCAGGGGAGACCGATTGGACAGATCATTAACCGATTAATGCAACCCCCCGTCTCTGGACGTCCAACTGGAGATCCCCTTTCCCACCCACCTTCCTGGATGCAGCCCAGTCCAAACTGTCTACAGCTGCTCCAGTATGGAGAATCCATCGGGCCGAGCAGGAGCCAGAGAACCAGTTATGCTTTTCAACTCCTCCCCAGTGACTCCCCGTCGGCCAGCTCCGTTTTCCACATAAGTGATGTTTCTGTAATGGCATGCCAAAACTACACCTCCAGATCTCTGTCATAGTTTTAAACTACCCATTGTGTTCCTCTGTGTGTGATCAGGTGATGTGACAGGCACTGTGTGGGTGGTGGAGCTTAGTATGAATGGGTGTAATTATGTTTCTAAAAGCCAAAGGGATAAGAATCTCAAGATAGTTCTGTGCAAAATCTCTTCACGTAGTTGTTTTTGGTACACCAAGTGTTTTCTTAAATATCACTCATCTAGGAAGGCAAAAAAAAAAGAAAAATTCTTCAAAAGCACAACGAACTGCTTGTTGTCCTGTACGGCAGCAGAAACTGAAACGTCATGAGATGACTGTAAACACTTTTTTTTGTTACTGAAAAAGCTGTTTATTGTACTGTAGGATTCACATGGCATCAACATTGGACACATTTTCATTCATCATTCTACAGATCTTATTTTACCACACACAAGCTGTCCACTGTGTCTTGCAGACATCGTGCTTAGAGGGCAGATGCAAACATACCAGCTTTCAGTACATAGGGACATCTCATGCTGCATGCTCAGTGGAGCAGCACATTCCTCAAGTTGCATATTATCCCGCGTTACCTGGGACCCACCTGCACCACTGTACACTGAAAAATATAACGTTTAATCATTTGTTTTTTAGATTATCAACTTAAAACCATTTTTGTGCATTTTTGGAGGAAAATAATGACTCAGGCTGCCCTGGAGCTGCGTTTGCCCTCTGCACCAAACTGTAGGAGTGTTAAAAACACACATGCACAGTAGAGAAACAAAGGGGGTATTTGAAAGATTTTTTTCTGTGTAAAAAAAAAAAATACTCTGATCGTCATAGAACTGACTCCTCCCTCTCTATCTCCGTCACACACTCACATTTGTCAATCTAACTGTTTTGCGTCATTAATTTCTATTCAGTTGGTGTGTTTCCGTTTAGGGCAGTTGGGGATTTTTTAGTGTTTTTTTTTTCTTTTTCCTTTTTTCTTTTTAGGTGGCAAGAGTAAGGGACTGGGGGTGTAGTGTAGGGTGGAGCGTCACAGTCTTTGTCCTGTGTTCACTTCATTAGAGTTTAAATGGTCTACAGGGAGATTGCAACTGCCTTTCACATCACACCACCTGCATTTCCCATTACACACTCTCTCTCTCTCTCTCTCTCTCACTCTCTCTCACTCACACAGCCCTGTCCATCCACACTTCACACTAGCTCGCATACATGCCGTACAAACATCTCTTCACATGCTTTCACTCCTCATACTTTCTACATAAACAAACATGCACTGTATGGAAGTGCAGATGTGCACATAGCTAACACAACATGTGGCCAACCTTTTTTATGCTCAAATATCCACTTTTCATACAGTTCACTGCTATAACTCAACCAGTCATAACTCAACCCAGCACGTGCAAGCCAACAAATCTGTCCCTCACTCTATTTCAACAACACATGTTTGTCATGTGGGCTGCAGTGAGCCATGCATAGCTGTCCATATGGGCTGTTAAACCCTCCAATTTGCAGTTTTGTCTTTGAATCAAGACGGTAATTGTTGTTGCATTCCTATGCTGAGCTTAGCTCATCCAAATTGGCCAAGAGATCCTTTTACAGACAATAAACAGACACACAAATCACACAATAGTAAGGCAGACCCTGCTGCCTCATGAGTCCTTCATGTCAGTCTGATTTCCTGCTTTCCTGCCCCACTCTTAGTGTCTCTGGCACCGCCCTCACAGGTTTAAACTTCACAATAGAGTGGTCTGCACGTCGATCCCTCATCATACAGTCACAGGAGGGAATTTATGGTCACTGGTTACACTGGACCCACCAGTTGGAGGAGGGCAGGGGGACTGGAGGGGTCTGTATCCTCCCTGAGTGGGGTCCAAGAAGGCTGTTGTAGCGGCTAAAGGGTGGGCATAGCCGATGTACTGTGGGTGCAGAAACTGTCCCTGGTGGGGCATGATTTGTGTTGCCTGCTGGCAGTTGAGCACAGAGAAGTTAGTGGGCATGTTGACAAAGACGCTAGCGTCCGGGGGCAGGCAGCAGGAGGCCTGAGTCCGCATGAGCGGAGGGGGAGCAGGGCGTGGGGCAGCCGGTGGGGCGGAAGAGCTGGACGAGGTTGCTGTGCTGGACTGGCGGGAGGACGAGCCTCTGGAAGTCCCTACACTGGCCATCATAGGGATGGTCTCCAAGAGGCGACCGCTGCCAGGCCCACTTCCTGTTGCACCTCCTGATGAAAGCTCCTGTTTGGGCCGGAGACAGCGACAGCAGCACACAGCGACCACAGAGCCCACCAGGATGAAAGCTACAAACACGGAGCCCACGATCAGGAAGGGCACATAGATGGGCACTAAAGAGACGGATGGAAAAAGACAAATTGATGATACATGATGAAACTTTTCAGGCACCATATCTCTGTTACACACAAACATGTTTGAGTCTTCTGAGCAGCCAGAGCGCTTATGTGAGTCAGTGAAACAAAAGCTTTTGCAGAGAGAGAAGAATTTGGAATCTGGTAGAGGAGTGAAAAGGTACACAGGGATCTGGTCCCCAGGGAGTCCTGGCTCTCATTAGCAGTTATTAACTTTGTTTTGATCCGTTTTAATCCCCAGCACCCTACTGTGTCCCTAACCTCCTCAACCCTGAAGACTTGTGTGATTGTGTGTGTGACATTCTTACAGCTAGCTGCCAGCAGATATTTGGGACCCTTCTTTATTTCTTCCTCTATTACCCTTTGGAAATAAGTTACTCAAGCTGAACTACAGTTTTTGGCTTCAGCTTAAAGAAAGGTATTAAAGTTGACTGATTTAACGTAGCTGAACGGGAGGTTATTCAGGCCTTTTAAATCAAAGGAGTAAGCCAATTCCTTCTGACTGACCTTTTCTTTCTTTGTGTTGAAAACACTAAGTCAAACTCAGTAAGACAGCACTTGCGCAACTCGAACAGTATCACCTATCAGAGTTTGATCTGTTGGGTAAAAAAGCACTGTGTCAAAAAAAAAATTGAAGCAAAACCTTTTATCACTGTAGTCTTACTAACTTGTTTTTTTTATTTCACTTAACTTGTATTTTGAAGATCATCCATTTTCAAGGCAGGACTAGCGCCCCATAAAGAGGCTTTGGTCCTCAAAGTCTCTTGTCCTCTCCTCTTGTCTACTACAACAAAGGAATTTAAGTCTTACTGCACCTTTTGAGTTTTTGGCCAGAAACGGGGCAACAGATGAGGTAAACTCGCTTCTGAGGTGTTTTCCTCCAATGCTCACTCATGAACACCTTAGTGGTCATTAGTTGTGTTTTAATGTTCCCGCAGGGTATAATTATTTTCTGCTTTGAATGTGCCCATGTATGTAACTGTATGCCAAAGACAGAGAGGTGACAGCTGGCTCCGGTTTCCTTTTGTCTCCGGGCTCTTTGAAATGCATCCATATAGCCTTGAGAATTTTTTCCAGAAAGCTCATCAAAAGTAGTGTGGTATTAAAAAGGATTAGTGAGTAAAACTTGTTAAGAGCTTGGGGACATGCACAGGTTGTGGGGTGAGTCCAGGTGACAAAAGACATAAACCAGCCACAGCCGAGGCTGCAGATAATGTGACATGAAACAAACTAGGACCTTGACCCATTTCCCTATACAAGAAGTGGTGTCAACTTCAGAGGCTCAAGTCTAACACCTTCCAGTAAACAGGTTTTAACAGGAACTCTGTTATGGCGACACATATATAAGTTACAAGAACAGAAATGATCCAGAGAGCGTTTGCCTGCTCCCTTTTTCTGCACTTATATGGCCACGTCGTTTACAGCATGACCAGTGTGGATTAGTAATATCCAAAACTTGCATCTTGTGTTAGTTCATCCCTACTTTAACTGCTGGGCTCTCTAAAACACTCCACTGTAAATCAGTGCTGAGGCCAAACGCAAGAAAGCTTAAAAATATAGTGATGGAAAAAGTACCCAGAACCTGTACTATATCTAAAATTAGGCCTCACAATCCAACTCAGAATACTCGTGTCAAAGGGACAATACTTCTTAAGGAAAGCCTTGATTAAACAGCAAAATGTAAATTAAGTATGAAATGTGCACTGATTGTGTGGAAATGACCAGATGTATTGTTTAATGTAACATTATTCCTGTATATTGTTGGCCAACCTATGCCTGTTTGGATTATTATTTATTTACTGTTGCTAATTGTTGGGCTAGTTTTAGCTACTTTGTACTTAAGTAAAAACTCCAGTAAAGGTATGGATGGGTTTTGCTGCTGAATATCTAGATAATTAGATTCAGTTGTTATCGGGGTTAGAGAGAAAAAAACGAGACAAAATGTCTCGATTTATGACAAGCACACTGCTAGAATTTACTTTGAGCTAATTGCTAATGCCAACGTGCTAAAGCTGAGGTTTATGAAAATCCAGTTGTTTCTGTTTGCCTGAATGTTGCTAAAATATGATACTACTATTGCAGACATAGCCAACTTACATTTTATTGTCGCTTACTAGGATCTAGTTTTACGTTTTTTATATACTACCTGGGATTCAGTTGTTATTTTCAAGGGATTCACTCTGCTTTACTGAAAGAGACCCAAACTCAAGTCTTGCCAAACTTTCTTTGTTGTTTAGCAATGTATTAAGGTCCCTGTATATTGCAACCCTTATATTCTGGATGGGTACATGTTTATGGGAAAACCATGAACTGCACTTGTCAAACTGCTGTTTTTGCAAAGAAATACAACATTTGCCTTAAAAACAACCAGTAGAACTCCTACAAAATGTGCATTAGTAGACCATTGCCAAAAACACACAGTAACGTCATAGCACTAATGTAGGCTACTATTCTAACTGTTCCTGCAACTGGACAGTTTGTATTTAATTTAAAGGGTATTTTAATCCTTTACTTCTCACTTTGTGTGACCTTCTCATCCTGTGCACATGGTGGCTGGACCCTCCTATTGTTCGCTGTCACTCTTCCACACCTGTTGCCTGAGTTGAGCCGTGGCAGCCATGCTGCAGTAACATCAGCCCCCCTCTCTTAAGCCCTTGTTTTGGGCACAGTCTTTTTGTGACTCTCCCCTTGTCTCCCCAAGCTGTCCCCCGGGTGTTCTCCTGTTCCTAAATACCATATGTTCCTTCTTGTTGAGCACATTAATAATTTCCTGCCTGTTATCCATTGACATTACAGTGTGTATCTTCCTGGATGATTAATAGGTTGAAAGTGAATGAAAAATGAATTCAATACGCAAGCTGACCAGACCTATAAAAAACATACAATTCCAGTCTTCCTTGTGAGGAAAAGGCTGCTTTGCTTGAAGTTATTTTGGCCTGAGGCCATTGAATGAAATGCATATACCTCTTCCTGGAGTGATAAGGCATGGTAGTTTTAGCAAATGACAGATTATAGCTTGAGGTCCAAAAGAGGGCAGAATATCCCCCATGAAAACATGAAGAAGGGCAGTTTCCTTTCCTCCTCATACCCAATATTTGCGTTGTTATTTTTATGTGCTGTAATCTACTTGTTTATCTTTTATTTATGATGTAGTTTCAATAAACTAAAATGATTTATGGGAATATAAGCAATGACAAGAGACCAGTGCATTGTTGCCTAATCCACTCATTAAAACAAAAAGGTTTTAAATATGTGTACTCGTTTAGATTATTGTGAATCCCTTGAAAGCCCAAAGAAACCAGCAAGACTACAGTGTGGAATTTGAGGATGGGAAACAGACTTCACAAGTCTGATACACAATGATTTATAATGTGATTTGTGTTTTTTTTTTTTAATCAGCAGAGCTGTCAGCACCCTCAGATGAGCCACTATCCAAGATCCGGTCAAGTCCAAACTTGATCCCCGTGGGGACAGAGCGATCTGAGCTCGGCCTCCACTTTGCATTGTTACAGGCCAGAACAAACATGGCTATTTATAAGTGTAGCACGGCGCAGTTTGCCATTTGTGAACACATTTAAATGGTATTCTGCTCTCTCCTGGACAGCTGTTGTTGCCAACAGGAGCAGGCAGCAGATGAAGCTCTTAACAGGGAGACCCTGTTGGCAGGAGCACGCCCAGACTTAAGACTTGTGCATTGATATATGTGGCATGAAGTTTTTATGAACAAATGTCAATATAATGTATTACCCTTTCTGTCTATACTAATAATATCTACTAAAATATAAGTATTACAGAAATGTTTTATTCATGTGGTTAACTGTTTCATCTTCAACACAACATGGTGGCATCATATAGGCTACATGAAATCTTCAAAGCATCATTCTCGAGGGACTAAAGAGAAGATGTCCAAAGTCAAAATTATAAATACTTAAAAATACAAACACCTTCCTAAAATCACTTTACTTTGCTCAAAAGCACATTTAAAGCTACAGTAAGTAACATTAACCTATTTTATAAACAAAATCTGGTCATGTCATGTCACTCTCGAAATGCTCCTTCGGATAAATATGTGTTTTACCTGTCTCTTTGCAAGCTTCGCTTTGTATTTAGTTGTCTTTTGTGTGATTAACATGTCTGAATCACACAACCAATCAGGGTTAGCTTGTTAACTGTAGCCACAGTGACTCTAAAGAGTGTTCTGGTTGCATTGACAACAGTTAGCTTCATTCAAATATGTTTCACCAACATTGGAACATATGATACTTTAAATGTCCTTAACTGTGAAAAGCTTAATCTAATAGTAAAATACCACCCCTAAATTGAGCAGCAATTAGGTGTATGTTCAAATATACTAATTGTAGGTCTATTTAATTCAGACACCATGTGATAGTCTTATACCTGCACCAGAGTCCTTGTTCTCCTTGCTCTCTGTGCCTGGCTCCTGAGCCTGCTGGTCGTTGTCGCAGCTCCCCTGGTCCAGTCGTGCGTCTGTGCTGGAGCAGCAGTAGCGCAGCTCGCATTTCCCGCAACAGATGATCGCGTCCTCTCCGTCAATCTTCTCCGGACACTGGAAACCCTCTTTCCACACACCCTGAGAGTCGTGCCAGCCATGGCAATACTCCCCGCTGGCTTTCACGTCGATTGTGACCAGGAGAAGAGTCACGATCACCGTAGCATACGTCGGGAAACCTCCTCCCCACATCCTCGGGGAAGAAACAGGAACACTTTCACTCCCCGTGGTTACCTCACCTGATCAGAGGAGTGATGCCTGGTTTTGGTGCGCTGCAAGGAGCCGAGAGGGTAAATTAAGGGTGCAGGAAAAACCCTTGGAAGCTGTCATTTGTTAGAGAAATCCCATGCGTAAAGCAGATCCAAGCCTCCAAAAGTAGCTCAACAAGTTATCCAAGAGTTGTTTAAAATAAAATAAGACGCCGATGAATTGGAAAAAAATATATATATAGTCAAATCTTAATTAATATTCCAATTGCAGACCCTCAGATTTCTTGCAAAATCCAGAAAGGAACACAAAATAATCCCACTGACTCTTCGTCCACAGAGATGCAGACTAAACTATACTTTGAGTTGAAACCAGGCTGCACTCATGCCCGAGACCCTTCGCCCTCTAATCCGTGCGCAAACATTACTTTTCAAACTTTAGTGACTCGGTCTGCATTGTTAGACGTCTGAAGACAGCAAACCAAGTCTGGACCAGAACAGCCGGATTGAACTAAAGCGCGCAGTCTGTGTTACTTTGCGTCAGAGTGAGGGGGCGTGCAACAAATCACTCAGAAACACACACACAGCCCCCTTGAACCATACCAGCGTAAAGTAGGCCTAGAGAAGAACACATTTCAACTTCCGGTTAAAACATTTGGAAATAAAACATTCTTGCAGACTAAAATACGGTACACTAATATTTTTGATGGAATTTTGTTTGGCCTATTTTGCCTAGAAATGTAAAATCATGTAAAATTACAATTCTACATACTCAAAGGCGAATAGACTTCTCAGTCTCTCTTTCACAAACTTTTACGTCAACCATAACCATTTATTTTACAATTCATTTAGCTAGGCCTCCCCTAAATGTTTGCTTCAAATGTTTTGTTGTTATCAGAAGATACACGTCCTTCAGCCTATATTACTTCTACCGTCTTTTACGAAGCATATCTGAAACCATTTCAACAGTTCAACTGAGTTTTGTGCCGAATAAAACTCTCCGACAGGAAAAAAAAAAAACCCTCAGACTGAATCCTTCCATTCTCTGCCATCAGCTACAGAGATTTACATGATGACTGCGCCATCTAGTGGAGTGATCTATTAGGCCAACTATAGGCTTGCCACTGCATGGGTGAGCATATAACATAAAGTGGTACACTTGTTTGGTATGTAATGGTATCTTTTTTTACTTAAAAATGAATAGCCTACATTCTTGAAAGCATGCAAGTAAACAAAATATCCTATTAGAGAAACAAAAACAATCAAAATAACATGGTGATCCTGTCAAAACCATAGACTGTAAATATTAAATGTGTAAAGTCCTTTAAATTGCCTCGATCTTAAAGAGCTAGCCTACAAGCAGAAGTTATAGGCCTTTGAAGAACTGAATAGTATTTTAGTGAAATAAGCCTGAGCCATTCTGCTTCACGATGACATAACTCATGTTTTTTTAATTTTATTTTCTCTTTTATCAGTATTATTTTTCTGAAACATAAGGTCTATTTAACTATTTATGTCTAAGCATTCTTATTCCGATAATAGCCAGTTTTTCTTTGTTGGTCTCTTTTACACTCAATGGTTTAGAAGACCACTGATACTGTATACCAAATAAAGTAGCTATACAATCGACCATGCACTCTCTCTCTCTCTCTCTCTCTCTCTCTCTCTCTCTCTCTCTCTCTCTCTCGAATGTCACACTTTTCTTATCATGGTTCATTTGAAGGGTTCTCCAGTGGAAGGCCTCAACCAAGGTTCAAAGGGAGGCACTGCAACTACTGTCTGTCAGAGCATACATGGCTAATTTTAATTTAAATACACTGGGTCGTTCAAAATCAAACGCGATGCTCTTGAGGGAGAAAGCCATCAAACAAGCTCCACACAGGGAACTCTGGCCAGGGCTTGAAACCATGACTCCTTTCACTGCAAGGCAGCAGTTCCAACCACAACACCCTGCCACCCCTGAGACTTTTGTCTATTAGGATTTATGTGATTTCAAGTATGGGTAATTCAAATTCTTGGTCCCTCTGCAATGGGAGAAAGCCATAACACTCGACACTTGGAAACTCTGGCCATGGGTTGAGCCCTAAACCCTCTGGCTGTGAGGCAGCTGTTAAATCCACAACATCATGTTGTTTTAAGGCCTGTTTCAAGGATCACACGCCCCACATGCTGTGTTAAAATTTGTAAGGGAAAAACCTGGGGAACTAGGATTGATCATGACAACAAGAGGTGTATTGTTATTTAATTTTTTATTTATATTTTAGTTAGAAAAACAAATCCCTAAAAAATGTGAAGGTCTACCTTTGGAGAAGAAGGGAGTGAAGTGGCTAGCCTCATGAGGTAACGCTTAATGGATGCTTAGAGTCATTAAAAAACAACATAAGAAAAAAGAAAAAGCGCCTCCTCGCTCGCCTGGAGTGTACTTCATTTCCCATCATGCATCACCGTGAAGCGGTGTCCGTGGCAACAGCAGCACAGGAAGTGGCGCGCAACTGTTTAAAAGCTGTCTCAAAATAAACTGGGGATGTGATTTTTGACGTCTTCAACTTTAAGAAACGCCGAACTTTGCCGACAGAGTTTATTACAACCTGAAACACCCTTCAAAGGTGGATTGTTAGCCCGAAACGTGAGTACTATTTTAACATTTAGCTCGCTTGGTAAGACATTATGTGTTAGCTTAGGTTGACCAAGGCTAGCCCAAAGCAGAAAGTTAAGATGTCTACTTTGTAATAAAGTGTCGCTAATGTCTTACATGTACTAACTACATGGTTTGAAACACATGTGAAAAGATGTCGTTTGTGAGAGCTGGGCGTTCACAACAACAGACCAAAGGAAAACGACCTGTTCGCCCCAAGAAGGCAGCAGCCACCAAAAAAGAGGAGTGGGTGGTGAGTACTTGAACCTTTTCACTTGTTAGAAACATGCTTAAAGTGCATGCTTCTAGTGTTAACTGTTTTTGAAATGTTTCAAAAGGACACATTAGAAACTGTGATAAAGAGTAATTTCAACCCTCTGTCTGTCTTAGAGCACTGTCAGTGACCTTTCTGTGCACAAGCTGACACCTGCAGAGCTGGTAAGAAGTTTGACTGGTGCTACTTTAGTGTTATAGAAACCGAGCACAGCTCAGAGGGAAATACTGTCTTACTTCAACTGTGTTAGTGTTAGAAGTTGGCTAAATCAACCGAGACATTTCATATTATAGTGTCAGCCCACGTCTGCTCATCTGATTGTTCACTTCTGTTTCAGAACCATCGGCATGAGATTCACAAGTCCCACAACAAGGCTGCGGCTCAGTGGGAGCTAAGAGAACAAGCCCTAAAGCGCCGTCTCAGACACTCTGGCAGCCCTGCACCTCTGGACCAGGCCAGCCTCAGCATCATGAGGGAGGTGTGTATGATGCATTTTCTATTTTTATAACTAACCGTTTTTTAATATTTTGACAGTTTTTCTGTTGTTAAAAAAAATAAATAAATTGAAGCCTGTTACAATGTCCACAAGCACTCAAATACTCCTCCCTACTGCTGGTGGTGGCAGGTGTTTTCAGACCAGCTTCTGCTGCATGATGTGCTCGCTCGCTCCGACAGAGCCATGGCTGTTGTCAAAGATTTATTTGGAGATGCTCCTCGTAGGCAGACAGGTATGGAGATCCCATTTGAAATGATGAACGCTACACAAATGGGTCTGAATACTTTCCGTACCCACTGTACATGTATACATGCTCGCTGCCAGTGTTGTTTCTTCAGGATACTTGAAAGCATACAGTGGGTTGATATTTTTTTGCAGGACATCCCAGTGTGACGATGGCTCCAAACTGTGACGTTGACTCAGCGCTGCCTGTGCTCCGGAGACCAGATCCTCCAACACAGCTGTCTCTGTTGAGCCAGTCTATGATGGATCAACAGGTGTGTGTGTGTGATTTTCAAGTTTTCACGTTTCTATTTTTTAACTCCAAGTTAATTTACTCTAAGTGTGCTCCAACCTAGTTGTTTTTTTTATTTGCATTATTTAAGATGTTGAAGTTTGTCAAACGTTTCTCTCAGGCTCTTAACGAAGTCGAAGCTCCAGAGCAAGAAGACTCTGATGAAGGCAATTTAAACTACAATGTAATCATTAGGTAATAATTCCCACAAACAAACACTCATCAACAACATCTAAGAGAGAAAAAAAATACTTATTAGTATTTTACTTTGCAGGGCAATTGAAGGAAAAATGAAGGCACAGTCTCGTCATAGAGCAAAACAAAAAGTCCATCATCCTAACTCTGACCAGGCAGATGGAGAGAATGTCCCTGTGACCCCCTGCACATCAGGCAGAGCACCAGGTGAAAGAGGTAGGATGACAACTGGAGCTCTGGCAAAGGAAGGAGGAGAAGAGACACATTTATCACAGTTGAAAATATTTTGTTTTAAAGGAAGTAACCCCATCTTTTTTTAGCTCTTAATGCCACAGTGGCTATTAAGCGTGTCAGGTCGAGACAAATTGAGACTGAGGAAGGAAAAGAGGAGCCGTCAGCTCTGGTTTCTCAGGTGCTGAACCCTGAGCTTCCTCTCAACCAGTCAGGTAATATCAAGAATCTCAAAATAAGAGAAAACACTGCAAAGAGCAATTTAAAATTGTGTGATTTATTTTTTATTTTTTTACACTTGAAGCCAACATTCGCTGTTGCGGCAGGACAAGGAAGTGTGTATCTCAGAGTTTGGAGCTGGGTGGCTCCTCTGTTGCCTCTCTCAGTGCCGATCAGTCCAGTCTGGGTCTGCTGCAGGCCATGTTGGCTCAGGTGGATGCAGACTTGGATACTCTGAGTCCCAGCCGTGAAGCAGCTTCAGCGGAGAGTCAAAAACAGAGCAGAACACAGGGCCTCACAGGATTCTCTGTGTTGTTGGTTTCCACTCTGGGACGTTTAGTGCACCTCTTCAAACAGGTAATCTAAATAAGTGCATGTTGGTGGCATTATACAGTGCTTTGAATGTACACAAGTCAGTAGTTTTTGCATGTTGATCCCTGTTAATATAAATCATATGCATTGCTGCTTTCCTTTTGATAGGACGACTCTGATCTGGAACCTGTATCTATAAATGTACTATTTTATCCAAGTGTCGCATCGATCTTTGGAAACTGCTGAATGATCCTTAATTTGAGGGACTGTTGTTGATCCAAACTGTCCTCAGAGGGAAGAGAAGGCCCAGGAGGAAGCTCGCGAGAGAAGAAGACTAGAGGAGGAGTTAAGAGAGCAACGTGGGCTGATTGACGCTCTCACTGCTGAGACGATGACTTTGAGAGAAGAGGCAGCAACCCTGCAGGTGAAACACGGCGCACCAAATGATCCCATTCTACTCTCTTGTCCAAATTCAACCTGGGCTAAAATCAGTTTCTGTTTGGTTCCTCTCAGGCGGGGTTGCTGCAACAGACAGCAGAGCTGGAGCAGAAGTTAGACTCAGTGTTGTTGGTGATTGATGGACTAGGTCTACTGGAGGCTCACATGGACCCACCCCAAGACTCCAGGGACAAAGCTTCAGGTTCACACTCTTCCTGTGTGATTGTTCGTGCATCAACATTTCAGAATAAAATAGCCAATAACTTGTTTTTAAATGTCCTCAACAGCTCTCCAGTCTGCACCAGCTGCTGAGCAACATCATGCACGATTACAGCCGTCGGTTTCTCCTGCTGTGTTGCTCTCCCCCCCTCAACAGAGAGACAACTGGCAACAATGTCCAGGTAACTGCATGTGACCTGTTTTACACCAGCGAGGTATAAGTTCTGTCTTAAGATAGGGTGCAAAGTCCACCATGAAGTTCAGCGTGGGATTGAAGTTGTAATTTAGGCTTTATTAGAAGTATCTCAGCTGGTGCAACACCTAGATTGTTAATGGTTTGAAACGCCATCCTGAATTAGAAATTATGTTCAAACTAGGCTACATTTGAAGTTGCGCATAGCTGGTGCAACACAATGTCCGTTTGTAAATTGCAGATTTAGGCCTCGTGCTTTATGCCCTTCAACCAGCTGCTAATTTTACCACCCCACCCTTCTTTCCCATTGACTCATTCAGTAGGGCTGCACCAGAAGCTTCGTCCTTTAGACACCCTGTGTTCCTGTGAGGACCTCCAGGCCCACAGCTCGTCCTCCAGTCTCCCCAGCCTTCCCTCTACCTCTTCATTAACGACCCCTGATGCTCTCCACTCACACCTCTCTGCAGAGGCAATCCTCTCAGAGATCGCTCTGCTTAGTAAACAGAATGACCTGATCAAGGCCCAGCTGAGCCAGGCTAAGAGCCTCGGTTCAGGGGTCGAAGGAGCCCCTGAGAGCGGCAGTGACACTGTAAGTGTTGGAGAGAGGAGGATCTCCGTTTCCAGCAGCACAGGGAGAGGGAGTCAGCATGTCGTGGCTGCTAAGAAGGAGCAGCTAATTACTCAGGTAACCTTCCCACATGAGCTCTGATGGTAGCTTCCCATTTTATCAAAACATTTTTAGTCACGATAAAAGCTGTGAGGAACTTCTAGTTTGTCTGAGATCGGTGCCCTTGTGGAAATGAGTCTAAAAGAGACATCAGTATGATTCCAAGTTCTGTTTCAATGTATCATATGAAGGAAAATAGAGCACACATTACATTTCCCTAATGTGCTTGAAATATATATATTTTTTAAATTAGTCTTTCATATGTGTGAAAAATTGTTTTATATTTCAATGTGACTTCAGACAGCAGTGACCATTTTAACCTTTAGTCATTTTTCTTATAGATAGTTAAAACACAGGAGAGATTTGGAAAGAGCGCTGAATAAAGTAACTTCTGTCCCAAGTGATCTTCAAAACAGATTTTTTTTAAATATTTTTTTAGACATCACCAAGCTCCCTTTCTGCAAGCAGTGTGGAACAGCGCCTCCTGGAGCTGAACAGACAAAGTGCAGCAGCCAGGGGTCGCCTGCTGGAGCTCATCGATCAACAGAAACAAAGTGTTTCACCCTCCCATTCCCCCATCACCCGCTCTGCTATCAGTCCACATTCAGCAGGTATGTGAGCTCAGTCTGTCTGTGTGAATCACTGGTTGCCCTTCACTGTCAAATGAACATTGTGTCACATTGTTCTCAGCTGAACGATTGGGAAGTCCAGAGGAATCCATGCTGTTGACTGCACAGGAGCTCCTGTCACAGACTAGTGGTGTGTGTCGACGGTAAGTTTCCCTCTCAGATAAGAGTCGTGTTCCATGACGTGGCACGTATTTCCCATGTTGCACTGTGGATTTTGCTCATATGCGCACCATATTTAAAAACCATTGTAAATTTCTCCGCTCATGAGATGAATAAAGGATTATCTTATCTTAACTGGGGTTTCTTATGAAAAGAATGAGCGAGATTGGGCCGATAATTGAAAGTCCAAAACACAGTGAGGTAGTCATACTTATCTCCATGTAAAATATTTCAATATTGTTTTATATACCGGTAATTATTACAGATCCTGTGAGGACGAAGCTGATTGTTACACTAACATAAAAAAAACGTGCTTTAATAATTGTATCACGTTATCATTTATTTCTGTCATTCAGATCTGCCAGCTCCGAAGTGTCATCTGACAGTCCTGGAGGAAACACACGAGAGGATAAAGCAGAAGTAAGAAACACAAACTTAATGGAAGTTAAAAGTTTTCAGCAAACATTTAACGCCTTTCTTACATCTAAAAACATTTTGGTTTTCTCTTCGCAACAGATGGAGAAACGGAGAGCGCGAGAGGGCTGGTTTGCCTTGTCTGCTCATGTTAGATGACGAGGACTCTTTTTTTTTTTTTTTTTTTTTTTTTTTTTTTAAATGTATCACAATGCAAAGAAATTGTCCATACCCGTTCACACATGCTTCTCACCTGAAAAATGTCTTCCACTGTATGTCAGAAGTTTTGTGTGCGTGAGGCACCAAGGTCGATGTACTTTACATCCTCACTGAAGTACAGTTCAAAGATGAAAGAATAATAATCTATGAAGTCTGTTAGCAGGTAGAGCTCTGTTAGCAGGTAGAGCTCAGGGAAGCTTGAAGCTTGAAACAACTAGTCAGAAACCGTTCACTGAGGAAAGACATCTAGTCTTTATTCATAGATAATTAAATACAATCAGAATTCTATAAGAACTGATTGATTTGAATGTCTGAACCTCTTGTCAGCACATGGCATGTGCACATTTATTAACGCACAAACATGTTTGAGATCACAGCTTCATTCAAAAGGCAGAAAGGCTTAAAATGAAGAAGCCTTTTCGATAAGTAAAACATCCATTTAGATTTTATTTTTTTGGCATTTTTGCCTTTATTATAGAGGGAGGAAAGTGGACAGAGGCGGAAATCAGGGAGAGAGACATGCGGGAAAGGATCCACAGGCCGGACGTGAACCCGGGCCGCCCTCTTGCGTACTATAGTCTCGATAGCGCCCCTGATCCATTAGATTTTTAATGTCCACTTGCCTTTTGAATTGCCATGGTGTGTGATGTGTTTTCATGTTATTGTAAATACCACGCAGTCTCTGATCATTAAAGTGTGACACTTTATTAAACACATTTGTTAATACATATTGATGTAATGTGAATGTTTGTTGGACTGTGGGACAAAACCAAAGCACTTGGAGAAAACCAACACATAAGAATATGTAAACTCCATACAGAAAGCTGCTCCCTGTGAGGTGATGATGCTAACTTCTGCACCGCCTTGATGATCTCACAATGTCCTGTTCAGAACGGTCGTCCTGCGCTTACATCGAGGAAGGGGTGCATTAGTCTGTAGGTACGGTCAAACACTTGAGCGTCCATTCCCCCGCACAGGAAACAGGAAATAAGAGCACTTGCGGAGGCTATACCAACGTACATACCTGCGCTCAGCACACTTTTACCCCAGCGACTCCACACACTTGTAGTCTGATTCTCATCAGCAGGAGCCTCCTGAGGCAAAGCAAGTTGAAACTCTTCAGCCTTTCTAAGTTCATCTGCTAAATCGTCTCTGACTACTAAACTATCCTCCTCTTGTCTCGTTTGGGATAGTTCTTTAAAATCGTGGATACGCTGTTTTAATTCTGTATTGTGGGTGTACAGCTCTTCAATTATATGCTGCTTATCATCAATTTCCCGTTGTTGATTTTCAGCGAGTGCATTCATCTCGCTGACTGATTGCTCAGCAACATTCAGTTGACACTGATGTTCCTTTAAAGTCGACTTCAGCCGTTTGATTTCATCTCCCTGTGCGCTCGACATTGACTCGAGCTCATCCCGCTCATTTTCAAGGATATGATTTTTGTCATTAAGAAATGTTCCTTCTTTCCGAAGATCAGACAATGCCTGCTTCAGATTGTGTATCTTTGCCTCATTCGTTTGATTCAAAGATTGTGCACAGTCCAGATCTTCTGTCATCTTGTTATAATCCCTATGGACTGCTTGCGTGACTTGTAGTTGACTCTTAAGGGCATAAACTTGTTCTTTAAGATCTTCAAGCTCCTCGTTCATATCTTTACTCGCCTCACTTAAGAGTAACTTCTCTTGTAGATTTTGAATGATAGCGTTTGTTGTCTCGTAATTATTCCTGTTGACCTTTTGCACTTCTTGTAGTTGATTCTCAAGTGAATCCACTTGTTCAATATAATGTTCAAGCTCTTTCTTTGTGCAGTTACGCTCCATTTCTAGAGTTTTTATGGAAATATCTCTTTCCTCCAAAGTCATTTCATTTTTCCTACAGGCTTTCAGCGCTTCTTGCAGTTGACACTTGAGTTCTTGCATTTCTGTCGCAAGACTTTCATTGAAAGATTCATGTTTTTTAAGCTCATCGGTCATGTGATTTTTCTCCTCAAGAAAAGCTAACTTCTCCTCTTCCTGACTTTTTATGAAGGTGTTTCTTTCCTCCAAGATCATCTCATTGTTTCGGTTGATTTCCAGTTGATTCTGGAGTGAATGCACCTGTTCATTGCGATCTTCAAGCGCTTCCTTCATGCATTTAGTCACTTCTCTTAAAGATAGCTTCTGCTCTTCAAAAGTTTGTATGAAAGTGTCTCTATCCTTTAATGTCAGTTCATTGTTCATGATGACTTTTTGTGCTTCTTGAAGTTGATTCCCAAGAAAATTGACCTGTTCTTTAAGATTTTCAAGCGCTTCCTTCATGCTTTTATTCTCCTCACTTAAAGATAACTTCTGCTCTTCAAAACTTTTTATGGAAGTGTCTCTATCCTTTAATGTGAGCTCATTGTTCATGTTGACTTTCTGTGCCTCTCTTTGTATAAACTTGAGTTCTCTCACTTCTGTAGTAAGTCTTTCATTGATAGATTCACGTTTTTTGAGCTCCTCGTTCAGATGTTTTTTGTCCACAATAAAAGATAACTCCTTCTGTTCCAGACTTTTTACGTAGGCGCCTATTTCCTCCAAGATCACCACATTATTGCTGTTGCTTTCTTGTGCTCGATGTAGTTCAATCTCAAGTGAATGCACCTGTTCATTGCGATTTTCGAGCGCTTCCTTCATGCTTTTATTCTCCTCACTTAAAGATAGCTTCTGCTCTTCCAGACCTCTGATGAAAGTGTCCCTTTCCTCCATGGTCATCTCTGTATTTTTCCTGTTGACTTCCTGTGCTTCTCCAAGTAGAAACTTGAGTTCTCTCACTTCTGTAGTCAGACTTTCATTGATAGATTCACGTTTTTTGAGCTCATCATTCATATGTTTTTTGTCCTCAATAAAAGATAACTCCTTCTGTTCCAGACTTTTGTTGAAGGCATGTATTTCCTCCAAGATCACCACATTATTGCTGTTGCTTTCTTGTGCTCGATGTAGTTCATTCTCAAGTGAGTGCACCTGTTCATTGCGATGTTCAAGCGCTTCCTTCATGGATTTAGTCACCTCATTTAAAGATAACTTCTCCTCTTCCAGAACTCTGATGTAAGTGTTCTTTTCCTCCATGGTCATCTCTGTATTTTGCTCTCACTTCTGTAGTAAGACTTTCACGTTGCTTTTTTTTTATATATATAACGTAGCTATATTCACAAATTTATCAGTGTCTTCTCTCCTTCCTCACATGCAAGTTTTTGAACAGTAGGAAATCATTCTTGTGGCAGTATAGTCACTATTGAGATCAAATGACGTCAATGCTTTTGACGTCATTTCATACGTCATAGAACGGTTACAATTTTAAAGAGTGAAGTTGTCATGGTCACGTGTGAAGTGCTTAATTCAAAAGTAAACTGAGGCATTAAAGATTAAAGAGCGCTAAAGATTGTGACTTATTTAAATCACAAATACTTCATCTCATCTGTACAATGTTTTTCAAAATCTTAACAGGCCAAGAATAAACAGTAAACAGTTTACAGAAAAAAAGTACGTCCTCAATGAAAGCATACGCAGCTAATACGATTCAAAACTTGCAGCTTTATTTTGAAGGCGAGCTGTCAGTTTCCGGTTGTCGACCTCCTTTGTTCAATTTTCATCGTACAAGTTTGATAATGCAACAAACTGCGCCGAATAACTTTGCACGTACTTGCTCAATGAAACAAGAATACAGTGAAAGATAAAAACAACGTGAGGTTGTGGGAGAATGAGTCAACATATATTTTAATTCGCCAAGTTGGACAATAAAATTGAGCAATACCCCTTAAAATGGCATGTTTCATTATACAACATGAATCACTGCATATCAATTATACACACGAATCCAGAGTACAGTTTGAGAGAAGTACTGTATAGCAGCAAACAAAATGCTTCTGACCACAAGGGGCCACTGTTACAGCTTTCTTTGACTTGTTACATCTTCCCGCCCCTCTGTAAGCAGGAATCAAAAAGCCATCAAGAAGTGGTCAAAAGCTGACTCATTTCCACTTCATTTTGTGTTTGCAGAGGCTTTAAAGTGTCTTGGGTGATGCTGGAGTGTAGGAAGGACAACACTTGAGTTTCTCAGCCAGTGAGGAGTGCTGTGTGGGCAGTGACAATGACCGGCAGAGAAATCAAAAGAAGTAAATATTGCAGATAATAATAATGAGGCATAAAGGGGCCAGGGGCAGCAGCCGTAAACGTGTGGTCAAAGGTCACTGAGGAGAGGCAGGGGGTTGCAGGCGGGGCCTGGCTGAGTGAAGGATGGGGTAAATGGGGATTAACCCCATCCCAGCGCCTCTCAATAAACTCCTCCCTCCACAGCAGGGCCTGAGGAAGGGTCCCATTTGATTCCCCCCTTCACAACGACACTTTTTTGTAGGCCCCTCTTCAGCACTGGAGCACCCTCGTCACTCTTCATACACGTAATCAATTGCATCATGCAATATAGATAACAGAGGGGGAAAACTCCCTTGATGATTAGATTTTTTTTTTCTTCAAATTTAATACATGTAGCCTATGCATGATGAGACAATGTAACACACACACACACACACACACACCTACACACACACACACACACACAATGACATGAGCGGTGTTTTCTTAGTAGTTTTCTTATACTCATTTAAATCTGCCCCCACTTCACCTCGGTGAAGGAGGGTGAAGTTATTCAGAAAAACACACACTAAAGTTTGTGCACACACTTGCTCACACTACTGCTTTTGACAGGGTCCAAACTGGTGTTGGCTTTGTCAAATGATCTAGATACAAAGCTACACCTAAAGTGCCCCCACTAAAGTATCAATCTATTTAATTTAAAAAATATATTGAAAATGATATTTTTTTTTATTTGTAGATTATAACAAATATAAACAATTTGTTTTCTTTAATTCCACTTTCCCTCACTTTTTAAATGGTGCAGCATTGTTAGAATGCCACTAGAGGGCAATATTTAAGTGCTACTGTGCTTTTATGGGTTCCTTGAATGTGAACATGAAACTATTTTTCAACTTTCTTGTATTTGTATCAAAAGTTTTCCAAAAATTAAGAAATGTTTGAACCCCAATAAAAACCTTATCAAAACTGCACTACATGAATGGTTACATTATTTGTACTCTTAAGAAGCTGATCTATTATTTTATCATGTTTCAAAGCTATTTTGTGAGGAATCAGCACGTGTGTGTGTGTGTGCACACGTGTGTGTGCATGGGAGTACGCGTGTATAAGTGGGTGCCTTTGTGTGTACTCCTCAGCTGTGTTAGGCTCTGATCTCAAGCAGGCTAGTGCTTGCAGTGAAAATATTATTGCAAGTGTTTATTATTGCTTTAGTGTGAAACAGTGGGAGTGTGCGCTGCACCGGCTAGAGCTGTATGGAGAGTGTGTGTGTAAGGTTAGTGGTGGTACTGGTGGTGGTGTGAGAAGGGTGTTTGTGTGTGTGTTCGGGGGGGGGCTCCCTTCGTTCTCCTCCTTTCTGTCTCCCACCGGCCAGCCCCCAGCCCGTGGCCCATTGCACCCTGGGTAATGGGGAGGCCTATTGGAGTTGATTAGTTCCGGCTGGAGCCCAGAGTTCTGACAGGCAGGAGAAACGAGCTCTCAGCGTGACCCCCCACTTCCCCCCTACAGACCCCGCTCTCAGGCATAATGGGTAAGGGCTTTTTAAACAACTGAAGTTTCTCTCTACTCCACTGCCCTCTCCCTGGCCCAAACCTGCTCCAATATCACACCACAAATAACATTACACTACTGCACACATTCTTACAGAACCCCCTTGATAAGATATCTCAGGTTGTGTCCTCAAGATCTCCACATATTTACCTTGCACCCCCAGATTTGAAGTATAAAGTAATTTCACACATTTTTTAGATTAAGTCCTTTTGAAGAAAATTTCATATTTCATAGCTTCATTCATAGCTCATAGTAATGAAGTGATTCATACTGATTTCTGCCCACCATTATGTTCTTCTCTGATCTATCCATCTATCCATCCCTTAACTTACCTCACTTCTCTGGGTAATGGCAGAATAAGATGGTCTGTCACAATGACCAGCCTAAAAAACGGTCCCATTTTTACAAGAAGAGCATTTTGTCATCTCGAGATCAATTTCTCATGAACTCTGTTATAATGGGAAAATCAGTGTTGTTATCCTGCAAAACAAAACAAAAACAAGTTGAGATATTGACAAAACCAGCAGGAAATATTCATTATCATGAGCTTCTGTATACATTCTCCTTTACAAGTGTGATTTTGCGACTTTTCTCTCTCTCTCTATCTCTTTGTGGACAATCTACACTCCAATCTATCTACATGACGCTGTGTCAAAAGCCCTTTGTCTGATGTATAAAGCTTATAGATGCTATGGATAGAGCATGCTCAGTGTGTCGCCTAAACAAACAGCCTCTCACATCAGGATCAGCCACAGTGCTTTGTATCTCTCTGGCATTTGGTCACATCCACCATGTTGGACACCTGTGGCATAAACTGATGACCATTACACACATTCCTGAGCAGAGCAGCATCGTTCACTCCCCCCCCCCCCCCCTTGCAGATTGATCCTCTCTATCCCCTTTATTTCCCAGTCCCACTCAGCCCCCCTAAGATCCCCGCTTTCTTCCTCTATCCTTTTCTCTCTCTCTCTCTCTCTCCCTCTCTCTCTCTCTCTCTCTCTCTCTCTCTCTCTCCACACATAATTGATTAAGGGCCATTTTCATAAATCAATTTGGGACGCACATCAGTCAGCCCTGAATAGAGGAACCCCCCTCCGAGCAGCGGTATTAATCTACCTCAGCATGCCCTGCCACTCTCACTTACACACACTCACACACAAACAGTTGGTTTGTTTTCTTTAGTTTCAGTTTTTTTGGACATTGCAGTTTGCCAACATGATATATGCAAATGTTTTCAGCAGTTTTTACACACATTATGACCTGGAACAGACGACCTGACAGAGAAATGCGCATAGTTTCCACTGAGTCTGAACAACGATCACTCTTATAAAGAAAAATTGGAAGAGAAATGTGGGTGTTTTGGGGGAGTTTTGGTGGAGTTGATGAATTAGAGAGGACGACAAAAGCAGAGGCAAGCAGAATAAAAACAGCGTTTCTTTTATGGAAGTGAATGAAGTCTAATTCTTTCCATCTGTCTTTGCTGTACATCGCTAAACAAACAAATATGTTGTTTGTACACTCAGAAGTCTTTCTCCAAGACAGAAACGTCTCAGTGCTGTTTATAATTACACTCACTTTATTGCCATTATTATTAGCCGACTTCATCTCTCTTTCTTTCTCTTTTCTCCAAGTCAGAGCTGTTATTTTGAACGTTTGATATTAATGTAACCATGACACCGCCCTTTCACATTAGAAAATCTGTTCCAAGTTGCAATGGATTCTGGGAATGTGTGCCTACAACAGCTGCAAGTGATATGTATGCCTGACTTTTTCCTCCCTGCTTCAGATTTTCTTACACTCTGCCTTTCTCTCTAACTTTTCCCTCTACCTTGATCTTTTGTTCTTTTTTTTTTTATTACCTCCTTAGTACCCCCGTTGCTCCAGCACTATTTGTTTCTTGTTCTTTACTTTCCCTACATCTTTTCCCCTCCACTCGCCGCCCCTCTTCGTGCTCCAGGGTGTTGGCTTTAGTGGTAGTGAAAGCTGCTTTGCCTTAAAAAACAGTTTGTCTTAATGAGGAGGGATGGCGGGCTGGAGGGAGAGAGGGGGCGGAGGGTCACAGCTGAAGCCAATTGCGTTCTTTTCCTGTCTGAGGGGCTGTGGGCCTGGGTCAAGCTCAGGGCCACGCTGCCCCGTCACTCCGGCTGGGTCCTGGTGCCGGTTCTGAATTGCCGCCAGCATGTGTGTACAAGCCAGCGTGTGTGTTTTTGTGCGAGTTAAGAGAAGGGGGCAAGAGGCACATCTGTTTCTGATCCCCCCAGAAAGCCTTGCTCTCCGGACCTGGAGGTGCTGGCGTGCCTGTGGAGGGCTGCAAGGGAGGGGATGAGAGGGCGAGTGCGCGGTCACACGCACACACAGTATGTGAAGGTACAATATGGGGTGTTTTTATAGCCACATCCTCCTCCTCTGTTTCTGCCTCTTTTACATTATATTTCAGGGCCTAAGCAAGTTCTTGTCTCAAGTTTTTCAATATCTGATAACATACAGCTTCCTGAATTATCTGCACAAAGTAGCCTGTTAGCTTAGTTTAGCATGGAGACTAGAAATGGGGATTAAGCTGACCTTCAACTATCTGAAGGTGACCAAAACCTCTGCGCTGCCTCCTCAGCTTACTTTTTCAAAAAAGGCATTAGATAAAGCCATAAAATCCCGAGTTTAAGGATGACAATTAAGTTTTATAAAACTGTTGTGTTGGACAATTTCTTGGACCAGTATTTTGGTGTAGTCACCGTGGATGCTGTTCCCCACTTTTCCACTGTTTAAATGAATTATTGTATGACGTGTTTCAGGTCTTAATGCATTTATTCTAAGATAAGTCAACTGTTCTCAAACAATAACTAGATACTATACTAAGAGAAAACTCAATAAGGGTATTTCTGATATCTCAAACTACAACTTAATTCTAACTGAAATTCAAGGTGCTTTAAAGTCTCTGTGGTGACAGCAAAAACTTATTTCAAAGATTGTAAAGAATCACTTACTTGCTGAAATGTGATGTTTCTGTTTTGTATGAGCTGCCTTTAGAGTTGGGTAATGTTAGTGAAATATGTTTATTTTGTAGAAAAAACATTTCTCTCTTTATCTTCTTCTCTCTCGACTTTCTCTTATTATGACATCATTATTGTCCCCCAGTTTTGTGTTTCACTGTCTCCAAATCTTTCAAGTAGTCAGTTTCTTCAAGGACTTAAAAAAGCAGTCTACACACTAATCTACAAGTCCCACTCCTCTTTTCTTTCCCCTTGACTCCTCCAATGACCCGTGACTTCTCCTCCTCCTACTCTCCTCTGTCTCTCTGGCTACGAGGAGAAGGTAAGGTTGAGATGAAACACCACGTCAGTCTTTGAACAGAGCTCATAAAAAAGGCGCATATTAACGAGCATGACTAACAAGCTGCAGGACCCGCAGAGGTTGATCCCACGAGTGCTTTGTAATAACTCCTCATTTGTCAGATGTTCAACATTTTCACATTTTGTCACTCCTGCACCCGCACCTTTTTAATGGATGCAGAACACAACACAACTCCCCCACTACACACCTGAGCCAATAGTATGACTTTTGTTTGCCAGGAAAAGCCATTTAAACCTCCCCCCCATAACTGCCCCTATTTTAACCTCCTATGGGCCCCAAAACCTGTCTCCTACTAAACTTCTCTGAAAACCTCTGAGAGCCACTATATCTACCTTTCTCCTGTTCCCCTAACTCCTCTCTGGCTTCATCCATCGGGGCCTTTAGCAGCCGAGTTTTAAGCTTTACCCATAACTCCCCCCTTTTCTCCCTCGCTTTCCCTCCAGGCTACTCCAGGAGAGGTTCTTTACAGCCCTGTCATCCTTGCCAGAGCTGTAAAAAACACATCTGGAATCACACTCATACGCTCTCACCCCGTGTTTAAGAAGCCCACCCTTTCTTGCCCCCCTTGCTTTTTTCTTTTGCTTTCCCTCTTTCTTTTCACGCACACACACGTCAAGGTCCATGCCGCAGGAAAAAACACTCCCATAACCGACTACAAACACTGAAATAATACCGTTACACTAAGTGAGCTGTTTCTAATGAGGGCTGGAGAGAAGCATGACACATTTTGGTGAGAGAGGGGGTCGGAGTGGCGGTGGTGGGGGGGGGGGCATGTTACAGTCTATGGATTTGACTCTATTCATCCATCCACACAAGGCCATCTTGGATCTCGGTCAAACTTAAACTTCTGTGTAATCTTTCAAAAAAGGAATTTGTTGTGTGACCCCGTGTTCGCCACTTTTTTGGGGCTTTTGTGTGAGAAAGTGTGTCCTGGCTGAAGCGTGACTATATATACATTTAATAAGGGCCTTTGTGGTGCAGTAATGGGCGGTTGGGTTGGCTACGGCACAGGGAGGAAATGTCAGCAACAGATAGAAAGCTAAGAGAGCAGAGAGAAAACAAATTGATTCCCTGAAATTGCCACCTCATTTGCTCTGATTGAGACATGTGTGAAGACACATTTGTTGCCCTCACTTTATTTAACGTTTGTGTGTGTGTATGTGTGTGTGTGTGTGTGTGTTTCCGAGTTTTCAACTGCTTTACCGTGTGAAAATCTACACTATTGTTCCTCTCCCTCTGTCTCAATTTTCCTAAACTGGCTCCAGTGATGAATAATAAAGCCTCAAGAAATCCTCTGGCTATTTAACTCTCACTCTTATTTTTACTGTGCAACTTAATCAGGATGAGAGACACAAAGAATAGAGGTTCAAATTATTCAAGAAGAAGGAGGGGGAAATGGGACTTCTCCTCTCTCACATCATCTGAAATGAACATTCAGAAATGAGAGGAATAACTCAACGAGAGATTGGGTTTCACTTGGAACCAAAAACGCTTTAACCATGACCATGTGCCACTTCTTGGTGGGTTTGTGCGTATGCATGTGTGTTCTTGTGTGTGTGTGTGTGTGTGTGTGTGTGTGTGTGTGTGTGTGTGTGTGTGAGATGAAGGGTCAGGTTTCGGCAGTGGAGGGAGGTGCTTGGTGCTGTAAGTAAGAGAGAAAGAGAGCAGTGCTGCGGTAGGTAAATAGGCCTTGACCCAGGCCTGCCAGAGGAACGCTCCTTCTCCTCCTGCCAGAATCTTTTTTGTTTTGTTTTTGTGTATTTTTTTTCTTCTTCTGCAAGACCAGTGGGGTGATGTGGGGTGAGGGTGGAGTTTAGGTGGAGGGGGAATGGGTGTGTGTAGAGGGGGGGGAGGCTATTAACAAGCTCCGTCGTTTTTCTAATTAGTGCTTTGGGGGATATTTTCTTAAGGACTGTCGGCCCTCCTTGCAGAGCTTTTTTTGAGGGGAGAAATATGTGCGTGTGCACGAGTACAGTAGTGTGTGTGTGTGTGTGATGTGTATTCAAGCACGTTTTTATTCAATTGTTTTCTGGTTTTGCAAAGAAACTCGGCAGATGTTATTCCACCACTCTTGGATCTTGTTATTCATTGCTTTTTTTTTACACATTCAGGCCACATCCACTCTCATGGCATCTGAAAATATAAAATGGACACACACACACACACACACACACACACACACACACACACACACACACACACACACACACACACACACAGTTCATTAAATCGAAGGGTTTCAGATCCTCTCTCCTTCCTGTATTCTCAAAACTCAAGAGCAAAGGAAATTTTCCTTTCTCTTTTCTTCCGTCTCCAAATTTTCCTTTCTCCTTTCTTCCCTCTTCTGCTGTTTCTTTTCAGCGAGTCTGCTGCTCTCGTCCTGGCTTTGATCCCCCCCTTTTCTCATCCCCTATCCACCCCTTCACCCTCGCCACCCCTCCTAGGGCCTCCAGCCAGCTAGCTGGAGCGGTTTCCTGAGTCTGCCCAGATTAATGAGTGTAAGTTAGTGTGTGTGTAAGTGAGAGAGAGAGAGATAGAGAGAGAGAGAGAAGGAGAAACAATGCCTCAGTGTACCACAAATTGTGAGTGTGTGAGTTTGCATACTGTACAAGCCCTTGTGTGTGTGTATTTGATCCGCGGTTTCCAAACCAAAAATTATTTTGCGGGTTGTTTTTTCAGAGATCATCAAAGTAAGTTATTCCACAGAAGGTTGGCTTTGCATCTGGGTCATTTTGAAGAATTCCCCAATCACGACAAGTCAGCCGGGATGTGAATGCAATCAAGCATCTGAAAAAAATAAAAATCACCCAAAAGATCCTGAATCTGCTTCTGGGACACTCATCTGAGGACCGTTTACGGAGCTGGAATTGAAAACTTTATTCACATGCTCAGACTGAGAGTGTATAAACTGAAAACAATCACAATACAACTGATTAGAATTCCTAAGTGCTAAAAATAATCCTGTGATTGGAGCCATATGTTGAATATGGAGCAGTGGGGGTAAGGTGGTGTGTGTGTGTGTGTGTGTGTGTGTGTGTGTGTGTGTGTGTGTGTGTGCTGCAGTGGGTCGTAGAAAGAGGCAGCAGAGGGTGGGGAGTAATCAAACTGGAGAGAAAAAAAACAGTTTGTCTTTTCTTTGAGCTCTGATAATAATGCCACGTGAGTCCCTGCTGCACTGCGTTTATTTACTCTTACAACTCAGTGTACACACTTTCACTCTCTCACATACACATACATACATACACATGGAGACACACTCTGTCGTCAGCACCACAGACACACACATATACACGCTAACGCCTTCCAGCAGACTTACAAATATGGACATAAACATGTAATCAGGACCATGCATGGACCAGTTTCTCACTCCTCTCAACTCCTGTCTCACACACACACACACACACACACACACACACACACAGGAGGAGGGTGGAGGAGAGGAGTGGGT
Organism: Symphodus melops; assembly: GCF_947650265.1. Classification (NCBI taxonomy): domain Eukaryota; kingdom Metazoa; phylum Chordata; class Actinopteri; order Labriformes; family Labridae; genus Symphodus; species Symphodus melops. The sequence continues at coordinate 16,748,291 of NC_136704.1, forward strand.
CATAATGGCCAGGTGGTTTCAGTTAGGATGTACTCTACCTGAAGAAAAGAGGGAAAAAAACCAGAGGGAATTAGTTTTCTTGGCCAGGTAACTTTTCCTAGAATTTCTACTTGGGTGGTTCTCGTGTGTTACAGTACAGTGACATTACAGTGAAAAAAAAAGCGGCACACGGCAAAGTTACTGTAAGAGAAGTCATTAAAGCAAAGCATCAGTTTATTTCTTCAGTTTAAAGCTTACCAAGACTGTCAATGATTCCTGCATTATTAGGGCCCGAAGCACTGACGGTGCGAAGGACCCTATTGCTTTCTCAAAGGAGTGTTTTTATTTTTCCGCGACTTTGCTGCCATTTTTGAGTGCCTGAATGTGAATGACAACTCACCAAAATTTAATCGAGTCTGGTGAAAAATTCCATATTTTTGTATTTTCGTAAAAAAGTTTGCAAAATGGCTTTAGGGTGCCCCCTTTTGATGACATGTAATTGTTTTTTTTTTTGACTAAATTTTTTACTAAAAAGTCTGTGATTGCTTGGCTGTAATATGTCGACAGGAAATCCACTATGATTTTTTAAAGTAAGTAAAATGCTGTGGATTGAACGATTGTTGTTCTGGAAGGACAGTCATTTACTGTTTAAAAGAAGTTTAAAAGAGTCAAGAATACATTTTTAACCTTTAAAGAAAACATATTCATTCAAGTGTCTGGAGTGACTCCCCAGACCTTCCCCGACTTATAAAAGTCCCTATTGTTATAGCCACCATTGGCCCTTATCTCTGTCATCATTGAGGAGGTTGTCACGGCAACGGAAAGGAAACACAGTGTCATTTGTCACATCTGCTCTGTGTTAGCACGCATTGTAAATCAAGCTCATCCCCTCTGTTGCATTTTAGAGTTTAGACATCTTCCAGAGATTATTTGCAGAAGTGTGAGCGGTTACTTGAGATGTCAGTCATGATGACCAAGGACAAAGTGGGCGGAATATCCTGTGGGAGCGTGTGGTTGGACAGCAGGCGAGGAGGCAGTGTCTGCTTATTTGATAAGAAGTCGTCCGTCAGGAAGGAAAATAAACAACTGAGTGTGCAGCTACTGCAGAGCCAGAGGAAGAGCTGTTACTAGAGCACAACACAATATTTACACTGCTGGACTGACACACACACACACACACACACACACACACATCCACATAAACAGACGCAGACTCTTCATTTACCTGCAAACCTGGGCTGAACACTGTCATGTGTTCATATACACACGCAGAGAGCGTGAGGATAAAAACATAGTTTTTTTTTGGGCAGACAACACAGATTGTGGTGATAGTGGGTGCTTTTGCTTTTTTGTGCTCTGCGTGTGATTGAGAACTTTTATAGAAGTGAAGTACAAGAGATATGATGTTGGTTAATTTAAGTACAGGCTTGTTGCAAGATAATTAATACAAGACACATAATGTTCTTCTCATTTAGATCTTGAGATGTTAAAAGATTTGTGGGACAAAATGTGTTTTAGTTTGAAATGTGCTCATATTCTTAGTCCATTTAACCAGTGTCAAGGGGCCTCATTTTGAGATCTCACCAGCCAAGAAATGTTTGGAACCTCTGTTTATTATTTTGACAGGCAAAACTGCAATGTAAAAACCAAATTCAAATTCATTGTTCCTGATAATGCGCTGCTAAGTAAGTGTTTATCTCAGCTGATATGTTGTTATGGTGTCAAAGCTTTGTTTCCGTTTCAAAGTTAAGTACCTTCAAATCTTCTCAATAAGAAAACATTCACAAAAACTGGAAACCTTCAAGCAGAGATGACAACCAAGCAAACATTTTCTGAGCATGGTATTATGCTTAACTTAAAAAAAAAAATCATGTAGTTAGACTGTCAGAAATAAAGTGCTAAATTTGGCAGTGTAGTATAGGACTTGTAAGCTCATCTTCTCTGGAGCCGAGGCAGGTTTTTAGCCGCTTGACAAACCATTGGATCACGCCCGTCTGTCAGCTACGTCTTATTGTGAAAAACTCTTATCCTTCATAAATTCAAAACAGATGAAAAAAAATTCTAACCCAGAAATTGTTTGCTGATCAAGACATGAGCTAATAAGAACAATATAGTTTTTGTACCAGGTTGTAAACATGTTATTTTCTGCTTTAAAAAGAGTTTTTTTAATTTTGTTTGCTGTTTTGTGACCTCGGGTGCTCTGCAGTCAGCCTGAAGTGGACACTCAACAAACTGCAGTAGGGTACTGGGTAGCATGTCAAGAACTTGTTTGTTTAGATAAGGAAGGAGGGGAGAGCCAAGGGACTGTGAGAGTCCTGACCTCCTGGCTTTTAGCCCCGCCCTCTGGCTGTGACTGACAGATAGCATCAGTGCAGCTCCTTATCAGCTCCCTGCTCGTCTCAGATCTGGGATCTGCCTCTCATGGGGGCGCATGCCAAGAGGGCACAGAAACACACACAGTAAAGAACATACATGTACAGATGGAATTATATCGAAGACATCCTGTTCAGTTTTAAAAAGTTGTTTCCTCTTTCTGTGATTTAAATGCCCATTTTGCATGACACGAGAAAATTGCAGAACGGAGAAGGAAACAGTCTTTCTTCTAAAACTAACTTTTTTTCACTTTCTCCTGCTTTCCTGTAAGAGTTAGTCATATTGAAAGTTACTGCCAGTGAATGTCTTGTACAGTATAGTGTGTGTGTGTGTGTGTGTGTGTGTGTGTGTGTGTGTGTGTGTGTGTGTGTGTGTGTGTTATTGCTTTTGGATTGCAGACTGGTCTGTGTTTGCAGCCTGTGTTTGGGTGTCTCTGTAAGTCATTTGCTGTGTTTTTCAGAGGGGCTGAGATCATGCTTTGCTGCTGACACTGAACATAAAGATGCATTGAGCTGAGTGCAGACCATAGGCCAAAAGTCTGGAGGTACGAGGGGAAACAGCACACACACACACACACACACACACACACACACAGTCTGTCTGTCTGTCTCATTGCAGTCAGTGTAGAGGGCTCCCAAGGGCCAGGGGGACTATCGTTTTCCCCGTTAATTATGACCGTCTGGCAGGGTAAAAAGCAGGAAGTCAGAGAGGGAGAAATGGAAAGAGGGAGGGATGGTAGATAGATGATAGGCGGCAGAGGGTGGAGGAGTATGAGAAAGTGAGTCAAAATAAGGGAGGAGAAGCAAAAGCCAAGATGGATGATGGGAGGAAGGAGAGAAAAGTATAAGAAGGGGAGTCCGAGAGAGGATGGGGGAGTGATAGAGACAGATCCAAATAAAACCATATGCCGGGAGGGTTTGGATGATAAAACCAGGTGCTTGATAAAAGGTGGAATGTCATTTTTTGTTTTCTCTTCCCTCCAGAGCTCTGTCTGCTGGCTTTCACTCCTTGCGTTCTGATATACAGCTTACACTTGTCGACCTTGGCTTTCGTTTGACCCTAAGGACCTTTCAGCAGCACCGACTTGTGCTTATAAGCTAACTCTTTACTATCAAACCTTTGGGCGCGGGTGACTATTCTGTCGGCCGTTCTTCTTCCGATTCCCTCCGGGGGGAAAGGGGGGATGTAAAAACTTAAAACTGTAGGCAGAGATATTAATGTTTTGCTTTTAAAATTTGATGTGCTGTAAGGACAGTCAAGCCAAGCAGCTGCAGTGTATGAGAGCTGTGCTGAGCCGAGCAGAGAGAGACTAGGACTTAACTGGCTCCAGGTCCAATTATGACTGTCTACCACATCTGGACAGAGTTCAAGTTGTAGTCAAAACTAATGTTTCTAATAGTGAGAAAAAGTCACAACTGTCAGACTTTCCACAGGCTTTGTATCCCAAAGAGCAAATAATATTTACAGCTCTCCTTGAGTCAAAACATGGCTGCTTTAATTAAACATAAGAAAATGGAGTAGGCTGAGAGAGAAGGCTGGACGTTGGTCAGATTGTGTCAGTGAGAAGCTTTTCTCACATGTTGCTTCTAGTTATGTTTGAGGATTTTAACAATTGCTGATAAAAAATATGCTTTATTCAACCCCACATTTTTCATCCAATTAGTTTCAAATAAATGAAGGGAAACTGTGTTTTTAATAGACGTCAATTAAATAAAATTTTTAATGTGTACCATACGCTATAAGTAAAGCTTAAAACGTGTATAAACCCATATTAAGTGAGCATATACCAGCAATACATATCTGATGTTAAAATGAGGAAAGATCAACCTTAAATAGAGCTCATTATCTCACAAGCAGAAACTTAAAGTAGACAATTATTATAATACACATTCCTTTTTATTCTGAACCAAGCGACATGTTTTAATTTAAAAAAAAAATGAAAGCAATGCAAAAACTGCAGTGTCCACTTGGCTGGCTGCAAATTACAAAGATTCCTCTTTAGAGTCCATTAAACCCTATTTACCAGCATCACTTCACATATTTACAGTCAGGTAAATGAACAAAACAAAACAGTCACTCTATCCTTTATATCCGTTATCATTACTGTACTGGGGTGTATTTGTTTTATTACTAATCAGTTTGGATTTTCTTAAGTTAAACAGTTATTCACGGCTGAACTGACAGACAGGTGGCTGTTTTGAAGCCGTTTGCATGGAGGTTTTGCGCCACTTCTTTACCATTTACTGTTTGTAAAAGCTACTGTTGGTATCTAAAATGTCCTTGTTGGGCTTTTTTACTTATTAGGGTCCCCATAAGCTGTACCTTAGAGCTCAGCTCCGATCGCTCCTTGAGATGCAACATCTCCTTTTCAAGTGCGTCCTTAAAATTGAGGCTGTTTCCACGGAGTTTCTGGCACTGTTTTATTTTCATGCATTCATTTGACAATGTAATAACATGCTGAGGATGATACAGTTAGCTGATATAAGAGCCTTTGGTTTAAAATGGCAAAAATAATGATAGCTTGATAGATTATTTCAAGTATAATGTTCAGGCTACTAGATGCACTGACAAAGGACTGATACTGAAGCATTCACGTTAAATTCAACCATTTCACATGTTGTACTGAATGCTCCAGACATTTTTGAGAAAGCTTGTTTAAATACAGCTTCAAATTTAATAAAGGAGCTTCTAAGGGGAGCACCAAGTATGCCAAATAGAAATAGCTGAGAGAGCAAAAATCATTATTGGATCAGAATCCTTTGCACAGTGGAAATAAGTAATGAATGGAACAGGATTAAAACAGTAATGGAAAGTTACAGATTTCAGCTCTGAGTGGTGAAGACGAGGGATGTTGACATCCTGGAAAAAAAGTCTCTGAATCTCTGAAGCAAACACGTAAACAGAGTAAATAAAATAAACCAAATGAATCTCAACAAACAGATGCCATCACTGCTCAGAACACTGCTGCTGTATAAAACAGTCAGAGTCTCTTCAGAAAAACAAGATTTAATCAGAGCCATCACACTAACACACATTTAAAATTATGACATACACGCCTGAGGTCCAACCCCACCTGAGCTGGATCTCTGTCTCGACAGCACAATCTCACTGGAATAAGAACCAATAACAACCTATTACCCTCCAAATCCCACTGACACACACACACACACACACACACACACACACACACACACACACACACACACTCTCACACACACAGAGTGAGCTACAGTAAGAATGAAAAGAACAATAAAATCTCCGGATATGAAAAGCTCCTCAGGCAAGAATGCACAACTGAAGAACAAGATTCTCCCTCTTTGTGTGTGTGTGTGTGTGTGTGTGTGTGTGTGTGTGTGTGTGTGTGTGCACTTTGGGGGAAGACATCTGAGGATAAAGGACACCATAAATCTCTCTTCCTTGAGTTTTACAGAGAATTTTGATTGTGTGTCTTGACATGAGCCTTAGGCACAGTGTGTGTGCATCTGTAAAACTGAGACACGCTAACAAGCGTCTGTTTAAAACATTTTAAAATGTTGTTGTTCTTCATTACATCTCAAGGCTGTTGTGACAAACAAGTGGGCTGTATTTTGAACAATCAAAACACTCAAAAGCTCACTAGAGGGCTTCCTGCTGACTTGACTAATAAACAAACAAAACAATAACAAATTATACAAACCAGAACAAAAACCAGAGTATCATTGTGTAGGGCTAGTTGTATCAGCCTGTTTCTAGTCTTTATGCAAAGCTAACAAAGTTTGTTTTTTTGGTGTAAAAAAATATTGATAAATGTCTTCAAAATCATCAAACCATCAAAAAATGTTTTCTTTTTGAAGTGAACTACTGCTCATATATACAGTATAAGTCATTTTGTGGCATTGTTACTGTTACTCAAGAAAGGAATGACTTACTTTTTGTTTTCAGATGGATTTTATATCAATAATGTGCATACAGCTTTAGTTCAAAGGTAAAAACACACCATCATTTAGTGTCCTGGACATTTCCCAATATGCTCCTTTTTGAGAGTTTATTTCGTTTTATTTCATTAAAATGGACAGAAAAGAATGCTGGATGCAAAAGCTCCAGAAAAAAAACCACAGTCCCTCTTGAATCTGTTGTTGGACATTTGTTCTTGAGTCACTCACATGATTTATTTCCTGGGTGAATGGACTTTGAAAACAACAAGATGGAGAAGTGCTACAAACGTAGTTTGGACTCAACCTCCCACCATGCTTCATTAAATCCTTTATTCAGATTCTGTAATGGCATTATGTGTCCTGAATGGTAAGGCCTAATAGAATAATACTAGGTAGGGATGGAAACACCTGTTGAATGAATGTCTCAGTTTAGTAAAGAGTTGAGCCAGGACTGAAGGTGATTCTGCAGCGACCACACATTGCTCCTATCTTGAACCCTGAAACTCCCACAGAGCTAAAAAATTTCACATTTTTTTACTCAAATATTTTTTTTCAGGGTTATCTTGATTCATAAAGCACAACCTGTATGTACATGGACAAAATGGTTTTCACTGCTATCATTCCTCCAGTCCACACTGTCAATCAATCTCCACAATGACTATAAATCATATTGAACAAATGTCACAAACCTCTCATGCTCAAAACTTGATTCTCTGAGCCTTGAACCATGGGGGCTTATGTTGGTTGGCCTGGGTTGGCCTGAGCCCTGTGAAATCTGTCTAGTTAACCCATGCGCCAACTGCTGACCAAGCAGCATCCTCCATGTCTGCAGTACCATTTTCAAAATTTGATTAAATTAGATATGTTTAGGGGCGATAAAAATGGTCATGCTTATACTACTTCATGCGACCCTTCATAAGTCACCGCTACAGTCAGGCCACCCCAGTCAAAAATCCTGGACACAGCCATGCCTTGAACACTGTGAGAAGCAATCATCTTGCAGGTTTATGCCACATTTCGTAAATGCAATTAATCATTTCAAGTTTTAGGGAAGCAGAATGCTTGAATGGCTAAATTGTTCCAAGCCGTGTATAAATAAAGTCACTGACCTGCATCATTTATAAGCAGTAACAACAAACTGATCAAAGCCACAAAATGCTTTCTGGCACTAATCTTGATTGGCTTTTAACATTATGAGTGTCATTGGGTTCTGAATCATTTCAATTAATACTTTCATGATTGGTTGGCTTCAAAATGTGGTTAAAGCAGCATTAAATAAACTTCTTGACTTCTGTGCTGAGGCTTAAATGTATTTTCCAGTGTTTGTCCTCTTTTGCCCTTATAGTCAAAAAGTGAGTTGCAAGAAATCTGCATTATCACTCGTGTGTTATACCTCTCATCAACACTTTTCACCACTGTCCATGTCAGGCTTTACAGCCGTCCATCGACTGTGGTTGTCTGGCTGAACTACAAACACCTTTGTCTTCAGATGTGATTGAACAACACTTAATTATGAGCAAACCAACAGCCTTATCAGGGTGTTTGTTTGCGAAAGCTCGTAACTGGCCTTAAATGGATATAAATCTCTGGGCAATCTTGGTATACTGTTATAGACTGATGACCAAAGGTTGTTGCCTTGCATGTGGGGGGGCCTGCAGAATCTGAAGAATATAGGGGTCCTTCAGGGTGGGGTATTTAAATTAAATATTGGGGAAAACAGTTCAGGAAATGTAATAAACGTTTCCCTTCTCTTACTGGGTGATCAGAGTGCTTGTTTTATCAGTTCAATGATAAATCATTGTCAGCAGGTCACGTCATACTATCAAAGACCTTTTCACACATGCACTGCACTCTGGATTTTGAACGCAAACACCCAAATCTTTCATTCCTGCAAGGAAATCTCTGCACAAACTCGGGTATAGAGCTGAGCTGTGAACTCAGCAGATAATATTCAGGAAAGTGAATATATTCAGGAAGTGAAGGGGGTTGATGACCTATTAGAGAGAGATTTCTTTTCAGTCCTGCTTCAATCAATTTAAGGGTAAAAGTGTGCTGATTTAGTCCTCTTATACATCACAATTGCAAGTGTGTGTGCGATTCAATCTGGTTTTGTCACACGGAGGAAGTGACACAGCTGCTAAGGTCAGCAGGATACTGAGAGGGAAGGAGAGAGTGGGTCGTTGTCATGGTGAACAGCTAAACAATGGAGTGAGGAGGTCGTAGAGGAGACTGGATTGCATGGTTTAGACCCTTAGAAAAAAACAACACCTCATACACAACACACACACTCACTGATGAACAATGCACCCTTCAGGAATGAGACACACCGGATAAATGCACACCTGACACGCAAACACCCTGCGCTCTCACTCCATCCCACTCAGAATCTTTGTTGGAAAAACACACAAATCACACCACACGAACACACCTCTGACACCCCCCACTCTTCTTCTCACTCCCTATTACGTTCATAACAACATTTATAATCATCTACATGACAATCTGTGTGGGGCTCCATGGTGAGATTCTGGGGTGACAGAGGTTAGCGCTGAAGGAAAGCGGTGCATGCTGGGATTGCGGCCTGCTGAGAGAGTGGCATTCTGGGAGGCGGTGTCCTGCGGGCAGGGCCTCTGGGGGATGCAGTATGGTTAATAGGCCTTTCATGGCCGGCCCACAAAGCCTTTTGTCCCGAGCTAATTCATCTAGCCCTGCGTGGAGAGGTAGAGAGGGGGGAGGGGCAGCATGGATGGGTTTTTGGGGTTCCCATTTTTTCTCTCTCTCTCTGTTTCTGCTCTACAGTGTAGTGCTGGGTGGTGCAAGAGTGAGGGAGCCACATTCAAACACAGCTCCCGCCCAGTAGCAACAACACCAAAACATTGGCAAAGATTTGCTGGCAAACTGCAGCACAACACTGAAAAACACCCACATGTAATGAGTCCTTGAGCAGATCTCGAAGCTAGAATAACTTTCCGGTTATGACGTGCGTAGTCTGGTTTGTGGACATATTACTAATGCTCTGTCATTAATTGAGAAAAACACTCAAAATCCAAAGAGTCTGGTCACAAACTTTTACCTGAACCAGAGCAACAGGTGTCATTAAAAGCCACAGCTTGTCAGTGAATGCAGCTCTCCTGGCTTGCTATAACCCCTCAGGTAACATCATGGTGGGAGTTCCTGCATTCAGAGGCGAAGACGAGGCCTGTTTCCCATCTACAGCCCCCTGCTATCAGCCCCTGTGATCAGAGAATAGTCAGTTATTAATGAACTGGACAGGACTGGCTCCCCACCTTACAAAGTGTGCTGATTGAAGTGGAGAAGAGAATTCCAGTGTGAGCAAATAGGGGGGCTTGAGCTGTGATCACTGTGGTATGAGAGCGTGTATAAGTGTGTGTGTGTGTGTGTGCCACACTGTCCTGGCTGAGCCCGTTCAATTCACAACAACATAACACAGCACTGCACTGCACAGCTGCACTGGAGGGCCTGCAGGCCTCCATGAACGGGGGTCAATACAAACTCTGTGGGGACCAACGCATACCAAATCAGGGGGAACATAGCAGGAGGAGGGGGAGGGGGCGCACTTTTCTCCTACGGGACACCGTACTTTATAAGAAAACACATTTCCAGAACTTTTTTGATATCTTATAAAACTACTTTATAAACACATTTGTTGTAGTTATACGCACAAACTCTGGAAAGTCCTCATTAGCCGTGAGTAGGGATCTGTAGTCCAGAGAAAAAAGCGGTGCAATGGCCCAGCTCTGGGATTTTGGGAGCCAGTCCCTATTGTTCAGATCCCTCCTCCTGCTTGGGAAGTGGGAGGACCCGAAAAGGCGTCGCAAAAGGGAGAATTGTTTGAGAGCTCAGTCATCCAAAAACGGCCTTTCAATGTGAGAACTTGGGGAGACGAAGAAAATGTCGGTAGCATCGCAGTAAATTACGAGTGCAGCGAGGCTTTAGAGGGAAAAGTTCAGTAAAAACTGTAGTTTTTGTTTGGGACTTAAACTCAGCGCAGAAGCGGGACAAGGAGAAGCTCGGTCGGTTTAAGCGAAGTGTGAGCTCCAAATACTGAAGTTTGGGTAAGTTTTGTCCAAACCGTGCTCTCTGTGTGTGTTTACGGTGTTATGCTTCGTATTGACACCTTAAACTATTTTTTACCCAAATGTGACGGGTTGCTGTGTGTTTGCAGCTTGTTAAAAGTTAAAACCAACCTATAGGTCACGTTTTTCCTGAAAAAAGTTAAAATTAAGTTTTACATTTCCAGTTCATTCTGGTTAGACTTAGATAGCCGTGTGTTCAGTTTTCTCTTTTCGCTTGTTAATGCACTATATCACTCCAAACAAGCTGTGTTTATTCATCATTTCGCTTGTTTCGTTGAACGTGTTTGTGTGTTGCCTCTTGATACTTTATTTTACAAGTAACGTTAAAGTTGCTTTCTCGACGCAGCCTGTTGTTGATTGGATGAGCGTGCGTCCGTATTTTCCCAAGTTTTACTCAATATTATGCTCACAACACACACCACACTACTTGCATTTTAAGAGGTACCGGCATTGTGTGATACGTTGCACGGATTTTTTCGTTGTGATTTGGGACATAGTTTTGTTTTTGAGGGGAAAAAGTCGTCAGGCGTTTTGAAGGCCGCAGCCTATAGTTGCTGCTATAGGGTAACAGAAAACAGACATGGTGAGCTGTGCCAGATTCACCCCCGTGTTATCACTAGGGAGTGCAGCAAAACAGTGGCAGGCTAGGGGACAATGTTTACGACATTCAAAAGAACACAGTTCAGAAAAAAAGCGATCAGAAATTATGTTTTATCAAATAGATTTATGTTACGGGCATGCGCAAATGTAATTATTGATAGCCTATAGAGAAAACCACAACAACACTGCACCTTTATAGACCTACACCCCCCCCCCCCACCACACACACACACACACACACACACCAAAGTCTGGTGTCAGAATAACCTCATTAAAGGCTCCCATAAAGTGACAGCTGCTCGGTGCAGCGAGGAATGCAGCATCAGGAGAGTCTCTGCAGGTATTATTCTTTCTACCATTCATTCAGGTCTGATTTTAATGAGAATATGTTTGTCTTAATCCCAGAGTAGCTAATGAGCTGTTGGTCCGGGAGTGTCACTCACTGAGTATAGGGGGGAACACAGGAGGAGAGGAGGGGTGTTCAGGGACATGGAGGAGTGCCTGCAAGAACAGCCCCAGGTGTCGTTTTGTTGTTTGGATTACATTCTGCCTCCGCTGCCTGGCATGGAGGAACCAGTGACAGACATGGCATCAGACAAGAGGGCCTGATTGTTCCCACTGAATCAATGTCACTTGGATTAAAAGTCGAAACGAATGGCCTGGGCCTCCTCCAATTAGGCGCACAGCTATAGGGGAATTAATTGGTCTCAGTAAGAAGGAGCCTCTTGTTGTTTGGTTGCAGGGTTTGTTGTTGTTGTTGATTATCTCTGGCAAGCGGCTGGATCAAAGTTGGACTAATTGATTCCAGTCTGATTATCTGCTTGTTTCTCACACTGTTCGGCCTCCTTTGATTACCGATTTGGAGCCTGGAGAAAAACAATAGGAGTTGATAATCAATCGTTTGTACAGTTTTCGCTCATATCTCACAGAAGAATGAAATGTAAGGCAGCTACAGCAAGTTATTGCGGTTTATTTTAGTCCCCAGGAGTACCCAGTATTAGTGTAAATTCTATATGGCCTTGCTGTATGTCTTAGACGTGCTTCACATCCCTTTAACAGTTCCTTATCTTTCTTTTTATCCAGGATTATTATTGAAGGCTTTCTATGGCCATAACAATCAGATTTTGTCAGAAAGAAGGAAAGTTGCTCCATTCATAATACAAAAGTACAGCAAATATGCACGCCAAGCTTTTGTTACCAACAGATCCATCAATTTCCTGTTGATCAGAACTCTAATATTTTTGGACCATACTGGCCTTTTCTTGGACCACTTAAGCAATTTGAAGATGTAATCGTTTGGTGTAGAATAAAATATACTGTCAGGCTACTTATGTAAAAAAAAATCTTAATATATACAGGGCCAGACTGCACTAATCCATGCAGGTCCATTTGTAATCCCTTTCCAAGTATAATTCATAACTTTCTCAAAACAGAAAAAAAAGATGAGCCTTCAGCTTTCAGGCTGTAACAACCATGTTTTTATCCAGTGTGTAGTAGCTGAGTTTTCATGTTTAAAGCAAAGTTACTGTGTGGATTTGGGTTTGAAGCCAACAGCAGGGAGCTTTCTCGCTCATATTTCAAAATGTAACTGTGATGC